>NC_077228.1:57702092-58017092 GCF_027887165.1 Monodelphis domestica | reverse complement strand
TTAACACAGTGTTTGGCAAAGTTTTGGTTGGTTGTCAACATTCATAGATGAAGAGGACCCAAATGATGCTGTTTGGTGATGTCTTTTGACTCATGTATAAATTGGATTTAAGTGAGGCAGAGTTGTACAAACTCATCAGCCTTATTCTCTCTTCTAGAGTCATAGAAACCCAATGGCAAACCAAAGGGCAAGACAACTGGTGATGGTCCAGGATGCAATGGATGGATGACTTTGGCATCTTTGATATCAAGAACTCTAAGCACTCCATAGCATCTGCGTCAGCCACCTTCCTGGTTATTGGAACAAATGATTCTCATCTATCCCTTCTGCCAGGGGAGCTCTTTACATGCTTGGGGGAAATCATCTCCCTAAATCACTGATGGGTTTGAGATCTGTCGGTTATCCTCAAACTGGTTTAACCCATCTTCCAAGATGTGTGCTTGCTGTGCATGCTATACCTTCTTGGAGCCAAGGAGAGAGCTGCGAGCAGATGGACACCAAAGGAAGACAGCAGTACTAAAAAGGGTTTGACAAGCCTTCACCCCAGAGGTACTAGTCTTCCCTAAATACTCCACACATCCCAAACACCCCAAACTGGCAAAGTGTAGGTACTATATAAATGCTAATGATGCTGCTGATGCTGCTGAAGAAGATGAGGTGAGCAGTACTAAATGGAGCATTTCAAAGAGGTTTTATGTGGGGAAAAGAGTTCCATAAACCTAGGAGCTGTGGGCTCCTTCTGAGCAGGTTAGTGGCTTGTGAATGAACAAACAAATGAATGAATTAAGCATTTATGAAGTGCTTACTATGTGCAAAGTACTGTTCTTATTCTCCTTGAACCCCAGAAAATTAAATACAAATTGCTGCTGATCATAATTTCTTACTGTCATTGCTCTTTTTGCAGTTATTAACAAGACCACAAGTCCTGGCCAATGATACTGCATAACAATGTCAGGCATGGCCACTGGCAATACCCTATACTCCTCTGCTAGATATTTTATTTTCCCTTGGGGAGGAAAGATCTGGGAACTGATTTTTGTGACACAAGGGCAGCCCCCTTTAGGACAAGTGGGTCTCTTGAGGACCAAGACAAATTCAAAAGAAAGGTAAGAAGGGAAGGTTAGCCTCGAAGGCAAGTTCTACAAGACGAGTGCATTTCTTCAGCTGTATCCAGGCTAGTGTGGAAATGGCAACTGGGTTAGCTTTGGGAAAAAATATGAATGAGGTAAAGGAAAGACCAAAGAATATTGTGAAAAGAACAGAGGGCTAGGAAGCAGAATTCCTAGATTCTAGAGAAAAATTGCCATAGGCAAGTCACTTTACTGTTCTAGATCTTAGTTGTCACAGATAAAAAGAGGATGATAATAATTTTGGAGACACTATGGTACAGTGAAAACAGTTCTATATCTGGGGTGAGTAGACAAAGGTTCAAATTCCAACTCTGCCTAGGGTCAAGTCACTTGACTTCTTTGGTGAAGTTTCCTCCTGTGTAAAATGAGGAAGCTGGATTAGATGATCTCTAAAGTCCTTTCCAATTCAAAGTTGATGTTCTATGATGTTACCCAAAGCCAGGGTACTTTATATGAGAATATGCCACCAACAAACACTCTCAATTGTAGCTGAGCCGGATAAAAATATAATTGGGACATATTTAATAAAAATGGATAAAAATACAATAGAATATTGAAAATGTTAATATGTTATTGTCTAAGTCATTATGCGGCCACTGGGGGTCTTATTTACAATTTGGTGATTCATTTTCACAATGTCCCTGTCTCTTCATTCCTTTAAGTTAACATATCATGTATTTTCTCTGTGGTAGGCAGTGTGATAGGTGGAAAGGATGAAGACAAAATAAAATGATTCTTACCCTCAAGAAACTCACATTCTGTTCTGGAGCAGAGGTCAACATACTCACCTAGATATTAATACAAAGTAATTTTGGGTGCAGAACTCAAGTTTAATATGGAAGGCAATTTGGTCATGAGAAAACACAGATTCTACTAAGCATAATGGAAGTATAGGATGAGGGGAGTAGGGACACCAAAAAGATGGGACTGAGATGGATAAATATGAGGGAAATAGGAAGTGATAATCAGGAAAGGGAGCTTTGGCCCTTGTAGTCTATAATTCACAATCACAGGGATTGGGGTTAGAGGGAAGCCATTTGACCATATAACTTGCTGTGACCTTCACAGAGGCAAAGGTAATATTTATTCATCAACCTCTGATGATGAAATAGAAAAGAGAGGAGACTGGTAGTAGGGAGGACCAATCACTGGTCTTGCCTTATGATATAGGTCAGATGTAGGTTGGTGGAATCATAGGGCCAGGTTGGACTTGAGGGGATGAGATAAGTGTAAGTTACTTAACCTCAGAAAGGGCAACTCTACCCCCCATGTCTCACTCCATTATTTAGTAGATGATCCCCTTCTTGCTCTGAGATGTATCCTAATTTCCTCTCTTTCTGTTCATCTTCTTATTTCCACCTTACTTCAATCTCATAAGTTTTTACTTTTTCATCTGAATGCCCATTCATCCTTGGATTGCTTTGTAGTTACCATCTAGGAAAGTGAAATGACTTTTCTACAGTAAAACAGCTGAGTAGTAACCTCCTAGTTTGGTGCTACCTTTCCTTCTATTATATCTCTATAGTACTTCTACTATATCTATGCCAAAGAAAGGGGGGGGAGAGACAGAGACAGAGAGAAAGAGGAAGGGAAACAGGGGAGATAAGGAGAGAGGGAGAGAGAGAGAGAGAGAGAGAGAGAGAGAGAGAGAGAGAGAGAGAGAGAGAGAGAGAGAGAGAGAGTGAGGAAGAAAGACAGATGGAGAGAGGGAGAGAGATGGCGGAGAGAGGGAGACAGAGAAAGGGAGAGAAAGAGAGGGGGGTGGAGGGAGAGAGGGGCAGAAGGAGAGAAAGAGAACCTGTCTTTGATGTTTACTACTGGCATGACTTTGCAAAAGACATTTAATTTCTTTAGGCCTCAGTTTCTTCTTTTGCAAAATGAGGAGTAGTTGGCATAGGTGACCCATAGATCTCCACATTTGTTATCTTTTAAAATTCTATATTAAAACACTCTAAACCAGAAGTCATCTAGCCTATGCTAGGATACTTTATCTACCTTGTCAGTGATGTTTGCATTTGTTAGAGGTTTCTTCAAGATAAGCTACTACTTATTTATTAAAAAAGAAAAAGAAAAACTCTTATGTCTGTATTAGAATTAATACTAAGCATCTGTTTCAAGGCAGAAGAGAGATAAGGGGTTTAGTGACTTTCTCAGGGTCACACAGTTAGAGTCTGAGGCTACACCAGAACTCTGGTCTCCCTGACAACAGGTCCATTCTGTCACCTAGTTGCCTCTGCTACAACTACTTGAAACAAGCTAGGCAATATTCTGTGATTGCAAATTGCTGAAGGAATGCTCCAGAGAGGAGTGGGAAGTTGACTTGTACTTTAAGGGATGGAATATAGGTGAGGAGGACTTTTGCTAATTGGACACCCTACTTGATCTCTTTATGGTAAATATTAGAGTCAGGGAGGCAGAAATCAGGGACAGCCTCATATAAAATTGTCACTTTTCTTTGCTTCTCATGTAAAAGTGAGGGTGACTCTGCAGTTCAGTCCTCCAGCCCATGGACACCTGGAGCTCCTTCCACAACCAATTTCATTGCTCAATCATCTAACTCCCCAAGGTCAACAGGATCTAGATTTTTTTGACCTCTTTTGTATCAAGATTTTTTGCATTTTGGGTTCTTTTGAGTCAGAAAAAAGGTGAATTAAAGAAGTGGAGAGAAAAGGGTGGATTCTGGTATATTTGCCTTTCTTTGAGGAATCAATGGAGCAGTGTAAGAATAAAGGAATTTTTTCTCCTATAAAAGGATTCATTCTTGCTTCACCGCTTGATTTGTCTGTGCGACCAGGATGAATCCTGTTCGGTCTATTTACTTGATATTTACCCAAGTCTGTGATCAACAAGAAAACACATCTCAGCATCTCACTTGGCAAGAGGAAGAATTGGCGCAGACTGCAGCTGTCATATTTATTTCGGTGGCAAAGCAGGTCAGGAAAATTGATAAAATTAATCATACAAACTAGTGAACACCAGGAGAGAGAGCAAGCACCCAAGGATGCAGACTCACTCCATTCTGAGCTGCACCTGCCTTTAGTTCTTCTAATGGAATCTTTGCAACCAGCTGATGAAAGTCAGGGTGATCTACACTGGAGTGGAGGGGGGAAAAGTTGAAGGCGAAATTTGAGCAGAAGAGGTTGTATGGAGCACATCACAGTATTGAAACTCTATTAAGCTCCCTAAGGCAGTGTGAAATCCATCTCCAGGTGTCCCACTGTGGGAATCAATTCAGCCATAGCACTATCTCAGCCCCAACACTATTGCAGGGCGATAGAGCAGAAACAATACCGGATCTTGAATCCCAGCTCAGACACTTATTAACAGAGTGACCAGGAGCTTCACTTAGCCTTCCTAATGCTCAATTTTCTCATCTGTTTAATAAAGATAATGATGTTTATATTCAGAGAGAGGTATGATGATGATGCCCTACATCAGAGAATTCTACTATCTCCATAATTCCATTCATAGTTTTATTAGATGGGGTAGCTAGGAAAACCCATCTTTATGCATTCAAATCTGACTTCAGCTACTTATTAGCTGTGTGATGCCAGTCAAGTCACTTAACCTTGTTTGCCTCAGTTTTCACATCTGTAAAATGAGCCGGCGAAAGAAATGTCAAATGACAACAGTATCTTTGTCAAATATCCCCCAAATGATGTCACAAAGATTGTATACTAGGACCCTCAAACAGGATTTATACCAGGAATGCAGTGGTGGTTTAATAAAAAGAAAACCATTAACATAATTCATTATGTTAACAAAAATCATATGATTATATCAATAGATGCAGAAAAAGCAAAATACAACACTCATTCCTACTAAAAACACTGGAAAGCACAGATAAAAATGGATGTTGTTCTTAAAATGAGAGAAAGCATCTACCCAAACATCAGCAAGTATTATTTGTAATGGGTATAAGCTAGAAGCCTTCTTAATAAGATTGCAATGAAACGCAGATGCCCATTATAACCAATATTATTTATTCTAGCATTAGAAATGCTAGAAATAGCAAGATGAAAAAGATTGGAGGAATAGGGCAAAGAGGTAAATAAAACTATCTCTTTTTGCAGATGATATGATGATATTTGAAGAAAATCCTAAAGATTTAACTAAAAAGTTAGCTGAAACTTTTATTAATTTTAGCAAAGCAGCAGGATATAAAATAAGCCCACATAAATCATTAGTATTTTTACATATTACTAACAAAGTCCTGTAAAAAGAGAAAGAAGATTACCCTATCACAGACAGAATAAATTACTTGAAAGTATACTTGCTGAAACAAACCCGGAACTACAAGAATATGATTATAAAACCCTTTTTTTTATACAAATAAAGGAAGATTTAAATAATTAGAAAAATATTAGTTGTTAATGAGTTGGTAGGTAGAGCCAATATAATTAAAATGACAATCCTACTTAAACTAATCTATTTATTCAAATTAAATTACCAAAAATTATTTTATAGAAAAAAAAACAAAAGAAAAAACAAAGAATCAGGCATAACTAAAAATGACTAAACAACAACTTTATATTAGAGACAAAGTTGACCACTCACAATTCTTTGAGCTTGTCTTGAATTGTTGTAATTTGTGTCTTTGCCTGTGGTAGCCTCATGCTCAGAATTGCCTTGTCCTCCATTTCTACCAAGTAAAATCTTTCCTATTTTTTAAGGCTCAGATAAGGTCTGGAGAAAAGTCTTTTTTGATTTCAAATTCCCTCTCCTTGGTCCTCCTCCTTCCCACAAAGACTTTGTTGAAGTCCTGATTTTGCTTTATAAAAAACTATATCATGGACAAATCATTCTTTTGGGTTTGGTTTCCCCATCTAGAAAATGGAAATCACAATTCTGGACTTGTCTACTTCACAAGGTTGTATCTGGTTACATAAGTACAAGTCATTTACCTTCATAGATATAAACTCCATGGTAAGAAATATTTTGTTTAGTCTTTGCATCTAGTATGTTGCCTAGAACATAGGTCTTAAAAATGATTGCTGATTGGATAATGTGAAAATCAAATGAAGTGGAAAAAATGTTTTGAAATCATAGAACAATGTATTGACCATTGAGACAATAAGCATCTCCCCTGGGGATATAAATAAAGACAAAAAATAGTCTTTGGCCAAAAAGAGATCTCATTCTAGGGGAGAAAATATGCAAAATGACAACCTACATATAAGAAATGGACAGTATAAATGGAAATAAAAAAATTAATGGGAGAAACACTAACAGCTGGAGAGACCAGGAAAGGTTTTAGGGAGAAGGTACACTCAGAACTTGAGGAATCCAAATAAGCCCACAATGGAGGTGAGAAAGGAGAGTATTCTAGGCTCAGGGCTAGCCACGTATATTAGATTGCCAGTTTCTTGATGGCAGGGACTAAAAAGCCAACTTTTTCACATAGTATAGTTTCATGTATATATTGGGCACTTAATAAATCTTTGCTAAAATTTTATTTTCATGTATTATTTCATCAGTGTGGTAAATTCCTGATACAGGAACTTATTTCATGGATGTAGATCAGTGGTTCATATGTTCCTTATACTGGTTCATGGACTCCTAGCTGGTAGACATTAGAGGTATGATTTAAACCTAACTCTTCTTGACTACAAGGTTAAGCTTCTCTCCTTTATATCATTTAAGCTTTTATTTCTGAAATAGGATCAAAATGATAATGGGAATTTAGAAAAAATCCCTCTCTATTTGTATTATCTCTTTATTTTATCCCTCTTATGGTTAACCAGGTGCTACAAGATGTAAGTTCAAATTCATTATAGAGCAAATGAGAAAACTTTATGATGATTTATTTCCACCTGTACCTAAGCAATTCCATGGTTTTAGGATCAATATCATTATCATCATTTCCTTCTTGTTCTTTTTGATCTTCGCCTTGTTCTTGTTGTTGTTCTTGTTGTTCTTGTTCTTGTTCTTCTCCTTCTTCTCATCCTCCCCCTACTCTTCCTCCTCAATCTTCTTTTTCTTTGTCTCCTCTTTCTTTTTCTCTTCTTCTTCTCCTCTTCATTCATTCATCATCATCATCATCATCATCAATGTATAATGGGCAACAAATGTACATGGATATTTGCACAATTCTATCTGACCTAAGCAATTTCATAATTTAAATAAAATAAAATCCATGCATTCAATTCATATGTTCAGTAGAGAATCAGAGATGACATAATTTGGGTTAAAAATTTATTTCCCTTCTGGAAAAATTCAACTTCCAGAAAAGTTCATGATTATGGCTAGTATTTATACACATTTACCTCAAAACATAATTCTGCCAGGAGCCTTCATCTAGGTATTTAATATTCAAAACCAAGAGAAGAATAAAAGTGTCTGCTAAAATAATTCATTCCTGGGTCTGTATCATAAAGAGATTAAAAAAAACTAGAAAGGACCTGTTTTATTGAAATTAATTATAGCTGTTCTTTTTGTGGTGGCAAAGAATTTGAAATTAAAGGGATGTCCCTCAATTGGGGAATGACTGAACAAATTGTGGTATATGATGGTGATCAAATACTATTTATTGTGCTGTAAAAAATGATGAACAAGATGATTTCAATAAGAACTGGAAAGACCTATGTGAACTGATGCAGAGTAAAATAAGCAGAAGCAGGAGATTATTACACACAGTGACCCCAATATTATGGAATGATCAAATGAGATGGACTTTGTTAATAATAGCTATATAATGATCCAGGACAATTCTGAGGAATTATGAAAAAGAATGCTAACCACCTCCAGAGAAAGAACTGTTGGAATAAAAATGCAGATGAAAACATACGATTAATCACTTGCTTATTTGGGTATATGTTTGGGGGTTTTGGTTCTATGAGATTATTTGCTTATAAAATGAATAATATGAATGTTTTCCATCATAATATGTATAACCCATGTATAACCCAGATTGACTGGTTTGACAATTCCTAGAGGTGGGAAGGAAGAAGGGAGGGTGATAATATGAGTCATATCACTTTGGAAAATGCATGTGGAAATTTGTTATTAACATAAAAATAAATAAAGTTAATTAATGCAGACTTGAAACACTCATTGAACTATTAGGGTAATTTTTGGAATAGAAGGTCCATTTTTTCTTATAATTATCCTAACTTCTAAGTAGAGTTTGATTGCAGGGAACTTATAGTTTTGGATCTGCCATTTGTATGGAGAAATGCATCAAATATTGAAGAGTTTTAAGCCACAGAGTTCTGCCATCCTTATACCTTGAATCTCCTTTGTCTTTGGGGAAAATTTCCAGATATATTGTAAGGCTGGTCATTGAATCAGATGGATAATCTGTCCAGTTTGCTTGTATTCATCTTAACTACTTATAGAGAAAGAAAAAGTGATATTTATAGAGCTCTGCTATGGGACATAGCTAGATTATATGGTTGAACTGCCCTGAACTATGCTTTGATTCCCATTGTGAAGATTGGATTTAGCTATCTCCTGATTGTAACAATTCAGGTACTTAGCTCTTCCTTTATTGGGAAGATTGAATTGTAATCCACAATTTATTTTTATATTTTAATCTGCAAAAGGTGATAACTCAGTATTTTAAATAGATCTACTCATTTTAACTACAAAAGGTGTTAAGTAACTATAAAAAGTGAACTAACCAAAAAAGGTGTTAAGTAACCAAAAAAGGTATAATCTAACCAAAGAAGGTGTGAACTAAAGAGTGGGCAGTCCTGGAGAAAAGTGTCTGCTGTGATGGGTAGACCTGAAATTTAGGGGAGATGACACAAGAGAAAAAGATCTTTAAAAAGAGGATCAGAGGCCAGAAGAAGATATATTCTGTTCGAGATTCAAGTTGGATGGAGGATCTCTGACTTAGAGTGCTCCTGGAGGATCAGTCTCTTGATATTTGATTCAAGATTTGATTCAAGGAGATAGAAGAGCTCTCTGACTTGGAGGAGAGACTGGAAGACAGACACTTGAGGAGCTATCAGAAGACAGACACCCAGACTTCTTTCCATTTAGAGGGTCACCATTGGTGAGTGAAAGGCCGACAATAGTGACCCTGCCTTTCTCAGAGGTCTAAACCTCTGAGAAAGGCCCATTGTCTTGAGACTCTTTTCCCCTGGCTGGGGTTTAGAAATTCTAACTGGTATCAGAAGAAGGCATCTCTCTCTCTCTCTCTCTCTCTCTCTCTCTCTCTCTCTCTCTCTCTCTCTCTCTCTCTCTCTCTCTCCCTCTCTCTCTGTCTGTCTCTCACCTTTTCTCGCTTCCTTAATATCTTCCCTCTATTGTAAATAAACTACCATAAATTCCATTTACTTTAGTAATTCATTTTGGGATGTAGAATTAAATCTCTGGTGACCACCAATTTATATATTCAAGTCCAACCACAAATAAATTTAACACCATTTAACTAGATATCTGTATAAATGTATAAATAGATATTTGTATAGATATGACTAAGGACTCTATTTTAAAAAACATATTGCTTTGAAATAAAAGTTGGAAAGAGGAACAAACTCACAATATTACATTAAATTAGCATGAACCTGCGTTGACTATGAAAAGAGGATCATCTGCTTGAAAAGCTAAATTTAAGATAACAGGATTCTTGAACTCTTCTCTATCGCATAACGTTTCTCAGGTTTTTAGTGATGGAAAATGTTCAAGGTTTGTTCCTGGGAAAGCAGCTGAGACCTGTCTTCCCTTCTTCCTCCATAAAATAAAACAAAATAAAACAAACATCACTTCTCTTGGACCTACCAAAATAGTACTTGTTGATTGATTGAAAATTGTTTAGAGGGAGTCAATGGAGGCAGGGATTTATATAGGATTTCTATTACCTCTAGCTCCAAGATGACCAGGAGTATCTTTCTGCATGAACCCAAGAGTTAAAAATTTTATTTCATTTGTTCTGCTCATCCTTAATCCAACTTTGGCCAGTCACAGGGCTCAAATCCCTTTGAAGCTTGGGAGTTGTGGAAAAAGGAGCCAATTGGAAAGGAACATTTTCTTTGGGTTCTCAGGGATTCTTCGGTTCCCTTGATTCTAGTGCCATAACCTCTCTTGCTCACTGGGCCCCCTCACTTTCTCCAAGATGTTGCATTTTGGTTGCCAGGCAACGCTAACAAGACCAGTCCTCATCCCGCAGTTAGGCATCAGCTGCTGTCATCACATTTTAAGTTATTATTACTATTTAACAAAACAATGGCCATAGCCTGTGTTGCTCACAGTGGGGGGTCTCCCTCTGGAGAAAGTGCTCATGTAGATTTCCTGGGAAACTCATTTATTTTATTTTCTTAAAACAGATCACAGTTAAGCATGGAAAGGAAGGGAAAAGCCTAGGATGGGTTATAAGTAGTTGTGATATCAAACTGATGAAAAGCCATACCCAGGCAGTGGTGAGCAGATAGATAATCAGTATGTGTAAATTGTACATGGGTATGGAACAAGAAGACACTCTGAGTTGTGTGTGTGTGTGTGTTTCTATTTGAAAATTATTGATGTTACTTCGTGTCTTGGTGTTAGTATGGAATGGCATTCAATTTTAGAGTACCAGACCCCAAAGATTCCAAAGGAAAAAAAAAAGAAAGGTATGAATCAAGTCTGATATAGAACATTAATTTAAGTCTTAGATTTGAAAATTTTCTTTATTACTATCAACTCTATTATCAGAAAAGTACTTTATGCATAGTAGGTCACCAGCAAACATTTTCTAACTTGATTTGATTTAATAAACCTCTTCCAATCCATATATTGAGTAGTAACCATTTACATTTGCTCCCCACCTTTTGAAAGTATTTGTTTACTACTTTTCTTTTTGTTTTTATACGAAAGTAACTTCCAAACATAAGTATGATCTTTTCCAAAGAATCTACCCCAAGAAATAGAGAAAAACAGTTAGGCAAAGGCAGCTGATTTAGTTGCCTGAAATCTCCACCTCTATACCAAGAGGAGGTAAGCGATAAATCTGTCCTCTAGAGCCAAGGTTGCCCATTGCATTTAATATGAGTTAAGATCTGTCTTTAATGTTTTTATTTATATTATTGTAGTCATTTTATATATTGTTATTACATTTCTGCTTTCTTTATTCCTTGTCAGATCATATTTTTCCTGTTCCTCTGAATTCCTCAAATAACTTAGAGTATAATAATATATATTTTTACAACATATACCATCATTTGTTCAACCATTCCTCAATCAATGAACATTTACTTTTGTTTCTATATTTTGCTATCACAAAATGGCTATGTTTATTTTGGAATGGATAGGACCATTCTTTCTGTCTATTATTTCTATGGAGGTATAGGGTCATGAGTTGGATCTCCAAGCCTATAGTTATCTTAGGCCATGTGTTTTACTGTACACACTGTATTATTTGGGCAAGGGTTATGGAGAAGTAGAGATAACAAAATAGAATAAAACCTGGTTTTAATCTTTGAGGTATTTATGCTCAAGTTAGAGAGACAAAATAAACATCCATGAACAAAACACAGAATTAATAAATTTGAACTAGAATCTATTGACTTCCTGAACTAAAGAAATTCAAGAAATGATCAATGTGGACTCCAAGAGTTAGTTAGGAGAGACTTCATGGAAAAGACAATGGACTGGCCTTGGAAAACTGAGCAGAATTAGGGTCTGACATATCTAATCCCCTCATTTCACAGATGAAGTATCTGAAACATATGGAGTTGAATTGTTTGACTAAAAACTCCAATTCCTAATTCCCATCTTCAAAGATCTTTACACTATCCTACTCAAAGGGGAAAATCTTTGAAGTTCCCAGTCAAAAACATGGGAACTAGACTAAATATTTCATTGATCGTATGTATTTTCCTTTAAAAATATTTGTTGCTTTGAATTGAACTACCCTTAGTTTGGATTAGGTAGCCTGCCTCTGAGTTTCCTTGCCAACCTGCAAATATGTGATGCTATGTAATTCTTTTAAAAACCAGATTTCATAAAGGAAATAAAAACCTCTAAGATCTGTATTCTTATTCATTTAATCTATTCATCTATCTAACCCCAATTGCCAATGGTTCAGCTAATGGTAGTATTAATAGTGCTCTCAGCAGAGGACTCATTCATGCCCTCTCCCTTCATCCTTTTTGTATTCAGGGAAAGGAAAGGTACTCAGGGAGAAGATCCCTTTAATTCTTCTGACCCCCCTGATGATGTGAAATGGAAAGACAGGCAAGCCCTGAAGAGGCTGAGATTGCACTGAGTAACTCAAATATTAAAGGAGGACAACCCAGGAAGTCAGAACCACTAACAAGCATTAAAAAAATGCAAAACAAACCCTTGTATAAGATCTTGCTGACAAGTGCTATTAAATATTAATTCTATAGACCATGGAGACATCATTAAACAAACATATACACACTCGTGCTGAATGTGCACCAACCCAGGCATTTGTTTTACACACAGTTGTTGGCTCTTTGTGTTGCCTCACCAGTCAGGAGGTAATTTTTTTCCTGCTTCCATTAATTGTATCATACACATCACTGACATCCTCTTTGCCTTTTGGGTTATTTGTCTTCTCTTCTCCTTTCATTTAATTGGGAAGACAATTTTTAGGGGAAATGAAAGAAGCTACCTGTTTTCAGACATCAGTGTAAGAATAAAAAGACTAGGTTCCCTGATCAGTATCCTTTAGATTTAAAATCTAACTATAGACAGAGTTTCAATGGCCAAAACCATGTATCTTAGATGGAGCTGGACAGCACCTTACAGACGATTTGTCTAACTCTCTTATTTTGCTGATCATCATTTATAGAAGAGACCTCTGAAGTGGACACTAAAGATCAGTTGAAGTAAAGAGTTTTTTTCCTGGAGCTAAAAAGACCTCAAAGGTGGAAATTGAATGCTAGAGAAATGAAATGACATACCCAAGTTCACATTACTAGGGTAGGCAAAGTCAAGACTAGAACTCTACCTTCCTGAATATTAATTAACCAAGTATACTTTCCTCTGGTCCATTGTTACCTGCATAGCTAAATTGTATTCTCTTTTCTACACATGCTTTAAAAAATCGTGTATTTATCAATGCATTTTATTTTCATAAAACATTTACCAAATACAGTGTATCACCTCTTCAGTGGACTATTCTCTATAGAGATTAAAAAGGAAAAGAAATTTTCCTATGCAAAATTATCAACACATCAAAAAGGAAAGAAGGCACATTTTCTTAACTTCTCTGTAGCAAAGTTTGGTCATTATAATTATTCAGGAATTAGCATTTAGTTCCCCTTCTCCTTTTTTAAAATTTTTTTCTTCATTTATATCATTCTAATCACTATATATATTGTTTTATTTATTCTGCATCAGTTCATGTATGTTTTCCCATGATTCTCTGAATTAGTCCCATTTCACATTTCCTAAGGCACAGCAATAATCCATTTCATTTTCTTTAGGAATTCCACAATTGATGGGTACTTATTTTATTTCCAGTTCTTTATTATAACATATATGCTTCAATGAGTGCTTTGGTTTATAACCCATGCTGTTTTTTTTTTTAAGTTCTAACAAAATAAGATAGGCAAGTGGCCACAGGACTAAAAGTTAAAAAAATGGATCTCAGAGATCATTTAATCCAATGCTTACATGAATTTGAATGAGTCATTGATCCAAGGTCACACTTTTTAGCCAAGTCAAATCAAATCAAGAAGCATTTATTAAACAATTAGTATTGCCATTCTCTGTGTTGAATACTAGTAATGAGTAAAAGCAAAAAAAAAAAGTAAGATAATCCTTGCCTTCACCGGACTTCCATTTTAATGGAGAAGACAACATAAAAGGAAGCTGAAAGGTAGGGAGGCCAGAATCCAATTCAGGCTGTCTAATTCCAGAATCAGTTTTGTTTTTGTTTTCCACAACATTGTAAGCTTCTTTGTATACATGCATCGATGAGATGCAGATCTTAGCAGCTGCAGCATGGACATTTAGAGAAGGAATTTAAGCCATCTGAAGGGATACTTGAGGAAAAAGAGGCAAGATGTGAGACTAGTTATAGAGGGGATGATTACTCTACCCAGAAGGATTGGACAAGATGACATGTAAGGTCCCATCCAAACTCAAGATTTATAATTCTATGAGGATGTTTAGACAGATAGTATAGGAAAATAAGGGAAGTCTTTTTTTGTCAGGTAGCCCAGTGCCTCAGGTATTGTCAGTCTCTTCTTGGGCCTCTGTTGGTCAGTGATTCCTTGAATCAGAACATCAGTAACATTGAAAGTTGAACATCAGCAACATTAAGCTCCTACTATGAGCTACCGGAGGCAGCTAAGTGGCTCTATAAACAAAATACTGGATCTGGAATAATGAAGACCTGAGTTCAAATTAAGCCTCAAACACTAGCTGTGTGACCTGGGCAAGTCACTTAACCTCTGATGGCTTAATGCACTGGAAAAGGAAATGGCAAACCACTTCAGTAACTTTCCCAAGGAAACCCCCTGGACAGTATGATCCTTGGGATCACAAGTTGGACTGGAAAAGCCAGGCAGTGGGCTAAGTGCTGGGGGGGTACAAAGAGATACTAAAGACAGTTCCTGCCCTCAAGGAGATCAGTCTACAGAGAGGTGGTTGGGTTCCAGATCACTCTGGAATACAAATCCCCTAGGCTTTTCCAATTGAGAAATCAGAGAAAACAACTCTTGGAGGAGCGCACACAGCACAGTGCAGGGAAGGAACAACCATGAAATAGATGACTAACACAGTCCTCTTCCAACACGTTGAAAAGGCTTTGGGAGTCCGGGGTCTGCTATGGGAAGGCCCTAAAGATCCTGGGCCACACATAGCGACTGTGGTCTGCAGGTCAGAGATAGCTGGAGGGACACTTTCCTGTTTCATGTGAGCCCCTCCAAAGACAAGGGAAGAGATCCTGGTTTCTCCTTAGACAAACAAAGGGTGAGTAGAGCTGGGCAGTCTCAGCCTTGGATGGGGCCACTGGCCATGGAGGGACCTTGGCGCCCCTCGCCCCAGCCCACCTGTGTGTCGCAAGAGTGGTCAGGGCTGGACTGTGAAAGTGAGCTCCCTGGAGAAGAGAAGGATGGGGCCAGCCCCGAAGGAGGGGCGGAAAGACTAGCCGGACGGCGGGCATGTAGACTACAACGTCGATGATGCGCTGTTCTGAGAGGCCCCCACCCCACAGCAGCGGCAAGGCCCGGCTTGTCAGCCCATAAACCATCCCTCCCCTTGGCGCCTGCCGCCCGCGGTGCCAAGGCCCTCGCCTGTGCCGTATAAAGTGCATTTACGGGCTCCCACGGAAGCCGGCTAGACGCGACCGAGGGGGAAGCGGGCTGCGGGTTTTGCATACAATTACGGTGATGGCATCATTTTTTTGGAAACAAACTGTCCATAAATGTCACTGAAAATCCGGGTCTCCTTTTATTAAAACTGAAAAATGTGTATAAATGTAAATAACAAATGACTGATACAGGGATAAGAACACCAGAGCGGCTGCTGGCGCCTCTCTCTTCCTCCCTTTTTTTCCTCTCCTCCTCATGTAATTTGCATTAATAAAGAGCCTGTTCCTTGTCGGAATGTGTTTCATCCGGTTGAAAATCCCAGGGCGATCCACTAGGAAGAGCTCTGGGAGAATCCAACTGTCAGAGCCGACAAGACAAATGAATCCCGGTGTCAGGAGCGTGTGGTTCAACGATGACAGATTGAGAAGAACTGTCCCCCTCTCGACAGGCGGGCTTCATTTTCAAATTAATAAATCTGAATAAAATATTTTTCCTTTCATTACGAGCGGAGCCTGTTTGACAGTTCTAGTGACAGGAGGGAGTAGCAGTGTTGATGAGAACAGTTTGCATGAATTCCACCTGGGCCTTTTCTGTTTTATTTTTACCTGCAATTTTTTCCCTGTTTGCCTCTCTCCTTAGCCTCCTCCCGCCTTTTCCCATTTCCCCCCTCACCCCTCCCTTCGATTCCTTTTACCTTCTGTGTTCCGGCATCCCCCTTTCCTTTCCCTTGATTTCCCCCTTTCTTTTTATTTCCCCGTTACCTATTCTCTGACTCTTAGTGCTTGGCTCTCTCTCCCATTTCCTCTCTCCTTTCTATTCACCTGCCGGCGACTACTTTGAATTAAAGGCCAGAGCATCATTTCATTAAAAAGAAATGGGGGGCGGGGGAGTCCACAATTGATTGCTCAGAACTATTCTTTATCCTCTAGGCTGTACGTCACTGGGCAATCTGTGATAACAGTTTACAAGACTCCAGGAACCCTCTCATTTATAATTTCCCCTAAGCAAACAAACTCCCAACCTCCACCTCTTCTTCCTAAGCAAAACACACTCACACTTGCACACATATATATACTCACACAACAGCACAGCTCCCCAATAGAGAAACCTTTGTTGTAGATTTCTCTCCCTGAGACCAAGAAATGAGATCAAGTCTACTTTTTCGAAATTGGCTATGTGGAAGCATAGCTTAATGCTCAGGGTGACAGGCTGTTCCTCCTAAATAATTTAGGAGCACTTTCTGGGAAACAATATGTGATCATTAGAGAAATACCACTGAGGAAAGCGACTTCTTGATAACAGTGGGGATTTTGTTTTTGTGGTGGATATACAATCCGGGCACAGCAGGCAACTTGCAGTGTCCCATTTCCAGAGCCCAAGCTCCTAAGGGTTTAAAGTAAATTAATCAACGAATTCTGCAGTCAATAACTCTCCAATCTCCAACCTGCAGTTCATAGCCCTCTCCTTGAAACCTGGGGAGATGGTAAGAGAACTACCTAATCTCTTTCAATGGAAAAGCCAAGAAGAAATCCAGTGAGCATTTCTCCCTATTAGGACTATTCACAGGAAATTTATTTTAGTTTAAGGCATATTCTTTCTCTCCTTTCCCACTTTCTTTGATCTTATCTGGTAACAAACTTGAAATACTGTCTTTTCAGCTATATAGGGTAAACTTGCTTTCTAGACCTTAATGTCCAATGTATATTTGCTTCTTTTTCCTATGCCTAATCTTAGAGAACATACTGGTTTATGGTATCAAGTTTAAACTTAGATAAGACGTTGTGCAGTCCTTGAATTACTCATTGAGATCTTTTCTTTTTCTTTTTTTTTGAAGCATTATTAAATATAGTAAGTTTGCCTGGATTTACCTATGTTACTTTGGAGATGCTATCCATCCATGAGAGTCTATGAATCTAGCAAGGAATTTAAACCAAAGTAGATATCCATCAATTGGGGAATGGCTAAACAAACTGTGGTACATGAATGAGACAGAATATGTCTATGCTATAAGAACTTATTAATTCAGTGAGTATCGTAGGACCTCTATGAACCAGTGTAGAAGAAAGTAAGCAGAATGAAGAAAACAATTTCCACATTGAGTACAATGTAAACAGAAAGAATAACTATGCACACACCAATCAAAAGTGAATATTGCAAGATTATTAAGAACAAATATGACTCAAAAGAAGAGATGTGAGAAGGTATTTCTACCTTAGTGCTTTGCAGAAGTGGGAGGTCCAGAAGCGTGGTATGTTGTATATATTTTCAGACTTTTTTAGGATTTAATCATTGATTATGCTTCTTTTTCCTCCTTTTTGTCTTAAAATACTTTTTGTTATTTCAATTGGTCTCTGTCAGGGAAAGAAGAAGAAACACTGGCATCAGTGGAAGAAGAAGAAATACTGACATATATTATGATGACAAAAAAATATATCCCATAGTCAATAAACATTAAACATGTACTATACACCACACACTATACTAAGTGCTGTAGATAAAAAGAAAGGTTAAAGATAGCCCCTGCCTTCAAAGAGTAAGCAATTTAATATGGGTGATAACATGCAAATAGCTATGCATCAACAAGTTATATACAGGAGAAATTGGAAGTAATTAGAAAAAGGAAAGGTGTTAGAATTAATTGGGGTCCAAAAAGGTTGCAACAAAGCTAATTTTAAGGGGTTAGATGATTATAAGCTAAAATTTCAAGCATTGGTTAAATATAGAAGTTTCTTAATTCTTGTGGTTACATGTCTTCTTCTAATGACAGAGGCCAGAGTATAATGATCAAATTTCTTAGGTCTTAAAGAAATAATTTGGTAATGAATTTGGTCAATTTCTCAAGATAATTGTATTTTATTTTATTTTTTAAAAAGCATTTTTTAAACCCTCACCTTCTGTTTTAGTATCCATTATAAGGCAGAAGAGCAGTAAGGTCTAGGCAATTGGGTTTAAGTGACTTGCCCAGAGTCACAAAGCTAGGAAGAAAGTGAGGACAAATTTGAACCCAGGACCTCTTAGGCTTGGGACCCTATCTATTGAGCCACCTAACTGCCCCCTTGCATTTTAAAATGAGTCACCAAAATTCCCTCTGCAAATGAGTTATTATTTGGGGATGATTGCTTGAGGATGGGGCCTAAGTCAGTATTAGAATTCTAAATATTCTTCTGTGAGGTTCTTGTTGGTGACAACTTATTAAGGAGAATTATTACTTTCCTCATACTTAAGACTCTCACAGTGGAACAAAAACTTTGTATTACTGTTTCTGCCTTTGTATTCTATATTCCTTATTCCAAAATTTGGCTTTGTAATTATATTTAAAAGGCACCTTTAATGTTCAATGCTTTCTCTGTCTCTGTTTCTGATGATCAAGGCCAATCCATGCCAAGATGATTGGCAATTCCAACTGGAGAATATGAGGACTACCAGGTCTAAATGGGCAATTGAATTAACATCTACTTGTGCTTGCATTCTCTGTCCATTTGAATATTTTTTCTCATGCTGTACTCAACTGCTGCTCTTTACAATGCTGTCAAGTGTTTAAGAAACATACTATAGTTCAGAAATTGTGGCAAAGGAGCAACTAACTACTCTTGATTCTTGCATGAACATCAATTCACAGAAAACTTTGTATCCTTCAATCATCAGAAAAATGGAAGAACAGACAAAGTTGTAATGACCTAGATGAATTAGTTATTTGTTTTTGTTCCTTTGCAGCTCACTTTCTTATCATGGGTCAGCACAATTTAAATTCAACACATCTAAAACAGAACTAATTATATTTCTTCCTAAACCCGATTCTCTTCCAGCTTTCCTATTTCTGTCAGAGGCACCGTAATCCTTCCAATGTCTCAGGTTTGTAGTCTCAGCATTATTCCAAACTTCTAATCCTCCATCTCATAATCAGTTGCCAAATCTTGTATCTTCCTTCACAATATCTCTGCATCCAACTCCTTCTCTCCATTTAGTTACTATCTTAGTTCATGCCTTCATGACCATTTGGCTAGATTACTGCAGTAGTCTTAGTTATTCTCAATGACTCGAGTAATTTTCCTAAAGTGCAGATATGACAATGTGATTCCCTTATTCAACCTACTCTAGTGGTTTCCTGTTACCAAAACAATAAGATATAAGCTCTTCTGCTTAGCTTTTAAAACCCCATACAGGCTGGCTCCCATCTAACTTTCTAATCTCTTAGATATTTTTCAGCTTTCAAATTTTGGCAAATCCTTTTCTCTGTACCCTGTTGACAATGCTCCATCTCTCATCCACATGCCTTTCCATTGGCTGTCCCACATTCCTGGAATACAGTTACTCCTTATATCTATCTCACAAAGCCCCTCTCTTCCTTTACCATGAGGATCACTATGGATCTGGGCTTGATAGTAACGATACCATAAAACAAT
The DNA here is from genome assembly GCF_027887165.1 of Monodelphis domestica. Lineage (NCBI taxonomy): Eukaryota > Metazoa > Chordata > Mammalia > Didelphimorphia > Didelphidae > Monodelphis > Monodelphis domestica. Next base: position 57,997,346 of record NC_077228.1, on the reverse strand, counting down.
TCAAAGGGAAATGGATCATACAACTTTCATCTCTCAGAATAGACATGTTCCTAAGCAGCCAAGGGAAAGAGATCATTATAAAAGATAAAACAGGTAATATTGACTCAATACAGATAAAACTGAAAAACTTCTATATGAACAATATTAATGAAGCCAGGATAAGAAGGGAAGTGATCAAAAGGGGAAAAAATCTTTGTACTTATTTTATCAGATAAGACTTTGGTATCTAAGACATAAATTATATAAATACTTACATATATACAAATATATACAATACCATGTAGATATAGACACAGGAAACAATATGTATGCATAGACATCCATAATTTATATTTTTACACATTTCTCACCTGTATATATAATATATATATTTTATTCCCTAATATATGTGATCAAAAGATATGAACAGTTCTCAAACGAATTGTCAGTTATTAACAACTACATGAAAGAATCCTTCTAATCATTAATAATAAAAATTTCATGTTAAAAAACAAATTAAGGTTTCACTTCACAACCGGTACATTTGAAAAGATGGGAAGAGTCGAGTTGATGGAAGGATTTTGGAAAGACTGGCAAACTACTGAATCGGTACAACCATTATGGAAGGCAATTTGGAATTTTGCAAATAAAGTGACTAAAATGTCCATATAATTGGATCCAGAGATTCCACTACCAAGATTGTATATATCCTTATATATATAAAACAATATTTGTAGCATAAATAGCATATTTTTACTATTTTGTGAAAGCAAAGGATTGGAAACAAAGTAGAAACTAAGGGGTTGGAAAGTGGCTAAGCACTGTAAATGGTATTTAGATAAATTATAGCATATTAATATAATGGAATATTATTGTGCTATGAGAAATAATGAATGACTATAGAGAAGTATGTATAAATCTTGGGATCTATACATAGATATAATGTACATCTGCAGAATAAAATAAGAAAACTCTCTCTCTATATGTGTGTACATATATTTATTTATAATGACCAAAATGTAACTGAAAAGAAAAAAAAACCATGCAAAATAATCAATAGCAAATTTATAAATTTCCAAAGAACAAGCATGGCTTTCAAAGAGATGTGGGAAGACATGTCTTCCTCACTCCTACCCATTTTTAGAGATGAAAAGTCTGTGATTATGGCTCATTGTATGTGTTGCAGAATTTTTTGATGTATTAATGAAAGTGCTGAATTTTCTTCTTGTCTTTTGTGTATGTATGAGGGTATATGTATGTATATGTGGTAGTGAATGTGTTCATATATGTGCATGCATGTATTTATATGTATATAATTATGTGGATATCTAGAATGGTTCTTTGGATGTGGAAGGAACAAATATACTGGACAAAATTTGGATGATATAAAAATAACATCAATAAACATTTGTTAAGAAATAAACAAAGAAGATGCAGTTCAGACTGAACATGAAGTTTAGCCTGATGCCTCCTGCTTTTAGGGCTGGCTCTCCCATAGTACTTTGTTTTTACCTTTTTTGGGTATAGGTATTTAATGCATTCATATTTATGCTGTTTAGATTTTTTCCATGTGCTTGTTTCTCCCTTTAGAATGTAAGCTTATGGCAAGTAAGTAAGGATCATTTAATTATTTATATTTGTTCTCTAAGTGCATGGTCACTGACACAGTATATGCTTATAAATATTTGACTAATAAATGTATGTGATTCAGTGATGTTGGAATTAACTTTTTTTCATAGAATAGATTAGATAGAATCATTGGAACTGAGAAGTGATCTTGTATCACACATAGAGTTTAGAAAACTTTTCTGCAATAGCCCAATAAATCTTCAATTCCTGAGCTTGAGGCAGCCCATTTTACTTTTCATTAGCTCTAATTGTTACAGAGTTTTCTTGATATCAAGCTTTACTTCATCATTCTTCTATTTCTACTCTTTGATCTTTAAAAAAAATCTCATCTTATCTCTTAGAATTGTTACTAAATATTAAGGCAGAAAAGTCATATGCACTGGACTATTGGATTTAAGTGACTTGCCCAAGGTCTCACAATTAAGATGTGTCTGAGGCCACATTTGAACCCAGGACCTCCCATCTCTGGGTCATCTTTTGCTTTTTGATCTGTCCTCTGGAGTCAAGAAAACAAAATTTAATCCTTCTTCTATAAGATATAGTCCTATATACCAGTCATCACATATTCCTTAAACTAGTATAGTGTGATAGAAGAACATTAGAATGTGAGTTTCTTGAGAACAATGTGTTGTTCCCTGTGTTAAGGACAGTATTTTGCATAGAGTAAGTGCTTAATAAATACTTCATTCATTCATACAGTCACTGTATTCATAGCCAACATACTTCATTATCTCCCACTTGTGTGATGAGGTAAATTACCTAATCTCTTTGAATTTTTGTTTCCTCATCTGTAAAATGGGAGGTTTGGATAAAATAAGCAGGTTTTTAAGTGTTGCCTGGGGACCCCTGGAAGTCCTCAAGATATTTTTAGTAGAGCCAAGGAAGCAAAATTATTTTCCTAATAATACTAAGACATGTTAATTTCAAATGAAGTAAATAGATATATACATACATATGTGTATATACACACATACACACACATACACACACACACACACACATATATATATATATATATATATATATATACAACTTACAAGAACAAAAGCTCTAGGGGTACAGCTCTTAAGTTTTGAGAGTGTAAAGGGGTCTTGAGATAAAAAAAAGAACTAATAGATTAGATAATCCTTAAGGTTTCATCCAATTTCAAATTCTGTGATCACAATTCTTTTCTTCTCCAGGTTAAATAGATAGAGTTTCTTCCAGTTATCAATATGTGACATCATTGCCAATTTTCTGATCATTTTTTGTGTTCTCTATGTAGATTCTAGTTTGCAATTGCATTTCTTAAAGCAATTAGATGAAAATGTTTATTTCATGGGGAGATTTTAAGGATTACCCAGAATGCAAGTAATTTGGAACAACTCAGTTCTGAGTGAATTCAATTCTAGTGTTACTGGAGGGTTGAGGTAAGTACAGACAGTAAACAGTGGCTCACTGAGGTAAGGATCGAAGTGGCATATATTAATCAACTAATTAATCAATTAATCAACATTCCTGATCATTAACATCATTCCCAGCTGTGTAATGGGAGGAAAAGGGGAAGGTGAGTCACTTAGCCACTACATGGGTCAGTTTTCCCATTTGGGACTGATTAAGCCTACCTGCCTGGTTCAAATAACATATAGAATTACAATGGAGGTTTAGTTCCCAGATGGACTTCAATGGGGCAGAGATCATATTATAACTGAGGCCAGCTGGGTACAGAGAAATGAATGTTAAGTGGAAGATTAGCCTTAAGATTAGGAGAGATGACCATCCACCTGCCAAAGGAACCAGAGCAGATCTGAAGAGGGTAAGGAAATCTATCAGGGGGTACATCTTCTCCACTTCCATCTCCATGACGAAATCACCAAAGGAAAATAGATTAGAAGGGCAATCACCCAGACATACTATTCTAGTTTCTTGGCAACTGAAGAAGCACTCAGGAATTAAATTGCTACATAGCCTGAGAACTGTTTGAGAAAGACAAGAAAAGGGATTCTAAAAGGGTTAAGTCTAGGTTTTTGGCAATGGAGGAGAGTAGAAAGAGGGGAATAGGAGGACTGAGAGCAATCCATCCCATTGCAAGTGAAGGAGGTTCAAAAAGAAAGGTAGCATCTAAGATCCAGGGAAGAGAAGAGAAATGAGAAATCAGGAAAGGTCACCAATGGCTCTGAAGAAGTTTGGTGCTTAAGGCAGGAAATAAATTATTGTCAAAGGTTCCTAAGGTGGAAGAACCTATACGTGAAGTATATCCAGTGAAGATTGCTAGATTTAAACATGTTAATTATATGGGTGACAGACAGTACAAGTTATGCAAGTTCTAACTTTGGGTAAAATATTCAAAATATTTCTACTCATAAGTAAAAACTGGTTGAAATATTAGCTTCCATCTTCCATAACATAATTACAATTATAGATACTTGTATTAATGATACATTGTTCACCTGGGCTCACTCAACTCTCTGCCTTCAGATAAGTATATATCTAGCATAGAACAAATGACACTCTGTTACTGAGTCCCTAGGAATGGGTTCCTTGTCTGAAAAATAATTAATAGTAAGTAATAATAATCATCATAATAAAAATGACATTCATATAGCACTTTAAAGTTTGTAAAAACTCTTTATATTCTTTATTTCATTCAGTCTTCATCCTAATAAAATGAGGTAAACGTTACAGTTATTAGTATTCCCATTTTATAGATGGGGTTACAAATTGCCAAACATATTTCAGATTGCCATGCCAGTCAACTCCAGGTCCAACGAAATATTGACTATATGATTGGTTCTCAAACTTTTTGGTCTTGGTGTCCCTTTGTCCTCATAAAAACTATTGAGGTTCCCAAAGAATATCTATTGATATTCACTACATTTGAAATGAAAACTAATGCATTTAAAATATTTAGCAATTTATCCAAAAGATTAATAATAAACTTATTACATGTCAAAATAAACATTTTCTTACAAAAATAATTATATTTCTCCCAAAACAGAGAGAAGAGTGGCACTGTTTTGCATATTTTTGCAAATCTCTTTAATGTCTGGCTTAATAGAAGACAGCTGGATTCTCATATCTGCTTCTGCATTCAATCTGTTGTGATATTTTGTTTTGGTTGAAATTTATGAAGAAAATCCACCCTTCCACAGATATACAGTTGGAAATGGGAGGAATAGTACAATACACAAATTACATCTTACTATTATTGTGAAAATCATTTTGACCTTGAAGACCCACTGAAAGTGTCTAGGGTACTCCCCAGATTTCTGCAGACCATACTTTTTGAGTTTTTCCTACTTTAATAAAAACCCGTTTGTTTTGTTATTTTGTAGACATAATAAATATTTGCTAATAGAGAATATGCCTCATTAAACCTCATCTATGTCTAGTAATAACTTAAAAATCAGTAGGTCTTTCTAAGTTAATATTATTATTTGTTTGTAATTCTTAATGAAGTCTATGCAGTGTAGAAGAAACAGCTCTGAAGTAAGAGACAGAAGATCTGGGTTTGAATTCAGACTTTGCTGGTTAATTCCAAAAATGTGTTGCTCAGACTTTGACAAATTACTACAGATGTGGGAGAATGTGGCTAAGTTTAGTGGAATTATTAGATCCCTCTGGAATTCTACTTTTCTGAATGTTGCTGTTATTTTTGTTTGTCCTTCATTTTTCAAGACCAAAGGCATCATGATATTGGGGTCAGTGTACAGTGTGTTTGACTGTGGCTGATGAGTATAATATGAGTTCAGAAGGTTCTACCAAATGCAATCTGAGATTGAACTATGTTTGGATGACCTCCTCGTTGTACCCCATCCTGACTCATGTGGAACTGAGAGGACACTAAATTCCCTAGGTCTTTTATAAAGTACTATCTCATCCTGTACAGTTGATTGATTTATGAACCCAAGTAGAGATTAGTAGGAAGTTATTAATGGTAGAAAGAAAAACCTCAAGAAAGTCAGCAACACCAAATTTTTGTGTTGATGATTATATTTTAATTTGATTTTTTATTAATATCATGCACGTAGTTGTTTGCGGATTTATATGGGTAAAGTATAAATATGTTTAAATTCTACTAAAGACAAGCACTGTTAAATCCAGTATAGGTTAAAAAAATGTTGGACCTATAATTAAAAACCTTATATCTGAAGACACTTTTAGTATCATACATATCTCCTAACATTCTTGAGAAGACTATTGAAACAGAAGTAGTGATCATTGGTCTAGAGTTGGAATCTTAGAGGTTATCTAATCTAATCCTCTCATTTTAGATATGGGAAAATCGAGGCCCTGACAACTAAAATGCATTCAATTCATTCTTTACATTATATGGTGCTTTCCAAAATAATGATGATGATGGTACAAATGGTAGTTGCTAATAATTATAGAGTGTGCCACACACTAAGAACTTCATAATATTATTATTTCATTTTATCTTCTCAACAACCCTGGGAGGTAGGTTTTGTTATTATTTCCATTTTCATAGAATAGGAAACTGAGGCAAATAACACAGAAGTAAAATAATTAAAATGTGTATGAAGCTGGATTTGAACTTGGGCTTCATGACTCTGTTTCCAACACTTTATTCCTATATACCATAGGTATTTGCCATGTATAGCATCTATAAAACCTTTTTTTTAATTTTTAAATTATGTATTCATGATATACAGTCTTGAAGCTTTTGTATAATCTATGAATCTTTGACATCACTGATTCCTTTATCCTAAACCATACTTTCTAATATATTTCTTTCCATCTTCACCATTTTCCTACTGAAGTCACCAAGTATAAAAGTATATATTGATTTGAATTGGAGAATACCATCAAGTCCTACATAGAATTTTCCTTCATTTTTCCTCAGCATAGCTGCTGGTGCATAAGCTGTGATTATTTTCATGATGATCTTTTTTGCAAATACATATCATTAAAATATATGATGACTAATAATCTTATGAAACACTATTTTTTGTAGCTTTGGGAAATAGGAAAAAAAACACATTCTGATAAATCCCTGTGAGCTTTTCTATTAACTTTAATATCTTTCTTGTTTCATTTAGAATGAGGATGTCAAGACTGATACCCTTCAGGTCCTCCAATAATGTGTTCAATCATTGGTCAGTTGACAAGGTATTTCACATTTAGAGTACTCATAATCAAATTAAAGTTTCTTGAAAGCAGATAAAACTGTGTGACTCCAAGTTTAGTTGTCTCTAAATGGGAGATATTTATAGAATAAAAAGGCATCTGTAGCATTGTGAAGAGTATGAGAATAACACCTGGCTTCAATTCTGGCTTTTCTGTGAAATGGAGATGATAATGTTTGGAATATCTACTTCAAAAGGTTGAGGTGAGGAAATAACACAGTTAGTAACCCTTAAAGCATTAAAATAGGCTGAAATGGGCAAGAGAAAACCAACCTCCAATTAGGAAGACTTTTTCTGCTCAGGTCCTGCATCTGACCCATACCATCTGAGTGACCCTTTGTAAGTCAATTATATGATCATTACCACAGTCAACTCTCCAAGACTGCTATCAAACCAGTTGTCCATCTGCACAGAAAGGAGTTTCTTCATTGACTATCTCCTTCATCAATTAATTCATAGGTATGAAGCATTCTTGCCCCCTCCTCCAAAAAAGCAACAGAATTCTGGAATTTTTGCTGAGTCTCAGTTTCCTCTTCTATAAAACTGTCCAAATATTTGGATAGCTAGATGCACTCTCCATTTCTGCCTATGACCTATCATTTCTCTGAAACAAACTTATCACATTTAAATGTAGCTAAAGATAGCTTTATTTCTAAAAATGTACTTGAGTTGATTTTCAATACATAAATCAATAATTTTGTGAGTGGAGGGAATACATGGTCCTTATTTATAAAATGAAAAGGCTGAACTGGATATGGACTTCTTAAATATTTTTTTGTTATTCCTTTGACAATTCTGATGAACCTATCACTCAGAATAATGTTCAATTTATAAAATAAGATTATAAAATTAGATAAGAAGCTAATTTTAAGAACTTCCGGTTAAGATGGCGGCTTAGAGAAAGCTAAAGCTCAGATCTCTGGAAAACCCTTCCCGACTGATCTCAAACGATAAGCTCCTAAGGCGCCGAAATTCAAAACGATCAACAGCACAGACCTTGGGAACCCTCCTCCTGGACCTGGACCCGGTTCAAAAGGTACGGCTCCCCTCAAAAGCCAGAACCCGAGATCACTCGGACCTCAGGGGTAGGAGCGCAGAGTCCAAGGCTCCCGGAAGCGGCAGCCCGGCCTGGCTCAGAGAGCAGGGTCCGAGGAACAACAACCCTCAGGGCCTTCTACCCAAGTCCGGGTGAAAGTTACTGCCTGGGGCTTCCGCTGCAGAGAGCTGGTAGAAACAACAGCAACCCTCAGGGCGGGCAAAACAGCCTCACGGGCTGGATCCTGCTATCCAAGTCTCAGTGAAAGTCCTTGCCCTCAGAGCTTGGGGAAACTGCAGCCCATCCCCCCGCAGGCCGACAAAACAGCCTCACGGCCAGCGATTCTGAAGGCAACTTCCGGAAAGCGAGCGGGGGGGGGGGGGGGGGGGGGGGGGGGGGAGGGGGGGGGAGTGTGGCCTCGTGGTCCGACCCTTCCATTCCAGTTCCAGTGAGGCATATTCAGTTTAACCCAGGGAAAGCTCATAGAAGGGACAATCTGCCCCGGACTAAAGCCTCTGATCACCAGACAGAGATAAGAAAAGCTAATCCTCCACATTCAGAGATGGCAGCAAACTCCACAGAAGCACAGAAGCCCCAAAATACCAAGAAAAATAAGAAGAAAGGGGCGACTCTGGACACATTCTATGGAGCCAAAATACAAAATACAGAGCAGATAGAAGAAGATATACAAGAAAATTCTCCAAAATCTTCCAAAGGAAATAGAAACTCTCCACAAACCCATGAAGAATTTGAATCAGAAATGACCAAAAAGATGGAAGCCCTCTGGGAGGAAAAGTGGGAAATAATGCAAAAGAAATTCACGCATCTACAAAACCAGTTTGACCAAACTGTAAAAGAAAACCAGGCTTTAAAGCAAGAACTAATAAAGCAAAGCCAAAACACCAAGAAATTAGAAGAGAACATAAAATATCTCACCGACAAGGTGATAGATCTGGAAAATAGAGGGAGAAGAGAAAATTTAAGAATAATTGGACTCCAAGAAAAGCCAGAAATAAACACCAAACTGGACATGGTGATACAAGAAATAATCAAAGAAAATTGCCCAGAGATTCTAGAACAAGGGGGCAATACAGCCACTGACAGAGCTCACAGAACACCTTCTACACTAAACCCCCAAAAGACAACTCCCAGGAATGTAATTGCCAAATTCCAAAGCTATCAAACAAAAGAAAAAATCCTACAGGAAGCCAGAAAAAGACAATTTAGATATAAAGGAATGCCAATCAGGGTCACACAAGACCTTGCAAGTTCGACTCTGAATGATCGTAAGGCATGGAACATGATCTTCAGAAAGGCAAGAGAGCTGGGTCTCCAACCAAGAATCAGCTACCCAGCAAAACTGACTATATACTTCCAAGGGAAAGTATGGGCATTCAACAAAATAGAAGACTTCCAACTTTTTGCAAAGAAAAGACCAGAGCTCTGTGGAAAGTTTGATACCGAAAATCAAAGAGCAAGGAATACCTGAAAAGGTAAATATTAAGGAAAGGGGAAAAATGTTATTTTCTTTTACTCAAACTCTCTTCTATAAGGACTACATTTATATCAATCTATGTATACTAATATGTGGGGAAAATGTAATGTATAAATAGGGGGTAAAGAAAGACCAAATAGAATAATGGTTCTCACACAAAGATTCACATGGGAAGGGGAGGGGAAGACAACTCCTATAAGAAGGAGAGGAAGAGGGGGGGGTACTTAAACCTCAATCTCAGGGAAATCAACTCTGAGAGAGAAAAACATCCAGATCCATTGGGATCTTGAATTCTATCTTACCCAACAAGGGTAAGGAGAAGGGAAAACCGAGGGGGGGAGGGGGAGAGGGAGAACAAAAAGGGAGGGAAAGAGAGGGGGCAGGGGGAGAGGGAGAACAAAAAGGGAGGGAAAGAGAGGGGGGAGGGGGAGGGAAGAAAAAGGGAGGGACTAAAAAGGGAAACATCAAGGGAGGGGACAAGGGGACTGATTCAAAGTAAATCACTGGACTAAAAGGTAGAGCCAAAGAAGAAAAGGTTAGAATTAGGGAAGGCAATCAAAATGCCAGGGAGTCCACAAATGACAATCATAACTTTGAACGTGAATGGGATGAACTCACCCATAAAACGTAGACGAATAGCTGAATGGATTAGAATCCAAAACCCTACCATATGTTGTCTTCAAGAAACACACATGAGGCGGGTTGACACCCACAAGGTCAGAATTAAAGGATGGAGTAAGACCTTCTGGGCCTCAACTGATAGAAAGAAGGCAGGAGTGGTAATCATGATATCTGATAAAGCCAATGCAAAAATAGACCTGATCAAAAGGGATAGGGAAGGTAATTATATTTTGTTAAAAGGGACTCTAGACAATGAGGAAATATCATTAATCAACATGTATGCACCAAATAATATAGCACCCAAATTTCTACTGGAGAAACTAGGAGAATTGAAGGAAGAAATAGACAATAAAACCATACTAGTGGGAGACTTAAACCAACCATTATCAAATTTAGATAAATCAAATCAAAAAATAAATAAGAAAGAGGTAAAAGAAGTGAATGAAATCTTAGAAAAATTAGAATTAATAGACATATGGAGAAAAATAAATAGGGATAAAAAGGAATACACCTTCTTCTCAGCACCACATGGCACATTCACAAAAATTGACCATACATTAGGTCACAGAAACATAGCACACAAATGCAAAAAAGCAGAAATAATGAATGCAGCCTTCTCAGATCACAAGGCAATAAAAATAATGATTAGTAATGGTACATGGAAAACCAAATCTAAAACCAATTGGAAATTAAACAATATGATACTCCAAAACCGTTTAGTTAAAGAAGAAATCATAGAAACAATTAATAATTTCATCAAGGAAAATGACAATGGCGAAACATCCTTTCAAACCTTTTGGGATGCAGCCAAAGCGGTAATCAGAGGCAAATTCATATCCCTGAAAGCTTATATTAACAAACAAGGGAGAGCAGAGATCAATCAATTGGAAATGCAATTGAAAAAACTCGAAAGCGATCAAATTAAAAACCCCCAGCAGAAAACCAAATTAGAAATCCTAAAAATTAAGGGAGAAATTAATAAAATCGAAAGTGATAGAACTATTGATTTAATAAATAAGCCAAGAAGCTGGTACTTTGAAAAAACAAACAAAATAGACAAAGTACTGGTCAATCTAATTAAAAAAAAGGAAGGAAGAAAAGCAAATTCACAGCATTAAAGATGAAAAGGGGGACAGCACCTCCAATGAGGAGGAAATTAAGGCAATCATTAGAAATTACTTTGCCCAATTATATGGCAATAAATACAGCAATCTAGGCGATATGGATGAATATATACAAAAATACAAACTGCCTAGACTAACAGAAGAGGAAATAGAATTCTTAAATAATCCCATATCAGAAATTGAAATCCATCAAGCCATCAAAGAACTTCCTAAGAAAAAATCCCCAGGGCCTGATGGATTCACCTGTGAATTCTATCAAACATTCAGAGAACAGTTAATCCCAATACTATACAAACTATTTGACATAATAAGCAAAGAGGGAGTTCTACCAAACTCCTTTTACGACACAAACATGGTACTGATTCCAAAACCAGGCAGGTCAAAAACAGAGAAAGAAAACTATAGGCCAATCTCCCTAATGAATATAGATGCAAAAATCTTAAATAGGATACTAGCAAAAAGACTCCAGCAAGTGATCAGAAGGATCATTCACCATGATCAAGTAGGATTCATACCAGGGATGCAGGGCTGGTTCAACATTAGGAAAACCATCCACATAATTGACCACATCAACAAGCAAACTAGCAAGAACCACATGATTATCTCAATAGATGCAGAAAAAGCCTTTGATAAAATACAACACCCATTCCTATTAAAAACACTAGAAAGCATAGGAATAGAAGGGTCATTCCTAAAAATAATTAACAGTATATATCTAAAACCAACAGCTAATATCATCTGCAATGGGGATAAACTAGATGCATTCCCAATAAGATCAGGAGTGAAACAAGGATGCCCATTATCACCTCTACTATTTGACATTGTACTAGAAACACTAGCAGTAGCAATTAGAGAAGATAAAGGAATTGAAGGCATCAAAATAGGCAAGGAGGAGACCAAGTTATCACTCTTTGCGGATGACATGATGGTCTACTTAAAGAATCCTAGAGATTCAACCAAAAAGCTAATTGAAATAATCAACAACTTTAGCAAAGTTGCAGGATACAAAATAAACCCACATAAATCATCAGCTTTTCTATATATCTCCAACACAGCTCAGCAGCAAGAACTAGAAAGAGAAATCCCATTCAAAATCACCTTAGACAAAATAAAATACCTAGGAATCTATCTCCCAAGACAAACACAGGAACTATATGAACACAACTACAAAACACTCGCCACACAACTAAAACTAGACTTGAACAAATGGAAAAACATTAACTGCTCATGGATAGGACGAGCCAATATAATAAAAATGACCATCCTACCCAAACTTATTTATCTATTTAGTGCTATACCCATAGAACTACCAAAATACTTCTTCACTGATTTAGAAAAAACCATAACAAAGTTCATTTGGAAGAACAAAAGATCAAGGATATCCAGGGAAATAATGAAAAAAAACACATATGATGGGGGCCTTGCAGTCCCTGACCTAAAACTATATTACAAAGCAGCAGTCATCAAAACAATTTGGTACTGGCTAAGAAACAGAAAGGAAGATCAGTGGAATAGACTGGGGGAAAGCGACCTCAGCAAGACAGTATACGATAAACCCAAAGATCCCAGCTTTTGGGACAAAAATCCACTATTCGATAAAAACTGCTGGGAAAATTGGAAGACAGTGTGGGAGAGACTAGGAATAGATCAACACCTCACACCCTACACCAAGATAAATTCAAAATGGGTGAGTGACTTAAACATAAAGAAGGAAACCATAAGTAAATTGGGTAAACACAGAATAGTATACATGTCAGACCTTTGGGAGGGGAAAGGCTTTAAAACCAAGCAAGATATAGAAAGAATCACAAAATGTAAAATAAATAATTTTGACTACATCAAACTAAAAAGCTTTTGTACAAACAAAACCAATATAACTAAAATCAGAAGGGAAACAACAAATTGGGAAAAAATCTTCATAGAAACCTCTGACAAAGGTTTAATTACTCATATTTATAATGAGCTAAATCAATTGTACAAAAAATCAAGCCATTCTCCAATTGATAAATGGGCAAGGGAAATGGATAGGCAGTTCTCAGATAAAGAAATCAAAACTATTAACAAGCACATGAAGAAGTGCTCTACATCTCTTATAATCAGAGAGATGCAAATCAAAACAACTCTGAGGTATCACCTCACACCTAGCAGATTGGCTAACATAACAGCAAAGGAAAGTAATGAATGCTGGAGGGGATGTGGCAAAGTAGGGACATTAATTCATTGCTGGTGGAGTTGTGAACTGATCCAACCATTCTGGAGGGCAATTTGGAACTATGCCCAAAGGGCGACAAAAGAATATCTACCCTTTGACCCAGCCATAGCACTGCTGGGTCTGTACCCCAAAGAGATAATGGACACAAAGACTTGTACAAAAATATTCATAGCTGCGCTCTTTGTGGTGGCCCAAAACTGGAAAACGAGGGGATGCCCATCAATTGGGGAATGGCTGAACAAACTGTGGTATATGTTGGTGATGGAATACTATTGTGCTAAAAGGAATAATAAAGTGGAGAAGTTCCATGGAGACTGGAACAACCTCCAGGAAGTGATGCAGAGCGAGAGGAGCAGAACCAGGAGAACATTGTACACAGAGACTAATACACTGTGGTATAATCGAACGTAATGGACTTCTCCATTAGTGGCGGTGTAATGTCCCTGAACAACTTGCAGGGATCCAGGAGAAAAAAACACCATTCATAAGCAAAGGATAAACTATGGGAGTGGAAACGCCGAGAAAAAGCAACTGCCTGAATACAGAGGTTGAGGGGACATGACAGAGGATAGACTCTAAATGAACACTCTAATGCAAATACTATCAACAAAGCAATGGGTTCAAATCAAGAAAACATCTAATGCCCAGTGGACTTACGCGTCGGCTATGGGGGGTGGGGGTGGGGAGGAAAAGAAAATGATCTATGTCTTTAACGAATAATGCTTGGAAATGATCAAATAAAATATATTAAAAAAAAAGAAGCTAATTTTAAAATATATTTATCAAAAAGTTCACAAACCCTAAATTTACACAACCAGACCTCTAGGTCTTTTCAGTTGTTAAGTCCTATTTTTAAAATGTACTAAAGTCTAATCAGTGTGGGTTAGACTAGTAGTGGCATCAAACTCAAAAAGAAATTGAGGCGAGGTAGCTGGGTAGCTCAGTAGATTGAGAGCCAGGCCTAGAGATGGGAGGTCCTGGGTTCAAATCTGAACTCAGATAATTCCTAGCTGTGTGACCCTGGGCAAGTCACTTAACCCCCATTGTCTAGCCCTTACCACTCTTCTGCCTTGGAATCAACACATAATAATGATTCTATGGTAAAATCTAAGGGTTTAGAAAACAAAAAGGAATGAGGTCAATTATCCATACAAAAAAAAAGCCTTATGGGTCATATAGTGACTTAGTTTTAAAATGTATTACTATCTATGTTTTAATGCATTTTATTTATTTTGTTAATTATTTTAAGATTACATTTTAAGAAACACTTAGAAATGTTGAAGGCTGAGTTTTGATATCTCTGATGTAGAAAAGAAAGAAAGAAAGAAAGAAAAAAGAAAGAAAGAAAGAAAGAAAGAAAGAAAGAAAGAAAGAAAGAAAGAAAGAAAGAAAGAAAAGAAGAAAGAAAGAAAGAAGAAAGGAAGGAGAAAGGAAGGAAGGAAGGAAAGAAAGGGAAGAAGGGAGGAATAGAAGGAGGAGGAAAAAGAGAAAGGGGAAGGAAGGGAGAGAGGGAGGGAGGGAGGAGGGGAGTGAGAGAGAGAGGAAAGAAGGGAGTGAGGGAAAAAGGAATGATGAATGAATGGATTAGTGAATTAATTTATGAATGAATGAAAAACTTATTAAGTGCTTACTATATACCAAGCACTGGTGACCAGTGAGGAGATCCACTAACAGTAAAGTGAAAAGTAATATCGATGTTAGGAATTCTGTTTCTGATCCTTTAGGGTAACAGGAAACTTCCTGTTACCATAAATTGCCAAGCAGGTGCCAATCTTTATAGGAAGAGGGAGTTTCTCCTCTGAGAATTCTGTACACCAATGAAATGAGTGGTTTGGACAAAAAAGTTATTTTTCCCTGTAGAAATTGCTACTTTAGAATGAAACAGAAATTCCTTCCTTCCTTCCTCCTTCCTTCCTTCCTTCCTTCCTTCCTTCCTTCCTTCCCTTCCTTCCTTCCTTCCTTCCTTCCTTGCTTCCTTCCTTCCTTCCTTCCTTCCTTCCTTCCCTTCCTCCCTCCCTCCCTCCCTTCCTCCCTC
Organism: Monodelphis domestica; assembly: GCF_027887165.1. Classification (NCBI taxonomy): domain Eukaryota; kingdom Metazoa; phylum Chordata; class Mammalia; order Didelphimorphia; family Didelphidae; genus Monodelphis; species Monodelphis domestica. The sequence continues at coordinate 57,982,089 of NC_077228.1, read as the reverse complement.
ATTCCCTCCATTTATTTGTTTGTTTATTTCTCTCCCAAACAGTATATTCCCTAATTTTTCTGCTTGGTATTTATAATTTTAACATATACAATTGTCCTAAAGAAATAGTAAATATATGATCTTTGAGGACAGGGGCTAAAAAGTTGTCTACAATGCTTTACCCAGTGCTTGTCATAAGTTTTAATGAACTCGTTTTTAATTGCTTCATAGCTTTCAGTTATCTCCATTGCTTTTTCTGGACAGGATAAGGAATGATTTTCTGCACCCAGATTTTTCCTTGGAGGAGTTGTGATGTAGTGGATAGAAAAAGCTGGGCAAGAGAAAAATCTTGTTTCAATACTTACTGGAATGGGAGACTATGGATAAGTCTTTCGGTGTCCCCACGCTATAACCTAAGACATTAAATTGCAAAAGAGTTGCCAGCTGTCATTGCTTTGAAACTGTGGAGGGAATTTACACTCTGGAAATTCGTTATGCCAATGAAATCACAGAATTAGAGAGAAAAAACATAGAGATAGGAGAGAGAGAGCTAGAAGTAGAGACAGAGACAAAGAGACAGATTTTTTTTTCTTTTTACATCCAGTTGCAGTGGTTGAACTTGAAACTGAACTCTTAGGTCAATTAAAAATCCTATCCTAGTTGATTTCCCCTTTTCCTAATGTCAGTTTTTTTTTTACTTAACTTTGTGATTCCCTAAAATTTCTATAAGATGGCCATAAAAGACCTTTTAGGGGATCTAATTTCCTATTATTTGGTTTTCATAAACAAAGGACTGGAATTTGTCTTTTTTTTTTTGGTCTGCTAAGTAAGGGTAGTGCAGGCTATGTCTTAGGTCAGTCCCTCCCTTACCTACAGATTTGGAGACAGCCCCTGGGGGAATATGGATAAGTCATCCATTCCCCCAGAAAGCCAATACTGTATACACCTGGAGTTGCTTGCTGAAGTCGACAGTAAAATAAAATATCCTGTTCCCTCTGGAGCTATCAAAGACAGATTACAATTGATGGCTTCTAGGGACAATTAAGCGTAAAAGAATCATTGCTGATTATTAGGGAAGCACTTTGTTGGAAAAGTACTTTGCCATTCTTTTTATGAGTCCCACAATCACAGTGTGACCATGGGTAGGTCATGCATTCTTTCTTGGCTTAAAAAAATAAGCTTGATTAGAATCTTTTTTGCTTTTAACTTCCCAGTATTCTGGATATTGTAATTTTTCTGCGCTTTCCCCTCCTATTGAGGCCTCTTTTATAACAAAGAAGTCTGGTTTTTGAGAATCAACTTAGCTAAGAATAGCAAGACTATATGGCCTCGTCTCTTGGAGATGAATATTTCTGACCATGGTAACCCATGAAGACAAGAAAAACAATTAAGCAAATTTAAAAATCAGATTCAGCAACAATGTATGTGACTTTATACACCATAGTCCTCACTTATATTATAGAAATGTAGTCGAATATTATCATGATTCAAGGCTTGACAAATATAAGGAATTCAGAGAAACATAAGAAAGACTCATATGAACAGATGCAAAACAAAACAAATAGATATAGAAAAATATTGAGAGATCTTTTTATAAATCACCTTTGTTATCTATAGAGTTAATAAGATCTACCATTTACTTTGCAAGATTATTGTGAAGATAAATGAGACTGTGATCCTGGGGATCCTTGGAATACAAATGCTATATAAATCTCAGGTAATAGTTTTATGATGTCTGTAATATATTTCTGTAGCAAGTTTTTTCTATCGGGTGTGGGGTGTTTTCATTACTTCCTACAATCTGGTAAATTAAGCAGTAATGTTCTCCCTAAATGGTAAAGCTGACCCCTAAAGTGACTAAATGGCTTACCCTCACACTGCCCAGCAAGCAGATGGTATTAATACGGGCCAGTGATGATTAGTATTTGCAATCCTGATGGTGAACCCAGTGGGATAAGACTATTAAGCACCTCCATCACTGTAACAAGAACTTCATCTCTCCAGTGGCAGAAATTTCCACCATTTCTGTAATGGGATTCAAACCAAACTTAAATTAAAAACAAAGTTAGGCTCTTGAGTGTTCAGACAACTTTCTCCTCTGATTTCTGGTTTCTAAAGAAATGCCACAAGAAATGCTGACTATGAGGAATTCCTGGCCACTGAAACCAGAGAAGGTTTGAAATGTCACAAGGAATATTGGTTTCCTGGAGGTTTTGAGCCACATTTTTAACTATACAAATAGCTAGGGGGTGAGAGAAAAAGGAACATGGGTAAGGAGTTGACAAGTGGGTGAAAATGCTGCATTTTCTAAAGAGCATGGCTGAGTGAAAGAGGTAGAGAGAACATTTCCACCTTACTTCAAAATCTTTAAAATAAAATATAAAGGGGAAGAGGGAGCATAATGGTAGAGTGTTGGAACGTGAGAAAGATCCAACTGAGACTTAGGAGACCAAGCTTGGTTCTAGGTCTGGCTCGGCCACTAACTGGCTTTATGACCTTGGAAAAATAACATAGTGACCTCTTCATTTCAGTTTTGTCCTTCGTTGCTTGGACTAAATGTTCCCTAAGGCCTTTTTATTTAACATTCTATGCTTCAGTGATTATCATGAGATAATCGGAAAACAGTGAATCTTCACACTGCATTGAGATGATGCTAGTGAACTGGATCCTAAGTCTGCTATGCTTCGAATGTTTTGCATCCACCCATATAACTTCAGTCACAGAGTGTTTTAAGGTTTGCGACATGCTTTATATGCATGATCTCATTTGATCTTAACAACAGTATGATGAGATAAATATTATCATCCCCATTTGACTGAGAAGGAACCTAAAACTCAGGGAAATTAATTGACTTGATCATAGTCACCAAGTTAATGGTGAAGACAATTCAAGCCCAGTCTCATAACTCTAGGCCTGACACTCTTTCTTTTATAAGATATTGATTTAATTTAAGTCATTTATTCAGATCCATCTTTACTTGGGAGAATTTAGCAAACATGTATTTATTAGGCAGCTACTTTGGGCGAGAGACCATGCTGGTGCTTGAAATACAAATATAAATAATGCACAGATTCATCTTTCAAGATATTTCCACTTTAATAGAGATGAGGGGGGAGGTGGATGAGAATAAGTACTCAAATAAGAGTGGGATAAGTATAGGAGAGACGTTAATACTAAGTGCTATGAGAAATTTGAGGTCAGGAGAAACCATTCACACCTGGGAGGTAACAATAAACAGAGAATTCAGGGTGGAAGTGGCAACTCCTAAGATGAAAGGAGAGCCAGAAAGAAGAATTTATGAATAAACAAGAGATCAAATGCCATGTAAGCTGTAAAATGGATAATTCTGAATACATTAAATTGAAAAGGTTTGTACAAATGGAAATAATGTGGTCAACATGAGAAAGAAAGCAAGGTTTGGAAAAAATTATAGTTAGTTTATTGACTAGAAGTCTCATATCTAAAATATATTAAGAACATTGTCAAATATATAGGAATATGAGTCATCTCCAATTGATAAATAGTTTTGGAGTGAAGAAATCAAAGATATGTATCACTATGTGAAAAAAATAATTCTTGATTGGAGAAACGAAAAGCGAAACAACTTTGAAATACCATCTCATACCATTCAGATTGGCTAAAATGATAAAAGGACAAAATGACAAATGTTGGAGAAGATGTGGAAGAATAGGGATACTAATACATTTTGGTGAAACTGAACTGATTCAATCATTTGGAGATCATTCTAGGATTATATTCAAATATTTATAGAGCTGGGCATATCTTTTGACATAATACCACTATTAGATTTAATTCCAAAGATGATAAAGGAAAACAACTATTCTAAAATATTAATGGCAACTTTTTGTGGTGACTAAGAACTGGAAACTGAAGGGATGTCCAGCAATTAGGGAATGGTTGGACAATGTGTGGTATGTGATTTTAATCAAATTTTGTTGTGTCATAAGAAATTACAAACAAGATGATTTCCCCCACCCATACCTGGGAAGACATGTATGAAGTGATGCAAAGTGAAGTGAACAGAACCAGGATAACATTGCACACAGTAATAGCTATAATATATGATGATGATGATCAATGTGAATGACTTAGCGAATTCCAAGAGACTCATGACAAAAAAAGATATCTACTACCAAAGAGGAAACAGAGTTCAAATGCAGACTGATGCAAATCACTTTATTTCTTCCTCAAATTTTTCTGTAATATAAGCAATATGTATCTTATTTCAAGACATGATGAATAGGTAAATATGTATTATATGTTAATATATGTCCAACATGTATCATATTACCCTTCTTGGTAAGGGGTGGGATCAGGGAGACAAAATAGAATGATACATAGAATTTTGGACAGAGATAATGTGAAAAATTTGTTTCTCTTGGATAAATAAATTTATTATAATTCATCATATATTTATAACAAATCATGCATTATGTTTTTGTTATATTGTTATGTAAATAACCTTTAAAATTATCATTAAAATAATTTTTATATATTTTATCATTACATTTATATATTATTATATTAATATTATTATATTATATTTTATATATTATGGTATATAAAATAATTAAATATTATTATTCAAAAATAATTTTTCAAAGATTCCGAGGGAAGCGCATAAGACATGTAGATTAGAGAGGAAAGGAAAAGAATGGGGGATAGAGAATGACCCAGTTTGACTTAAATATAGAGTACATGAAATATTATAGAATATGAGTAGTATCAAATAACCTTGACAAACAGGTTGGAGCTGGGTTGTAGAAGGCCTCGAATGTTTCCTATAAGTAAGAGTTTATATTTTATTTGATAGGTCATGAGAAGCCATTGGAAGATTTTGAGTAAATGAGTAACATCCTGGTGACTTATGAAGATTACTAAGGTAGTAAGAAGGATATAAAAGATCATCCAGGAGTCTATTACTGTGGTCTTGGTGAGAAGAGATGGATTGCTATTTGCTTTGTATTATGATCTTTGGGTATATTCCCTACAATGGAATTATTGGGTGAGAAAGCCTGCTTATTTTTTCTAAGTTTACCTTCTTACTGCCAGATGATTTTCTAAAATAAATTCCACTTGTTTACATTTGCACCAGCAGTGAATGAATGTACCAGTTTCTCCACAACCCCACCAGCATTGTTGTGTTGATTTTAATTATTTTTGCCACTTTGATAGGTGTGAGGTAGTCCTTCAAAGCTATTTAATTAGCATCCCTTTGATTAACTGGGGAAGTTGAGCATTTTTTCAAGCAATTAGTAACAATCTGTGTTACTCTTTTGAAAACTGAATGGCTGTTCACATCCTTTGATCATTTATCCATTGTGTGCTGGATGTTTTCTTTATAAATATTTAGTAATTTCTTATGTATTTTACATGTTTTTCAATCTTAATGTTTTTCTAATATTTTTTCTTTTTTGTTTACTTTTTAAAATTTAACTGTAACCAAGAATATTCAGCTTATCCTTAATTATTTCTATTAATTTTTAACATTCAATAAGCATTAAAGCTCTCTATATGTGACAAACACTGTGTTAAAGACAGCAACAAAAACATAAAAAAGAAATAGCATCTGCTCTCAAAAAGCTTACATTCTACCAGAGGAGATAACATATGTGTATATGTGTGTGTATACATATATGTCTATATATATTTGTAAAATATAAATACCTAAATACAAAGTAAATTTGATAGAAAACAATAGCAACTGGGAATTGAGGGAATACCCTAGATAGAAGACCTTTGGTCTGGGCTTCAAAATATATGTAGAGATTGCAAGAGGTAGAGATGAAGAGGAAAAATATTACCCATGTTAAAGACAGTCAGAGACAGACTTGCAAAGGTATAAATGAACAAAAACTATGTTCTCTCTCTCTCTCTCTCTCTCTCTCTCTCTCTCTCTCTCTCTCTCTCTCTCTCTCTCTCCTTCTGTGCACATGTGTATGCGTGTATATATATCTATATAATATGTTCATATGTGGTTGATGCTAAATCATTAATTAATTGATGATCTATTTAATTAATCCATCATTTAATATTTATTTTCAAGTATTACCAAATATTGTCATAAATGATGGAATACACTGAAAGTTTAAAAAAAAAGTTCCTTTACTCAAGAAGTTTACATCCTAAGAGGACACAAAATGTGAATAATTAGGAGCAGATACAAGATAAAGGTAAATAATGTATTCTTTAGATGAATGGGGTTAGAAAAAGAAACAAAATTAATTAACTTGGTTCCCTACAAATTTTTATTTTATATCTCAACTTTATTATCATATCTCAATTTTATTTTATTTTATAATCTCAACTACATCCTGACTGCAGTGAAGTCAAATCATTAAATCAAGTCAATTTAAATCAAAGAATGCTTACTGTATGTTAGACACTGGGGATACAAAGAAAGAAAAAAGTTATGGACCCTACTCTCAAGGGAGACAACAGAAAAAAGTGTATAATGTAATGCATAATATATAATTTATATAATATATAATGTAAAATATGGATATAATATGATATATAGAGGCAAATTGAATGCAATCTCAGAGGGAAGGCAGTAGCATTGAAGGTTAAAGATTTCTGGCATATAGCTGATCCTTAAAGAAAACCAAGGAAGTCAGGAGGAAGAGATAAGGATGGAGAAAATAAGTTTCTGCCTTGCTAATCAATTCATTATACTACTAACCAAATGATTTTTTCTAAATACACCCCCAAAACTTCCCATAGTTCCTCATCCCCCACCCTCTCTCAACTAAAAATCTTTACTTATATCTCGCTGAAACAATTCTGGCCGTTCTGTAAGAGCTCCTTTTTCTCTCTTCTTTATCATTTCACATCACTCAAATATCATCTCTTCATTATCTTTTCTTTTTTTAACTTTTTTTAAACTTTCAGTGTATTCCATCATTTATGATAATATTTGATAATACTTGAAAATAAATATTAAATGATGGATTAATTAAATAGATCATCAATTAATTAATGATTTAGCATCAACCACATATGAACATATTATATAGATATAATATATATACACACATTTCATTCCTGTATCACATGAAAAGATGGCCCTTCTCGACACTACAAACACCACTACATATACCCTTGATCCCTCTCTATCTTTTCTACCCTGGAAGTTTGCCACCTCTATGATTTCTATTGTCAGATTTTCTCTGATCTATTGTCTCCTTCATTGATGCCTACATGCTTACCATGGTTCCCCATCTTTAAAACCTATTACTTGATCTGAGCACCCCCACTTTCATGCCATATTGAACTCCTTTCATGGATGAACTTCTTGAAAAAAATTACATACAATGTCCTCAGTTCTTCTCCTCTTATTCTCCAGAAAAATTTCTGTGGTCTGGTTTTTGATGTTCTCATTCAACTAAAACAGCTTCTTACAAAATTACCAGTGATCCCTTAATTGAATAATCTGATGACCTTTTCTCACTCTTCATACATATTGACCTCTCTGAGGTGTTTGCCATGGTTAGTTTTTCTCTTGTCTTTGATAATCTCTTCACCCTAATTTTTTTGTGACAGTAGTCTCTGCTTTTCTCATGCTTTTTGGACCAATTGATTCTCAATTAGATCTTCACATCTGCTAATTGTGGGGCATCCTCCAAGGTTTTGTTGTGAACTCTCTTCTCTCCTCTTTGCCATCTCTTTTGGTATTCTCATCACATCCCAAAGATTAATTTATTGTATCTATGTAATTCATTCTTAGACCAATTTATCCAGTTTTAACCTCTTTCCAGACCTCTAGCCTCACATCTCCAAATGCCTTTTGGTCATCTTGAACTGGATATCCCATAGGCATATTAAACTCAACATATCAAAAACTGAACTGATTTTTCTCCAAACCCTCTCTATCTTCCTAATTTCCCTATTAATATGTAGGTCACTCACTACCATTCCTCCAGTGACCTTAGCTAGTAATCTCCCTGTCAGTCTTGACTCCTCACTATCATTCATTCAACATCTATTTATTGCTAAATACTGTCATTTGTACCTTTGCATAACCTCTTGTAGAAATCTTCATTCCCAAAACATAGTCACCACTCTGGTACAGGTACTTATCACTTCAGAGCTGGATTATCAAAAGAGCTTTCTGGATGGTCTCCTCCTTGATGTAGTCCATCCTTCATTCAGCTAGCAGAATGATCTTAAAGTGCCTCTCTCTAACTCATTTAACTTCCTAGACTCCCTTTTGCCTTTGGGGTAAAATATGCAATTTTTTTTGGTTTCTAGATACCTTCACAGCCTGGCTTTTTTCTACCTTTGCAGAATTTTTATGACTTTTTCCTTCTACATAATTCATAATACAGAGACACCAACTTCCCTGTTGTTTCTTGCACAGGGCCCTCTTTCTTCAGACTCTGAGACTTTTCACTTTCTGTCTCTTATTCCTAGAATACTCTTTTCTATCTCCTGACTTTCCTAAAGTCTTAGCTAAAAGCCTGCCTTCCACCAGGAACCTTTCCCAGTGCCACTGAATGCTAGTACCTTCCTTGAAATTAAATTACCTGCCATTCTCTCTTTCTCTCTCCCTCCCGCCCCCACATATATAAGAATAACTAGCATTTATATAGTGCTTTAACTTTTTCAAAGCACTTTACCAATATTCTTTCAACACTGAAAGTTAGGCAATATTATTTTTCCCACTGTGAAGATAAGGATACTGGAACAGGCAGAGGTTAAGTTATTTGCCCAGGATTATACAACTAGAAAACTCAGCTGGGTTTGAATTTAAAGTCTTTCCAACTCCAATTTCAGCACTCTGGTGTACCATATAGCCACCTGCATCATAGTCATAGTTGTTTGCATTTTGTTTCCTCCATTGAACTAGGAGCTCCTTGAAGGCAGGGACCTTCGTCTTCTTTTGCATTCTCATTGTTTAGCACAATACCTGGAAGAGAGTAAGCCCTTAAGAAATGCTCATTAACTTGAGTTTAGGGGAACTGAAAGGTGTTATATTTATTGGGAGAGATGGGGAGGATATGATAAACCAGGGGATAATGGGAGGTTTGTATCAGGGTATGGAGGAGTTGAGAAAAGAGAAGGAATATTGCTTGGTGAGGCAATGGAGAGAGATGCCCCCTGCTGAGAGGAAGCAGCAGGGGTCTGATAAGGACTGTTTGCCATTGAATGAATTAACTGATATTTAGCTCCCTCTATGCCCAGAAAAGATAGTCTACTTATCTGACTGCAAATTCAAATAATATAAAGTTTAATAACCAGTTGGGATTGGAGTTTTTTCCTCAGCTTCAGAGCTGAGGCCAGGCCCTAGAGGCTGGCAGAGGGTTTCTCCCACTCCCTTCTACTCTATATCAGTCCTCGCTTTGTCTAATTCAGAAACTTAGTAGTACACAGAAAGCAGCAAGGTCTGACCTTCAGAGATGAATTGGCCTTTATCTTCAGGCTGAACAGAGGCACACCACACCAGACTGGGCTGAACAAGCTCTTCCCTCCTCCAACATCAAGAAGGAAGTCAAAACCTCTGCAGGAAGGAAGAGCTAGTCACAAGACCCAACTGCCACTCCCAGTTGGCCCTTCCCCCACCAACTGTCAGTCTAGTTTCCTTTCCACAAAAGCAACTTAAGAGGGGATTGTGTGGAAACATACTAAAACAGTCAATTTCCCTCATTAAAACTTTTTATATTTGCAAAAAAAGCATTCTTCCTGACTTACATGAACAGATACAAAGTGAAGTGAGAAGAACCAGGGGAACATTATATATAGGAAGAGCAATATTGTAAAAATGGTCAAATGTTAAAAAGTTAGCTACTTTTATCTAGGTTAAGATCCATGACAGTTCCAAAAGTCCTCTGTTGAAAAATTCTATCTACATCTGAAAAGAGAACAGATTGAACTCTTAGTGCATATTGAAGTATGCTTACATTATTTTCTTTATTTTTCTTTGTTTTTTTTGTGTCTTTTCTTTTGAAACATGATTATTATGGAAAGGTTTTTCATGACTTCACATCTCTAATGGAAATTGTATTACTCTCTTTCTCAAGGTAGGTGGAGATGGGAGGGAAAGAATTTGGAACTCAAAATTAAGAAAAATGAATTTTAATTTTTTACTTGTAATTGGGAAACATTTAATGAAAGAAATGAAATAATTAAGAAGTGCTTTTTTTTCAGAATAAAGTTCTCTTGTAGTCTCCTTTGTTCTAGGGCTGATAATAAAGGCCAAATGGTACTGATGTTCCTTACCCTATGATTTGGGGAACCTATGAATGGTGGCTCTGATTTGCAAACCCCAAGAAAAGGATTATTATCTTTGTCTACTTAAGGGATCACTCCATTTTACTAATCCATATACACAAAGAGTTCCTCAAAGACAGCTCCAATAAAACCACAAGCCACACAGAAAACACCCACAAAGCTGCCTGTCAACTAGCTGAATGTTTAAGCCAACCAGACAATATGCTTGGGGTCTTGAATGCAGGAGAATTTGGTGGGTCAAGATCTGTTATCTTAATGGGCCAGAAACCTCTTGATTAATGAAAAATTCACCAATTTTGTTTGGCCTGAATTTTACTGGTTGGCTTAGTGAAGTTTAAGAATGACTCATAAGTTTTTCAAAATAACTGATTTTTAAAGTTAGGGTTCTTGCTGGCACTTAGGCCTCTCTGTTTCTATGCTTTCTCTAAAACATTCAAACTGAAAAATAATGATTATAGTTTCCTTTCAATTAATTCTGCTTTTGTTGAACAAATGTCTAGAGTCACTTTAATTATAGCAAATATGGCCTTGTTTTTTATGATTGCAGATTGACAGGGCTCCTAGCATCTGCCATTACTCCTTGGAATTGAGTTTTATCTGGCTTCCCAGATAGAATTGGAGTCACCAGTTCTGATTGGGTCCATTAACTTCAAATGTGTACCTTGGGCTGTGCTGCTCCCAATTGGAATATGCTTTTATTCTCTGAATGGCACCAAGGACAACTTTCAGTTAAAAGTGAAAGAAAATTATTATGTGTGTTCTATGTTGATCATCTAAAATGGAAACAACCTATAATGAATTGAACTTGCAAAATTGATAATAATATTAATAGCTGGCACTTACATTTTACTTATGATTAGAAAACACTTTTATGTAATTTTATTTTCACAGGAACACTTAGGAGAAAGCAGCTGAGAGCAAAAACATAATTGTCATATTTTAGAATTGAAGAAACGGATCCTCGTGGAATACTACTGTGCCATAAGAAACAATGCACAAACTGATTTAAAAAAAAAACCTGGAAAGAACTATACAAGATAATGAACACTGAAATGAGTAGAACCAGACGAACATTATACACAGCCACAGAACCAATACTAGAATAATACCAGAATGTTCCCTTATAAAAGTCAACAGAAAGATAAAACACAAAAGATTTAATTTATTTGAACACGTTGGCCTCCATGATGATATCTTACGTGAGGCAAGGTGGGTAGGAAGTTGTTGGGACATTAGTGGATGGAATCTATTATGTAGGTAAAAAGAAAAATAACAAACATATAGGAGGTCTGTGATTTCATTTGTATAATATCTTCTTTTTTATATATGGAAATGCTTATTTTGTTTGGATTTATAATTGTTAAATAATTAAATTAATAATTGAAAAAATAAAATAAAAAAAAACCAGATCCTCAGAGAAGCTAAGTAATTTGTTTAAGGCTAAAAAACTGAGCAGGGGCAGTTGCAAAAAGGACTTTTGAGGTCCACTTTAGGGCATTTTTCCCCAACACCTACTTACCTACACTTATTTACCATTTAGGCTGATGAATGTAGACAGTTTTCATTCTAGAATTGCATAACTAGTTTTTTTTTTTCTTCTGAAAGATATTAATATCATTGAATCGATCAAAGATATTTTTATCATCTATCATGTTCTAGACACTATAATAGGGACCAAAAGACAAAAAGACAATCCCAGCTCCCCAATGAGCTTACATTCTAATGGTAAAGGCAACATGTAAACACACATATGCCTAAAGGCAGCTTGGTGGTACCAATGGACAGAGTGTTGGACTTGGAATAAAAATGCCTGAATTCATATCCTGCCTCAGATGCTTACTTTCTCTTTGGCACTAAATAGAGTTTGTATTTCATCTTATAAGTACCATATTTTATACCTCACATTTCATCCTAAATGAAATAAATGAAATTATTGAGTGGTACAGGGAGTGACATGGTTAAAATATCCTTTAGAAGATTGCTTTGATGTCTATGTAGAGACAAGATTGGAGTGGGGAAATTTTAGGGACAAGGACATAAATTAGGATACACTTTGAATAGTCCAGAATAGTGATCATGAAGACCTGAACTAGATCAGTAATGGGGAGAGTGGAGTGTACATACAGGGAACTAGAAAAAAATATTTGACAACAAACTGAATATGACAGGTGACTGAGAGTGAAAATGCATGATTAGAAGGATGGTGGTGGTCTTGTATATACATGCTGATATTTTATAATTTAAGGAGAGCTGTGGAAAATGAATGTCAACTAGAAGAATGGAAAAATCACCCAGTTCTATTCCATACCTTCAGGTATGTTTCAGAAAATATTTTCTTCTCCTTTTATTTAATCATAATTCAAATTTATAGAGTTTGAAAATGCTTTCCTTTTAAGAATCCTATAAGAGATAGGATATAATAAATCCAAAGATCCCAACTTTTGGGACAAAAACCCATTGTTTGACAAATTTACTGGAAAAAAATTAGATAACACTAGGGGAGAGATTAGGACTAGATCAACATCTCACACCCTATACCAAGATAAATTCAGAATGGGTAAATTACTTAAATGTAAAGAAGGAAACTATAAGCAAATTAGGTGAACATAGAATAGTATACTTGACATTATCTATGAGAAAGGAAAGAATTTAAGACCAAACAAGAAATAGAGAATATTACAAAATGTAAAATGAATAATTTTGATTACATTACATTAATTTTTTTACAAACAAAACCAATGCAACCAAAATTAGAAGGGAAGCAACAAATTGGGAAACAATCTTCATTACAAAAACATCTGACAAAGGTCTAATTACTCAAATTTCTAAAGAGCTAAATCAATTGTACAAAAAAATCAATCCATCCTCCAATTGATAAATGGGCAAGGTACATGAATAGGAAAGCAGTTTTCAGATTAAGAAATCAAAACTATCAATAAACACATGAAAAAGTTCTAAATCTCTTATAATTAGAGAAATGCAAATCAAAACAACTCTGAGGTACCACATCACACCTAGCAGATTGGCTAACATGACAGCAAAGGAAAGTAATAAATGTTGGAGGGGATGTTGCAAAATTGGGACACTGATGCATTGCTGGTGGAGTTGTGAATTGATCCAACCATTCTGGAAGGCAATTTGGAATTATGCCCAAAGGTATTTAAATGACTATCTGCCCTTTGATCCAGCCATAGCACTGCTGGGTTTGTACACCAAATAAATAATAAGGAAAAATACATGTACAAGCATATTTATAGCCATGCTCTTTGTGGTTGCAAAAAAAAATTTGGAAAATAAGGGATTGTCCTTTGATTAGGGAATGGCTGAACAAATTGTGGCATTTGTTGGTAACGGAATACTACTGTGCTGAAAGGAATAATGAACTGGAGGAATTCCCTGTGAACTGAAATGAACTCCAGGAATTGATGCAGAGAGAAAGGAGCAGAATCAGGAGAACATTGTACACAGAGACTGATATACTGTGACACATTTGAAAGTAATAGACTTCTCTACTAGCAACAATGCAATAATCCAGGACAATTCTAAAGGACTTGGGAGAAAGAATGTTATCCACATCCAGAGAAAGAACTGTGGGAGTAGAAACACAGAAGAAAGACATTTACATGATCACATTGTTTGATGAGGATATGATTGGGGATGTAGACTCTAAATCAGAGATAGGCAACCTTTTGAGCTTGGTGTGTCAAAATTCTCCAAAAAGACACGTGTAATGTGGGTAGTGTGTCATTTTGAGAAAAAAATCATAATTTCATGATATAGTTTAAATAATAAAAATGTATAATTATGCATATATATCTATCTGTATTTAATAAACCCCAAACTAATTATTTAACTTACCTACTTAGTTTCTTCTTTGTTCATCTGTCAGTTGGTTTCTTTTATTGGTCTTGATATTATTTAACTTGTGTGGGGTGCTGTGAACTAGGATATGTGAGGGGGAGGAAGAATTCTTTAACTAACCTGCCTATTAGTGACTTTTTTGGTTGCTGAATTTCATTGGCTAAATCTTCAATTGAAGGTTGGTATTTTGTACACTTCAAGCCCAAGCAAGTGCTAATAACATCATCTGTCAATGTGTTTCTTTTGTCCTTTTTGATATTATTTAATGCTGAGAATAAGGTCTCACAAAAGTACATAGAGGGAAAAAATTGTGAGTAAAACCATTACTATATTTTTCAGGGTGCTAAAAGTGTCTGGTAATGTGTTCCAGACACTCCTCCATTGTAGGTGGGCCTGAGTCCAGCCTAGTCTTCCACCAGACCAACCCCCCTCCCCCACCTGCTCCACCCCTCTCTAGTTGGCTAGCCTGGAGATGCCTTGAGAGCAGCATCTGCCACCTGCCAGCCTGCCTGCCTGAGAGTGTTCCTTCTTCACTTGCATTCCTCCTCCCCACCTCTGCAGGAGCCCCACTTGACCCAGATACCTGGTGGTTACCCAGGGGCATTGCCACAGCCAGGACTTGCTGCAGGCTCTAGGTCCCCAAGGAACATTGAGCCTGCATGAGGCTGCGTGTCACCAAAAATGGTTATATGTGTCAGTGCAGACATGAATATTATAGGTTCACAATCATGGCTTTAAATGATCTCTCTATTGCAAATATTAATAATATGGAAATGTTTTGATCAACAATACTTGTAAAACCCAGTTGAACTGTGCATTGGCTACCAGAGGAGGAAGGAAAGAACAAGAATCATGTAACCATGGAAAAAATATTCTAAAATAATTAATTAAATAAAGAAAAATTTTAAAGAATCCTATAAGGTAGACAGGAATATTATTTTTTCCTATTTACAGTCAAGGAAATTGAGACTTCAAAAGTTTACATGACTTCATTATGTAGCTTTTAAGTATCTGAAGTTTGATTTGAATATGTCTCATTTGTTTTTTTTTCTTTGTATCTTCTGCATCTAGTGCAATGATGGCAACAGTAGGAACGTAAGAAATATTTTTTGACATGTAATTGGAAAATATTTAATGAAATAATTTGTTTTTTTAAATATGTATTTCATTCACAGTTATTGTATACAACATTGCCTTGGTTCTCTTCACTTCAATTTGCTTCACTTCATATAAACTTCTCCAGATTTTTTGTGATCATCTTGTTATTTTTAATGGTACATAGCATTCTTTTCCAATCATATATCACAACTTGTTAAGCGATTCCTAAATTGACGAACATCCCTTCAGTTATCAGTCCTTTGCAGCCACAAAAAGAATTGCTATAAATATTTTAGAACATGTAAGTTCTTTCCCTTTTTCCTTGATCACCTTAGGAAATAAACCTAATATTGGTATTATTGGATTTTTTAGTATAATTCCAAATCGCTCTCCACAATAGGTAGATCAGCCCACAGTTCCATCATCAACACATTAGTGTTCCTATATTTCTACATCCTTTCCAACATTTATTATTTTGCCCTTTTATCATTTTGGTCATTCAGATATGTGTGAGATGATTTCTCAGACTTGTTTTGATTTATATTTCTCTAATGAATAATTATATAGAGCATTTTTTTCATTTAGTTATTTATGGCTTTGATTTTGCTTTCCAAAATTTTTGTTCATTTTTTTTACCTTTAATTGGGGAGTGGCTCATATTCCTATACATTTGAGAAAATCTTTGTTTTAGACATGAGACCTCTGAGAAGCTATCTATTAAATTTCCCCCACCTTATTGCTTTGCTTCTAATGTTCATGACTATAGTCTTATTTGTGGAAAAACATCACAATTTAACATATTCAAGATTATCTATTTTATATTTCACAATATTTATTTCAATATCGCTTATAAATTAGTAAATCTTTTTTGCTTGAAGTTTATTTTGTGAATTTCTGGGGCAAAATTGTCATTATCTATTGAGTCTCAGAATTTAAAGCAATTTTCAATGTTCATATGGCTCTAGTAATGAGTTTCAATTCAATTGTAGCTAGTGTAAGTTGCCTGAATCATAAACCCAATGCAACCAAGATTAGAAGGGAAATTTTAAATTGAGACTTTTTTAATAACAAGTGCCTCTGACAAAGACCTACTGTCTCAAATATATAGAAAACTGAGTCAAATTTATAAGAAAACTCATCATTCTCAAACTGACAAATTGTCAAAGGATATGAACAGGCAATTCTCAGTGGAAGAAATTAAAACTATCTTTAGTCATGTTAAAATGTGCTCCAAATCATTATGCATTATTGATATTGCCGTGCAAAACATTCTCTTGGTTCTGCTTACTTCACTTTCATAACTTTGCAGAAGTCTTTTCAGGAATTTTGTGATCATCCCATTCATCATTTCTTATGACACAATAATTATATTTTGTTAAATCGTATACCTCAACTTTTTTGGCCATTCCCCAACTGATGGACATCTTTTTGTTTTTCAATTTTTTGCTATCACAAAAAAAGCTACCTTTAACGATTATCACTAATGCAAGGTTCCAGGATAACTCTAAGACAGAAAAGACTGTCTACCACCAGAGGAGGAACTGATGGAGTCTAAAAGCAGAATGAAATATACCGTTCTTCACTTTATTTTCTTCAGGAATTTTTGTTTTCCTCTATAAGCGATATGTTTCTCTTTCACAATATGATGAACATGAAAACATGTAGTGCATGATAGCACATGTATAACTTCTATCACATTACCTGCAATCTCAAGGAGTGAAAGGGGGCAGAAAGGTAGGGAAAATGGAATACAACATATCAGAAAATGTTTATTTATAATTACATCTATAGACTTCTGGGTAAGCATGAAGGCAGTCTAGATGTGGGACACTTCCTCTCCCCAGCACACACCAACAAAGACCACCTCAAAAGATCTTAAAAATAATTTTCAGAAGAACAGAGAAACTGTACAGTAGGGCACAGTATTGAAGGTATGTGGGATTGGGGCATTTCCAAATTATAAGAGGGTGAAAAAGCTTCCATGCAAATGTGAGCCAATCCACCCTACCCCACCCCACATACAGAGCCATGGCCAGAACCAGTTAAGCCCAGAACTAGTGAGCAAGTGAGGGGCACATCTAGAGTGAGCAAGGGGCACCTCTAGGTCCTTGGGAGTTGACTAGGACCACCGGGGACCTACCCCTGAAAGCAGCTAGACAGGAAAACCCAGTGTGCTCAAGGGAGCGCAGACCTTAGGTGCTCAGAGCTGGTGCACCCACCAGAACCAGTGAGTGAGCAGGGAGTACCTCTAGAATGAGAAAGGGGCACTTATAGGTCCTTGGGAGCTGACTAGGACCACCGGGGACCTACCTCTGAAAGGAGCTAGATCGGAAACCCAGCCAGGCAGGGGAGCACAGACCTTGGATGCCCCTGGGAAGGTAGCACAGAGAAGAGATGCAAAGAACTGTAGAGATTCGAGAGCTTGACTCAGGCAATACCCTTGCTCCTTAACTCCATACACAGAGAACATGCTCAGCTCACTCAGATTTCTGATTAAAAAGGGAAGGAAAAACATCCACAGAAATGGCTAATTATGCACAGGAGCCTCAAAATCCTTAAAAAAAAAAGACAGTGATCCTTGAGAATTTTTATGGAGGAAAAACCCAGGCTACAGAGGAAATACTAGATTAAATTAAAATAAAGCCAAAACCTAAAAAAAAATGGAAATTGTCCACAAGCCCTGGAAGAATTTCAATTGGAGCTTATCAAAAAGATGGAAACCTTCTGGCAAAAGAATTGCGAAATGATTAAAAAAATTATGAAGAAATCATAGCTGAATACCAAAAGGTTAAAGCAGAAAAACAGGTCTTAAGTACCAGAATTGAGCAACTGGAAACCAATGATCTTACAAAACAGCAAGAATTCATAAAGCAAAGTCAAAATACTGAAAAAAAATAGATGAAAATATAAAATATCTCACTGACAAGCTGACAGATCAGGAAAACTGAGGAAGGAGAGACAATTTGAGAATCATTGGTCTACCTGAAAAGCCAGGAATACACAGAAATCTTGACATCATACTACAAGAGATCATCCAAGAAAACTGCCCTGATGTTCTTGAACAAGGGGGCAAAATAGATATTGGATGAGCCCATAGAACACCCTCTACACTAAATGCCCCCCAAAACAACTCCCAGAAATGTCAAATTCCAGATCCCAGAAATGTCAAATTGCCAAATTCCAGAGCTGTTGAGCTAAGGAGAAAGTTCTACAAGAAGCTAAAGAGAGTAAATTCAGATATCAAGGAGCACCAATTAGGATCACACAAGACCTGTCAGCTTCCACACTAAAGGACTGCAAGGCCTGGAACATGATATTCAGAAAGGCAAGAGAACTAGGTCTTCAACCAAGAATCATCTATCCATCAAAACTGACTATATACTTCCAAGGGAAAGTATGGACATTCAACAAAATAGAAGATTTCCAAGTATTTGTAAGGAAAAGACCAGAACTAAGTGGAAAAGTTTGATATCCAAACACAAAGATCAAGAGAAACATGAAAAGGTAAATATGAAAGAGAGGGAAAAGGAAAAAATGTTTTTGTTTTTTCAAACTCTCTTCTTTATAGACTACAATTAGATCAAATTATATATAATAATATGTCAGAAAATGTTATTTGCAAATCTCAAAATATATTTTCATTATTATAGTAAACAGAAAAATCATAGGAAGAGATTGGGACATTAAAGACTATAAAATGATATGCTAAAAAAAGAAAAAAGGATGGGGGGAATCGATGATGGTAACAAGAGATTCTTGAAAAAATAAAATAAATAGAATAACCTTTGTTACACAAAGATACACATGGGAAGGGGAGGGGAAGAATATTCTTAGAAGAGGGAGAGGAGGAGAGTGCTAATAGATAATGCTCAAGCATTACTCTCAGTGAAATAATTTCTGAGAGGAAAGAGCATCTAGATCCATTGGGATCTTGAAGTTTATCTTATCCTACAGGGTAAGGAAGAAGGGAAAACTAAGAGGGGTAGGTTGGAGGGAGAACAAAAAAGGGAAGGAAGGAGATGGGGGAGGGAACTTAACAGACCCTAAAAAACAAGAAGGGGACAAAAAGGGAGGGTCAGAAAGGGAAGCATATTAAGGAAAGGGAATAGGGTGATTGACTAAAAGTAAACCACTGGGTTAAAAGGATATAGCAAAAGAAGAAAGGTCAGAAGTAGGAGAGGATATCAAAAAGCTAGGGAATTCAAAAGTGACAATCATAAATTTGAATGTGAATGGGATGAACTTACCCATAAAAATTAGACGAATATGAGAATGGATTAGAATCCAGAATCCTACCATATGTTGTCTACAAGAAACACACATGAGGCAGATAGATACTCACAAGGTCAGAATTAAATGTTGGAGTAAGGCCTTTTGGGCCTCAAGTGACAGAAACCAGGCAGGAGTTGCAATTATGATAACTGAGAAAGCCAAAGTAAAAATAGACCTGATTAAAAGGGATAGGGAAGGTAAATACATCCTGATAAAAGGGAGTATAGATAATGAGGAAATATCACTAATCAACATGTATGCACCAAGTGGTATAGCATCCCAATTTCTAATGGAGCAACTAGTAGAATTGAAGGAGGAAATAGATAGTAAAACTCTACTAGTGGGAGACCTAAACCTACCACTATCAAATTTAGATAATTAAAATAAAAAAATAACCAAGAAAGAGGTAAAAGAGGTGAATGAAATCTTAGAAAAATTAGATTTAATAGATATATGGAGAAAAATAAATAGGGACAAAAAGGAATACACCTTCTTTTCATCAGCACATGGTATATTCACAAAGATTGAACATATACTAGGTCATAAAAACATGGCATACAAATGCAGAAAAGCAGAAATAATAAATGTAACCTTCTCAGATCATAAGGCAATAAAAATAATGATCAGTAAGGGTACATGGAGAGCAAAATAAAAAATTAATTGGAAATTAAATAATATGATTCTCCAAAATTGGCTAGAGAACAAATCATAGAAACAATGAATAATTTCAATGAAGAAAATGACAATGATGAGACATCCTTTCAAAATCTATGGGATGCAGTCAAAGCAGTACTCAGGGGAAAATTTATATCCTTGAGTTCATATATTAACAAATTAGGGAGGGTAGAGGTCAATGAATTAGACATGTAAATCAAAAAACTTGAAAGCGAACAAATTAAAACCTTCCAGAAGAAAACTGTAGAGCCCTGATAAGCAGGGTCTACAAGAGGGGGGTTGTCCTTTGTGATAGGGACCCGAGGAGAGGTAGGGAATCAGGGAACCAGGGTGAAGAATGATAGACACGGACAAGTTAGTGATTGAATAGGGCAGACAAACCCCTTTGATTTTCTCCTTGTGAGGAAAGTATGAGGATCAATGGAATGTGAGGTTGAGAAGGAGATTAGGGTGCAGAGTGCAAGCCGACAGGGGCTGGAGCCTCGGGGGAGGAAGAGATTCAGAGAGAGAGAGAGAGAGAGAGAGAGAGAGAGAGAGAGAGAGAGAGAGAGAGAGAGAGAGAGAGAGAGAGAGAGAGATTTAGGAGCAGAGCAGAGCTCCAAGAAAGGGGCAAGGAAGTTCAAGAGGAAGTTCAAAAGGATCATAAGGTTGCCTTTGCTTTTATTCCTATCTGGTCTGGGCGGTACTCCCAAGCACGTAGTGATCACATCATTAAGCATTGACAAATAAGATTCGTCGGTAAGGTAGAGGTAACACCTCCGGGCGTGTGGATTTCAAACTGTGCTTTCCTGGGGGAATTGACTCCAAGCATGTTAATGAGTTTGTCCTAGGCAAGGGTCGCATGGCCAGGTCAAGGTTACATTCACAAACATTATTGGTATAACCTTATGCCTGGAGACACAGTAACCATACAATCATTTATATTTCATAGATGTGAATATGCTTGGAATGCTACAAAAACCAAATTAGAGATCATAAAAATTAAGGGAGAAATTAATAAAATTGAAGGTGATAGAACTATTGATTTAATAAATAAGATGGTATTTTGAAAAAACAAACAAAATATATAAAGTATTGGTTGACCTAATAAAAAAGAGGAAAGCGGAAAACCCAATTGACAGTATCATGGATGGAAAGGGAAAACTCACCTCCAATGAAGAAGAATTTAAGGCAATCATTAAAAACTATTTTTCCAACTATATGGCAATAGATATGCCAATATAGGGGACATTAATGGATTTTTACAAAAATACAAATTGCCTAGATTAACAGAAGAAGAAATAGAATTCTTAAATAATCAAATATCAGAAAAAGAAATCGAACAGGCCATCAAAGAACACCCTAAGAAAAATTCCCAAGGGCCAGATGGATTCACAAGTGAATTCTATCAAACATTCAAAGAACAGCTAATCCCAATACTATACAAACTATTTGACATAATAATCGAAGAGAGAGTTCTACCAAATTCCTTTTAAGACACAAATATGGTACTGATTCCAAAGCCACGCAGGTCAAAAACAGAGAAAGAGAACTATAGACCAATCTCCCTAATGAACATAGAGGCAAAAATCTTAAATAGGATACTAGCAAAAAGACTCCAGCAAGTGATCAGGAGGGTTATTCACTATGATCAGGTAGGATTTATACCAGGAATGCAAGGATGGTTCAACATTAGGAAAACCATGAACATAATGGACCATATCAACAAGCAACCCAACAAAAATCACATGATTGTCTCAATGGGTGCAGAAAAAGCCTTTGACGAAATATAACACTCATTCCTATTGAAAACCCTAGAAAATATAGGAATAGAAGGGTCTTTCCTAAAAATAATAAACAGTATCTATCTAAACCCATCAGCCAACATTATCTGCAATGGAGATAAACTAGATGCATTCCCAATAATATCAGGAGTGAAACAAGGATGCCCATTATCACCTCTATTATTTAACATTGTACTAGAGACACTAGCAGTAGCAATTAGAGAAGAAAAAGAAATTGAAGGTATTAAAATTGAAGGTGTCCTTGCAGTCCCAGATCTCAAACTATACTATAAAGCAGTGGTTATCAAAACAATTTGGTACTGGCTTAGAGACAGAAAGGAGGATCAGTGGAATAGACTTGGGATAAGTGACCTCAGCAAGACAATCTATGACACACCCAAAGATCCCAGCTTTTGGGACAAAAATCCACTATTTGATAAAAAACTGCTGGGAAAATTGGAAGACAGTGTGGGAAAGATTAGGTTTGGATCAACACCTCACACCCCACACCAAGATAAACTCAGAATGAGTGAATGACTTGCATGTATAGAAGGAAACTATAAGTAAATTAGGTGAACACAGAATAGTATACATGTAATACCTTTGGGAAGGGAAAGATTTTAAAACCAAGCAAGACTTAGAAAGAGTCACAAAATGTAAAATAAATAATTTTGACTATATCAAATTAAAAAGGTTTTGTACAAACAAAACTAATGTAACCAAAATCAGAAGGGAAATAACAAACTGGGAAACAATCTTCATAACAAAAACCTCTGACAAAGGTCTAATTACACAAATTTACAAGAAGCTAAATCAATTGTACAAAAAAATCAAGTCATTCTCCAATTGAAAAATGTGCAAGGGACATGAATAGGCAATTTTCAGTTAAAGAAATAAAAACTATTAATAAGCACATGAAAAAGTGTTCTAAATTTGTTATAATCAGAGAGATGCAAATCAAAACAACTCTAAGGTATCACCTCACACCTAGAAGATTGACTAACATGACAGTATGGAAAGTAATGAAAGCTGGAGGGGATGTGGCAAAGTCGGGACATGAATGCATGGCTGGTGGAGTTGTGAATTGATCCAACCATTCTGGAGGGCAATTTGGAACTATGCCCAAACGGTGATAAAAGACTGTCTGCCCTTTGATTCAGCCATCGCACTGCTGGTTTTGTACCCCAAAGAGATAAGAAAAATGACTTGTATAAGAATATCCATAGCTGCGCTCTTTGTGGTGGCAAAAAAGTGGAAAATGAGGGGATGCCCTTCTATTGGGGAATGGCTGAACAAATTGTGGTATCTGTTGGTGATGGAATACTACTGTGCTAAAAGGAATAATAAAGTGGAGGAATTACATGGGGACTGGAACAACCTCCAGGAAGTGATGCAGAGCAAAAGGAGCAGAATCAGGGGAACATTGTACACAGACTGATACACTGTGGTACAACTGAATGTAATGGACTTCGCCATTAGAGGCAATGCAATGTCCCTGAACAAACTGGAGGAATCTATGAGAAAAAAACAAACAAACAATAATATACACAGGCAGAGGAAAACCCGTGGGAGTAAAAACACCAAAGAAAAGCATCTGCTTGAATACAGGAGTTGAGGGGATATTATTGGGGATGTAGATTCTAAATGAACATTCTAGTACAAATACCAACAACATGGAAATGGGCTCAGATCAAGGACACATGCAATACTCAGTGGAATTGTGCATCGATGGGAAGGGTGGCAGGAGAGGAGAGAGGAAAAGAAAATGATTTTTGTATCCAAGGAATAATGTTAGAAATTGACCATATAAAATAATGATTAAAATCTAAAAAAATACATCTATATGTATTTGGGGAAAATATAATTAAAAAATAAAAATATATACCTCCACCTGTGCAGAGGTACTAGAATTTGCCTTAGCTAGTATGATTTATATTGACAGTGCTGTATCTCAATTCACAATTTCTACATCACTCTTTATCCACCATTCCAAGTCCTTAGACTATATGTTAGCATTGAAATATCTCAATTTCTCAGTTGTACATTTCATTTATGGTCTCAAACCACTGGTTGCTCTAGACTCACATAATTTGAGTTTATTTTTGTTGATAGGTTGCGTGGCTAACTCTTAGGTCACAGAATTGTTTAGAAATGTTGCTGGAACTTGAAACTGATTGCTGACCCTCAGTTTTTGGGTACCAGATTTAGAATTTGAGAATCCGGTCTTGTGTTATTGCAGTGCTGATACATAGCTTATGGGGTCAAAGGGTGGGTGGGGAGAAAGTAGATGACCCATCATCTTTTCCTCCTCTAAAATCTCTTATTCTGTAATACATCGGGGCAGGGATTTTTAACTTATCTTTTGTGCTCTGGACCCCTTTGGCAGTCTGTTAAAGGCCCCTTTTCATAAAAATGTTTTTAAATGGATAAAATAAAATATATAGGATTACAAAGGAAGCCAATTATATTGTAATACAGTGATCAAAATTATAAACAAATAAGTTTGTTGACTCCACGTTAAGGACCCTTGTTTAGAATATCTTTGACTAAACAGATGAATAGTAAAAATAAAAGACAATTGTACATATGATGCAGTCTTTAAGAATCTGGCACTCTCTATGCCTCACTGAATCTCCAAAGTGGGACTTGAATGGAGGGACCATTGCCTAGAGATTATTTGCAGTCTCATCAGACCCTCCTCTTTGTCTGCAGATTTGGGGTCTCTGAATGTTATTTAGAGTCTTAGTGGGCTTGATAGGATAAACACAAGCCAATTTTGTGGCTTCAAGGTATTTCTCCAAGATGCAAAATTAGGCAGGCCAGTGGTGTGAAAAAGGCAGCAGAAAGAGGAAATGGGAACAATGTAAGAGAGACTCTGATTTCTGTATCTCCTTGCCCCAGGAATAAACAAAGCGTTGACCAGCATATAAATGAAGCAATAGTAAAATATGTCAGACTCCCAACCAATGCAAAGTCACAGGTTTCTTCAGACCAACTCAAATCTCTATCTCTATTGACTTTTCCACATTAGCATAGACAATAACACAAAGAGGGATACTTCAGAAGTAAGAAACCCCCTGAGTTCACAAAAGAGACTGCTTACTCATTTCTTCCATTACTACCAAGAACATACCCCAGAGCCTTTGTGTGAATAGAAAGAGAGCATTTTCCATTTTGCAATTCTCAAAACACTTAAAAATTTCTATCACTTTGTCTTTATGAGGAAAACGACGAAACCTGGGGGCTTTTGTAGATATTTGCTTTAAGACTTGCAGCAACTTTAAAACATTCAAGTGTCCTATAAATTTCTTCTCTTCTTCTGTGACCTCCAATCCTCTTTTGCACATTATAATTCCTTCCATTCTAAAGGAAACGAACTGGGAAATAAGGTTAAAATTCCATCAGTGAGAGCAACGTTTTAGGTTGCTCCACTCATGCTGTCTTGCTGGCTGAAAATTCATCATTACTAATAAATCTCTCTTTCCTTTTGAGCTAAAAAAAATTCCATCATTAGCTTGCAAAAGTTAAGTGTGAACTAAATTACATATATAATGGAGGGTGTTTCCTTCCTATATTTAATGCTATATCCTTTTTTCATTAGGCATTTTCTTGAATTCTTTTGTTTACTCACTTGTAAAGAAGTCAACAGATACTTATTGTGTACCACCACAGACTGTACTAAGTATTGAAATCACCTTTTAATCAATAATAAGACCATATATATGTCTAATGTTCTAGATTTTTCCAAGTGATTTGACATATTTTAGTTCATTTAAACCTTATAATTCAATCTGTGAAGAAAGGCAAGAACAATTATCTTCATCTTACAAATCTCTACTAGACACAAAAGATCAGAGTTCACTGGAGAGTTGCTTTGTCCCTGAAAGTGACCTTCCAGTTTATCTAGCCCAACTACCTCATTTTACAGATGGTGGACATGTTTAAGTGACTTGCCCAAAGTTGTACAGGTAGCAAAACTGTTATTTCAAACCCAGGTCTTTTGATTCTAGTACTGGCTTCACACCTCTGTAAACACTGAGTGAGTTCCCTAAACTCCAATGACCTCCACCTTCATAAGCAGGACCTCCCGTCTCTGGCTCTCAATCCACTGAACCACCTAACTGCTCCTGGATTAAACCTCTCCAAGGTTGACACTGTCATTTATTTTCATCTTACTTTGATTATTACTCATTTTAAATTGTATTTTACTTTATTTTTCATTCAAAAATATTTTACTTTCCTAATTATATGTAATAACTATTTTCAACATATGTTTTCAGAAATTATAAGGTTGAAATTATCTCCCTCTCTCCCTCCCACCCCCACCTTGGAGATTGTAAACAATTTGCTCTGGGTTGTCCAAGTATTACTTGATTATTACTCATGTAGGTGGTTGTGCTTTCTATGTGAAGAGGATCAAAATGACATCATGATGTTCAGGTCAATGTACAGTGTGTCCAATTGTGGCTGATCTGATCAATATGAGCTTGAAAGGCTCTACCACAGGTCATACACAAATAGCCCATATAAATATTTGGAGAGGAGATGTCTAAATTTATGCATCTTGTGTTTCTTCTTGAGCTACTGTAATTCTGATTTGCTCACACTTTGACATTGGCATGCCATGTTGGATGCCAGTGTCTTCCCTGCCTCACAATGGAGAACAAAAGTTTTTCAGGGTGACCAATAGAGTATCCTTGTATCACTTCTGACCTACATGTGAGTGCTCATCTTGTAGGAGTCATCCTTAAAATAATTTTTTTGGGCAACATGCTTTTGGCATTTGAACAAAGTGACCAGCCTATCAAAGTCACACTCTGCAGTAGAGCTTGAATTCTCCAAAGCTCAGCTTGAGAAAGGTCTTCAGTTTGCAATGCTTTATCTTGCCAGAGGATCTGCAGAATCTTCCCAAGTCAATTCATATGGAAGTGGTTCAATTTTCTGACATGGCTCTGGTATACTGTCCAGATTTTATAGGCATACAATGAAGAAGTCAAGCACAATGGCTCGGTAGACCTTCAGTTTGGGAGGCAGACTAATACCTCTCTTCTCTTACACATAATTTTTGAGTGTCCCAAACATTGAGCTAACAACATGAATATACAATTCTCAAAGGAAGAAATTCAAGCTATTGATAGACAGGTGAAAAATATTCCAAATTACTAATAGAGAAATGCAAGAATCCTGATGTTCCATCTCATGCCTATCAGATTGACAAAGATGAATGGAAAATGACAATTGTTGGAGTGGCTATAGGGAAACAGGCACACAAAAGTTCTATTGGTAGAGTTGTGAATATTCCAGTCTTTCTGGAAAGATATTTCTTTTTGTACCCAGTTAAATTAATAAGCTGAGAATATTTTTGACATAAGATTACCACTTCTAGGTTTATCCCCTGAAAAATAGGAGAAGAGCCTTCATACAAAACTATTTATGGTAGTTCTCTTTGTCCTATTGAAGAAGTATAATCTTAGGAGGGTGCCTCTGAGGTGAGGAAAGGCAGAAGAAATTTGTCATGAATTCAATGGAATAATATTGTGGCATAAGAAATGATGAAACAATACCATTTCTTGAAAAGATATGAAACTCTCAAACATGCAGAATGAGAAGTATATTTTGACATAACCAACGTGTATATTTTTGACTATGTATGTTCATTACAAGAGTTTTTTTTTAATTTGAATGTGTGTGGAATGTATGTGTATGGAATTAGGAGGAGAGAAGTCTAGCAAAATAAATTTCAGAAAAGAAGAAAATAGGTAATTGAAACATTTAAAATATTCACAGAATCAGGAAAGAGAGGTTCAGAAGGAAACAGATGAACAGGTCAGCTTTGACAGTAAAATATCAAATTTATTATATAATTAAAAGGAAGTTGTATATGTTAGATTTATAAATATAATGTACTATCTTCATAGTCTGTTCTATATTGAATATGGAAATATTAATTTAATTTTATATTTGTTATGTTTAGAATAAAGATAATTGCATGTAATATTTTATTTCTTCAAAGAGTTTATTTTTTAATTGGTGGGTATAAAATGTAAAAGTAGAATATATAAGAATATACATTAAAAATAGAAAAAGAGCAACATTTCACTTTTATCTTTAGATTCTTCAGCATTTATTAATTACTATTTGCCAGACTCTGCTAGGTATTTTAGATGATTTCATTTGATATTCACAACATCCCTGGGAAGTAGGTACTATTATTATGCTCATTTCACAATTGAGGAAACTGAGGCTGGGAGAGGTCAAGTGATTTTCCCAGAGTCATACAGCTAGTGTGTTTGAAGTCAGATTTGAATTCAGGTTTTCCTAATTCCAGATTTGACTAAATCAGTACACCACTTGCTTCCTCTGGTGCAAGGAATGTAAAAGTAAAAGTGAAACAACTACACATTTGGAACACAGAGTAAGCCTGAATCAAAAATGGAAGGACCGTGACAGAAGTCTGAAAAAAAGGAAGTTTAGGTTGTAAAGATCTTTTTACCTGCTAAATAGAGGAATTGTGTTTGACTTAGAGGTGCTGGGAAACCACTGGAGTTTGCTAAGGAAAGGGATAAAATTATCAGATCTGTGCTTTCAGCAAATCACTTGGTTGACTCTTTGGAGGATGGAATAGTGTATAGAGACATCTGACATAAAGAAACCAAAGAGGAGTCCTCCACAATGATTTGGGTGAGAGTTGATGGTGGACTGAAATAGAGTGGTAGCTATATGAAGGTTGAAGATAGAAAATATATGAAAGATGTGGAGATAGGAATGATGAGATTGGGAAAATAATTGGATATAAGAAATGGTGGAGAGTGAAAAGTGAAGGATGAAATTGAGTTTGGGAAACTGAGGAAAATATGAAAAAGATAAAACAAAACTCTCATAACAAATATATATGGTAAAAAATATGCACTTTGGTTTTATCAAAAAAATCTATTTATATTTATATCCATATCCAAATCCATTTCCATAGCCATATCTAAGTCATATATTCTTATTTTTCAGCCTTTAAAATATTCCAACATATATAGGACACAAACATATGTATACCACATATATAATATTTATAACTCATTGAAACATTGAGTTCTATTTATTTCATTTTCTTTTTCAGGAATCTCCTATATGGGTCATGGTTTCTACTTCTGTTGTAAGTGATTTACTTTCCATTCATTTTTTTTTCCTGAGTTTTAATTTTATTTTTATCTTATTTTCTATTTTTACTTTTATCATCTGCTCCAGTAATTGTGATTTAAAAAATAATTTTTGGAGCATGACTTCCTATCTGGTCATTTTTTACAAGTTTTGTGATTTTTTTGAGAATTTTATCAATTTATTTATTTGTTAGTTATTTTAAAATTGCCATAAATATCCCTGCTTCCTCTCTCTACTCTAGAGAAGATATCACTTGACAAAAAATTGTATATATAAGCTATGGTTTTCATGTTTCTATTCATTGATTCTTTCTCTATAGGTAAAAATTCACAAGTTATCCTACAAATATTAATTCTATAGCTGTATATAAGTTTTATTATATGTATTTATATACATTTATTTAGTTTTCCATGATGAACACTGTTGTAAGAGAACACTCATACAAAACCAAAACACCAAAATAAAACTGTAAATATACTGATATGAAACTTAGTATGCTTTGATCCATATCCATCTAACGCTAAGTTCTTTCTCTAGTGGCTGATAACATTGCCTGTCATAAGTCATTCAGAATGGTTCAGAGAATTGCATTGCTGATAGTAGCTAAGTCTTCCATATTTTGATCATCTCACAATATTGCTGTTATTGTGTAACAATAACTTTTATCATGTTCTCTTGGTTCTGCTTATTTTGCTTTGTATGAGTTCATGTATATCTTTCCA
The DNA here is from genome assembly GCF_027887165.1 of Monodelphis domestica. Lineage (NCBI taxonomy): Eukaryota > Metazoa > Chordata > Mammalia > Didelphimorphia > Didelphidae > Monodelphis > Monodelphis domestica. Next base: position 57,952,316 of record NC_077228.1, on the reverse strand, counting down.
GCTTTTTCTGAAATCATTGTGTTTATCATTTCTTATAACACAATAATATTCAATCACCAACATACATATATAACAATTTATTCAGCCAATCCCCAACTGATAGATGTCCCCCAATTTCTAATTCTTTGCCACCATGTAAAGAATTAGCATAAATGTTGTGATATTTGTAAATCTGTTCCCCTTTTTAATTATCTTTTTGAGATAGATACAGACTTGGTACTTGTATTATAGGTTCAAAGGGTTTGGTCTTTTGGGAATATTTCCAAATAGTCCTCCAGAAGGGTTGGCTCAATTTTCAATACCACCAACAACGCATTGGTGTCTCAATGTTGATACATCTCCTCCAACATTTATCATGTTCCTTTACTATAATATTGATCAATCTGAGAGGGTGAGGTAGTGCCTCAGTGTTGTTTTAATATGTATTTTTCTGCTCAAAAGTGATTTAGAACATTTTTTCATATGATTATTGATAGCTTTGATTTATTCATCTGAAAATTGCTTATTCACATGCTTTGACTATTTGTCAATTGAGGAATGGCTTATATTCTTGTGAATTTGACTAAATTATCTAGTTTTGAGAAATTAGATCTTTATCAGAAAAATTTGTTATAATCTTTCTACCAGTTTGTTTTTCCCCTCCTAATCTTGGTTGCATTTGTTTTATTTATATAAAGGCCTTTTAATTTAATAAAATAAAAATAATTCATTTACATCTTATAATGCTCTTTTTCTCATTTGGTTGCAAATTCTTCCTTTCTACATAGCTTTGCCAGGTAAACCTTTCTACATTCCCCTAATTTTCTTATGGTATTTGCTCTTTATTACTAAATCATATAACCTTTTTTGACCTTATCTTGAAGTAGGGTATCAGATGAAATTTTTGTTGAATAGTGAATTCTTATCCCAAAAGCTGGGGTCTTTGGGTTTATCAAACACTAGATTGCTAAATTCATTTAAAGATTATATTGTGTACATTAATCTACTATTCTCTTTCTTAGCGATTATCAGACTGTTTTGGTGATTACCACTTTATAGTACAGTTTAAGATCTGGTATTGCTAAGCCACCTATCTCCAATTTTTTTTCATTAATTCCCTTTATATTCTTGGCCTTTTGTTTATCCAGCTGAATTTTTAAATTTATTTTTTTCTAGTACTATGGAATAATTATTTGGCAGTTTTGTTGGTATGGCACTGAATAAGTATACTAATTTAGGTATAATTTTCATTTTTTATTTGGCCTATCCAAAAACAATTAATATTTTCCATTTGTTTAGATCTGACTTTGTGTGAAAAGGGTTTTGTAATTGTATTCATATAATTTCTGTCTTTGTCTTGGCAAGTAGAATATCAGATATTTCATTTTGTCTGGAGTTATTTTAAATGGATTTCTCTTTCTATCTCTTGCTACTGAACTTTGCTTGTAATATATAGAAAATGATTTTTGTGGATTTATTTTCTATCCTGGAACTTTACTAAAGATATTACTTTTTTAGTTGATTCTCTAGGTTCCTCTAAGAATAACATAATATCATTTGCAAAGAATGATAGTTTAGTTCCTTGTTGCCTACTTCAGTTTCTTTTGCTTTCCTTATTGCTAAAGCTAGCATTTCTAGTACAATATTAAATAATAGTGGTGATAATGGATATCCTTATTTCACTCCTAATCTTATTGGAAAGGCTTCTATCTTATCCCCATTGCTGATGACATTTGCTGATAGTTTTAGGTAGGTGCTGCTTATCATTTTAAGGAATGGTCCATTTATGTTTTATAGTGTTTTAAATAGGAATGGGTGTGGTATTTTGTGAAAGGCTTTTTTCCACATTCATTGAGATAATCATGTAATTTCTGTTAGTTTGGTTACTGATATGGTAATTATGCAGTAGTTAACTTAATTAAGCCAGTATAAATCCCACTTCATCATAGTGAATGATACTTGTGAACTGTTGCTGTAGTTTCCTTGCTAGTAATATATTTAAAAACTTTACATCCATACTTATTAATGAAATTAGCTTATAATTTTCTTTCTCCATTTTTGCTCTTCCTGGCTTAACAGTACCACATTTGTGTCATAAAAATAATTTGGTTGGATTGTTTCTCTGCAAATTCTCCAAAAGGGCTTATATAGAATTGGGCTTAATTCTTTTTTAAATGTTTGATAGAATTCCTTTGTGAATCCATCGGGCCCAAGAAACTTTTTCTTAAGGATTTCATTGATGGTTTGTTCAATTTCTTTTTCTGAGATAGATTATTGTGTATTCCAAGTCATCTTTTGCTAATTGATTCAATTTATATTTTTGTAAATATTCATTCATTTTGCTTAGATTGCCCAATTTATTGGCATATAATTGGGCAAAATAGCTCCTAATAATTGCTTTATTTTCCTCTTCATTAGTGGTGAGTTCACCCTTTTCATTTTAGATACTGGTTATTTAATTTTTGTCTTTACTTTTTAATCAAATTAACCAATATGTTTTCATAAAACTAATGATTCTCTTACTTTTAATTTTATTAATTTCTCCTTTAATGTTCATGATCTCCAATTTAAACTTTAATTGAGGTATTTAATTTGTCCTTTTTTAGCTGCATGCCCAAATCATTATTATACTTTTCCTTTATTTCATTGACATGTTTAGAAATAGAAATTTCCACTAAGGTCTGCTTTGACTGTATCCCATAAATTTTGATATGTTGTTTTCTCCTTAATGAATAATTATTTCTATAATTAGTTTTCTTACTCTCCTTTTAAAAATTAGATTATTTAGTTTAAATTAATTTGTGATTTGCCTTTCCATGGAACTTTGTTGAATAAAACTTTTGTTACATTGTGAGCTGAAAGGGATGCATTTATTATTTCTACTTTTCTGCATTTGGTTGTGATGTATAGTTAATTTTTATATAGATGTTATGTGCTGCTGAAATGAAGATATATTCCTCTCTATTCTGATTCAATTTTCTCCAGAGAACTATTAATTCTAACTTTTCTAAAATTTCATTCAGTTCCTTTACTTTTTGGGGGTTCAATTTAGAAGTTGAAAACCTCCACTAGTAGAGTTTTACTGTCTATTTCCTCCTGAAGCTCATTTAATTTCTCCCTTAAAAATTTAGGGACTAAATGTATTGATAATACTTCATTTCCTATAATATATTTTAGCAAGATATGATTTCATGTTTATTGGTTTTAATTAGATCTATTTTTGTGTTAGTTTTTTTCTGAGATCATGATTGCTATTCTTGCTTTTTTTACATCATATGATATAAAATAAATTCTGCTCTAGCCCTATACCTTTACTTTTTGTATGGCTCTCTGCCTCAAATGTGTTTCTTGTAAACAATATATTATAGGATTCTGTTTTTAATCCACTCTGCTAAGAAGTTCAATTTTATGGTTGAGTTCATCCCATTCATATTCACAGTTAGAATTACCAAATATGTATTCCCTTCCATCTTGTTTTCCCCTTTTTATCCTGGTCTGTCTCATTTTACTATGTCCCTACTCACAAGTGTTTTGGCATTAACAACATTGCAAGACTTTCTCCAAACTGATATATCTAAGATATAGATCTCCTCAAGTCAATCTCACTCCAGAAATTTTATCAGCTCTCCATTTCCTCCAGAATAAAACATAAACTTCTCTTTGTTTTTTTTAATCACCATAAAAATCACAATGTGGTTTTATTTTGACTTTCCAGGTTGATTACACATTATTGTTTCTTAGTTGCTTCAGCCACTATGGCCTATTTATTGTTGTTATTTAGTTATTTGTCAGTTGTATCTGACTCTTTGCCACTCCTTTTGGAGTATTCTTGGCAAAACTAATGGGGTGGTTTGCCTTTTTTTCTCCAGCTCATTTTATAGATGAGGAAACTGAGGAAACAACATTAAATGACTTGCTTAGGATCATACAGCTAATAAGTACATGAGGCTGGAGTTGAATTTAGGTCTTCCTGACTTCATAGTTATATGTCACCTAGCTTCCACGTACACAATTTATTCACTATTCCTTATATATGGTGTTCCATTTTATCCATATGTGTCATTGTGAAGTCTATCATACTTACCCAGGATACTTTCCTTCTCCCTGACAATTTCTTCTGTCTTCAACTCAGAGGTAAATTCTTCTAAAGGTCTTTTTTCTATTTCCTTGGTTGTTAGTTCTCATTAAACCCCAACAATTTATTTTTATATTTATTAGATATATTGCTTGTATTTTCTTATTGGAGAACATGTTGTACCAATCCCTAAAATCCACACTCTTTAAGGCAAGGATTATCTACCCATTGTTTTTATATTCCAAAATCCTTACACAATTCCTGGCACATGTACACCCTTAAAAATCCTTGTTGGGGACTTCCGGGTAATCATGGCTGCAATCTAGACGCCGCACGCTTCCTCTCCCCAGCACCGAACGAAATAGACTACATCAAAGGAGCATAAAATCACCTTTGGAGGAACAGAAGGACTCCCCAGTACCCCACAGAGGCAAAGGTACGTGGGGCTTGAACATTTCCACCCTAAAATAAGAAGGAAAAGCTTGCACAGAAAAGTGAACTGAGCCGCCCTTTCCCCACCCCACCTCCCCCACTAAACCAGAGTGAGCTACCTGAGCGCTCACCGGGACAGCGAGTGAGTGGGGAGCGTCTCTGTCTGGGGGGGCACTCCAGGGTCCTTGGGATCTGGGGACTGCCAGGAAAAAACGTCTCAGGGCGCTTTCACTGGAGAATCCAGTGGACCTGGACTTGGGGCGGGCTGCGCTGAACAACGCGCGCTGATTATCTGGGCGGAGCTGAATACCTGGGCTCGGAGGCTGGGAAGAACTAGTCTGAAGCAACCTAAATTCACAGAAAAACCGCTCTTATAACCCAGACCCCAGACCAAAAAGGAAAGGGAAATAAAATCACCAAAGGGATGGCTCACATGGCCCAAAATCAAGCCTCCAGGAAGAAAGGGAAAAAAGTGACTATTGAAAACTTTTATGGTGGAAGTACCCAAGGAAAAGAGGAGAATGAGGAGGAAATCCAAAAAAATTCAGAACATGCCTCCCAAAATGAAAACTATCAACAAGCTCTGGAAGATCTCAAACTGGAACTTATCCAAAAGATGGAAACCTTCTGGAAAGAAAAATGGGAGAAAGAGATCAGCTGTCTGACAGATAAGACTGCTCAATTGGAAAAAGAACTCGAAGCATCCAATAGAAGGGCAGACAAGGCTGAAAAGCAAATCCAGTCCCTAATGACCAGAATTAAGCACCTCGAAGAAAGTGAGATGATAAAACAGCAAGAATCAATAAAGCAAACCCAAATAATTAATGAATTGGAAGAAAACAGAAAATATCTCACTGAGAAGGTCACGGACCTGGAGAACAGAGGAAGACGAGAAAATCTCCGTATCATCGGTCTCCCAGAAAAACCAGAGGTAAACAACAAATTGGATATTATTCTAGAGGAGATTATAAAAGAAAATTGCCCCCACGTTCTGGAGCAAGGGGGCAAAATAGAAATAGAAAGGATTCATAGAACACCTTCTATACTAAATTCCCAAAAGACAACGCCTAGGAATGTAATTGCCAAATTCAAGAGCTTCCAAGTAAAGGAGAAAATCCTACAAGAAGCCAAGAAGAAGAGCTTCAGATATAAGGGGGCTCCCATAAGGATCACACACGACTTAGCGGCTAATACACTAAGAGACCGCAAAGCATGGAACACGATATTTAGAAAGGCAAGAGAGCTGGGTCTCCAACCAAGAATCAACTACCCAGCAAAACTGACTATATACTTCCAGGGGAAAGTATGGGCATTCAACAAAATAGAAGATTTCCAAGCATTTGTTAAGAAAAGACCAGAGCTCTGTGGAAAGTTCGATATCCAAGCACAGAAAGCAAGAGAAACATGAAAAGGTAAATATGAAAGAAAGGGAAAAGGAGATAAATCTTATCTTTCTCTTTAAGTCAAACTCTCTTCTATAAGGACTACATTTACATCAAATTATATATATTAATATGTGGGGAAAATGTTTTGTGTAACTCTCATAAATTGTATCATCATAAGAGTAGTTAGAAGAAACATGCATAGGGAAAGATTGGGGAATTAAGAAGATTTGGGGAAAGTTGGGGCAAAAAAAGGAAAAGGGAGGGGGGAACCGTGATAATACTAAGATTAACTTCAAGAAATAGGGGGGGAATCAATAGAATAAACTTTCCCATATAAAGATACACATGGGAAGGGGAGGGGAAGAACTCTCATATGAGAAGGAGAGGAAGAGAGCGTGAAGTGGAATTACTTAAACCTTACTCTCAGTGAAATCAAATCTGAGAGGGAAGAACATCTAGATCCAGTGGGATCCTGAATTCTATCTTATCCATTAGGGCAAGAAAAAAAGGAAAATTAAGGAGGGGGAGGGGGGAGGGAGTACAAAAAGGGAGGGAAGGAGAGGGGGGAGGGGAAGGGAGCATAAAAAGGGAGGGGCTAGAAAGGGAAGCATCTCAAGGGAGGGGACTAGGGGACTGACCTAAAGTAAATCACTGGTTCAAAAGGAGAAAGCTAAAGAAGAAAGGTCAGAACTAGGGGAAGACATCAAAATGCCAGCGAATCCACAAATAAAAATCATAACTTTGAACGTGAATGGGATGAACTCACCCATAAAACGCAGACAAATAGCAGATTGGATTAGAACCCAAAGCCCTACCATATGTTGTCTTCAAGAAACACATATGAGACGGGTTGACACTCACAAGGTTAGAATTAAAGGTTGGAGTAAGACCTTTTGGGCCTCAACCGATAGAAAGAAGGCAGGAGTTGCAATCATGATATCTGACAAAGCCAAAGTACAAATAGACCTGATCAAAAGGGACAGGGAAGGTAAATATATTCTGCTAAAAGGAAGTATAGACAATGAGGAAATATCACTAATCAACATGTATGCACCAAATGGTATAGCATCCAAATTTTTAATAGAGAAACTAGGAGAATTGAAGGAGGAATTAGACAGTAAAACCATATTAGTGGGAGACTTGAACCAACCACTATCAAATTTAGATAAATCAAATCAAAAAATAAATAAGAAAGAGGTAAAAGAGGTGAATGAAATCTTAGAAAAATTAGAATTAATAGACATATGGAGAAAAATAAATAGGGACAAAAAAGAATACACCTTCTTTTCAGCACCACATGGCACATTCACAAAAATAGATCATACACTAGGTCATAGAAACATGGCACTTAAATGCAGAAAAGCAGAAATATTAACTGCAGCCTTTTCAGATCACAAGGCAATTAAAATATTGATCGGCAAGGGTACATGGAGACCCAAATCAAAAATTAATTGGAAATTAAATAACATGATACTCCAAAATCGGATAGTTAGAGAAGAAATCATAGAAACAATTAACAATTTCGTTGAAGAAAATGACAACGGCGAAACATCCTTTCAAACCTTATGGGATGCAGCCAAGGCAGTACTTAGAGGAAAATTCATATCCCTGAGTGCATATATTAACAAATTAGGGAGGACAGAGACCAAGGAATTGGAAATGCAAATAAAAAAACTTGAGAATGAACAAATTAAAACCCCCCAGAAGAAAACCATACTAGAGATCCTAAAAATTAAGGGAGAAATTAATAAAATAGAAAGTGACAGAACTATTGAGCTAATAAACAAGACTAGAAGCTGGTACTTTGAAAAAACAGACAAAATAGACAAAGTACTGGTTAATTTAATTAAAAAAAGGAAAGAAGAAAGGCAAATTAATAGCATCAAGGATGAAAAGGGGGATCTCACCTCAAATGAAGAGGAAATTAAGGCAATCATTAAAAACTACTTTGCCCAACTATATGGCAATAAATATACCAATCTAGGTGATATGGATGAATATTTACAAAAATATAAATTGCCTAGACTAACAGAAGAAGAAATAGTTTTCTTAAATAATCCCATATCAGAAATTGAAATCCATCAAGCCATCAAAGAACTGCCTAAGAAAAAATCCCCAGGGCCTGATGGATTCACCAGTGAATTCTATCAAACATTCAGAGAACAGTTAACCCCAATATTATACAAACTATTTGACATAATAAGCAAAGAGGGAGTCCTACCAAACTCCTTTTATGACACAAGCATGGTACTAATTCCAAAGCCAGGCAGGCCAAAAACAGAGAAAGAAAACTATAGGCCAATCTCCCTAATGAATATAGATGCAAAAATCTTAAATAGGATACTAGCAAAAAGACTCCAGCAAGTGATTAGAAGGGTCATCCACCATGATCAAGTAGGATTTATACCAGGGATGCAGGGCTGGTTCAACATTAGGAAAACTATCCACATAATTGACCACATCAACAAGCAAACCAACAAGAATCACATGATTATCTCAATAGATGCAGAAAAAGCCTTTGATAAAATACAACACCCATTCCTACTAAAAACACTAGAAAGCATAGGAATAGAAGGGTCATTCCTAAAAATAATAAACAGTCTATATCTAAAACCATCAGCTAATATCATCTGCAATGGGGATAATCTAAATCCATTCCCATTAAGATCAGGAGTGAAACAAGGATGCCCATTATCACCTCTATTATTTGACATTGTATTAGAAACAGTAGCAGTAGCAATTAGAGAAGAAAAAGAAATTGAAGGCATCAAAATAGGCAAGGAGGAGACCAAATTATCACTCTTTGCAGATGACATGATGGTCTACTTAAAGAATCCTAGAGACTCAACCAAAAAGCTAATTGAAATAATCAACAACTTTAGCAAAGTTGCAGGATACAAAATAAACCCACATAAGTCATCAGCATTTCTATATAATTCCAACACAGCTCAGCAGCAAGAACTAGAAAGAGAAATCCCATTCAAAATTACCCAAGACAAAATAAAATACTTAGGAATCTATCTCCCGAGACAAACACAGGATCTATATGAACACAACTACAAAACACTTTCCACACAACTAAAACTAGACTTGAACAATTGGAAGAACATTAACTGCTCATGGGTAGGACGAGCCAATATAATAAAAATGACCATCCTACCCAAACTCATCTATCTATTTAGTGCCATACCCATGGAACTTCCAAAAAATTTTTTTACTGATTTAGAAAAAAACATAACAAAGTTCATTTGGAAGAACAAAAGATCAAGGATATCCAGGGAATTAATGAAAAAAAATACAAAGGAAGGGGGGCTTGCAGTCCCAGATCTCAGACTATATTATAAAGCAGCGGTCATCAAAACAATTTGGTACTGGCTAAGAGACAGAAAGGAGGATCAGTGGAATAGACTGGGGGCAAGCAACCTCAGCAAGACAGTATATGACAAACCCAAAGATCCCAGCTTTTGGGACAAAAATCCACTATTTCATAAAAACTGTTGAGAAAATTGGAGGACAGTGTGGGAAAGATTAGGCTTAGATCAACACCTCACACCCTACACCAAGATAAATTCAAAATGGATGAATGACTTGAACATAAAGAAGGAAACTATAAGAAAATTAGGCGAACACAGAATAGTATACATGACAGACCTTTGGGAAGGGAAATACTTCAAAACCAAGCAAGAATTAGAAAGAATTACAAAATGCAAAATAAATAATCTGGATTACATCAAATTAAAAAGTTTTTGTACAAACAAAACCAATGTAACCAAAATCAGAAGGGTAGCAACAAATTGGGAAACAATCTTCATAAAAACCTCTGACAAGGGTTTAATTACTAAAATTTATAAAGAACTAAATCAATTGTACAAAAAATCAAGCCATTCTCCAATTGACAAATGGGCAAGGGACATGAACAGGCAATTCTCAGCCAAAGAAATCAAAACTATTAATAAGCACATGAAAAAGTGCTCTACATCTCTTATAATCAGAGAGATGCAAATCAAAACAACTCTGAGGTATCATCTCACACCTAGCAGATTGGCTAACATGACAGCTATGCAAAGTAATGAATGCTGGAGGGGATGTGGCAAAGTGGGGACATTAATTCATTGCTGGTGGAGTTGCGAATTGATCCAACCATTCTGGAGGGCAATTTGGAACTATGTCCAAAGGGCGATAAAAGACTGTCTGCCCTTTGATCCAGCCATAGCACTGCTGGGCTTGTACCCCAAAGAGATAATGGACAAAAAGACTTGTACAAAAATATTCATAGCTGCGCTCTTTGTGGTGGCCAAAAATTGGAAAATGAGGGGATGCCCCTCAATTGGGGAATGGCTGAACAAATTGTGGTATATGTTGGTGATGGAATACTATTGTGCTAAAAGGAATAATAAAGTGGAGAAGTTCCATGGAGACTGGAACAACCTCCAGGAAGTAATGCAGAGCGAGAGGAGCAGAACCAGGAAAACATTGTACACAGAGACTGATACATTGTGGTACAATCGAAGGTGATGGACTTCTCCATTAGTATCAATGCAATCCCTGAACAATCTGCAGGGATCTAAAAAAAAAATACTACCCACAAGCAGAGGATAAACTGTGGGAGTAAAAACACCGCTGAAAAGCAACTGCTTGACTACAGGGTTGGAGGAGATAAGACTGAGGAGAGACTCTAAATGAACACTATAATGCAAACTCCAACAACAGGGAAATGGGTTCGAGTCAAGAACACATGTGATAACCAGTGGAATCATACTTCGGCTATGGGAGAGGGAAAGGCGGGGGGGGGGGGGGGGAGGGGAGGGGAGGAAAAGAAAACGATCTTTGTTTCCAGTGAATAATGTATGAAAACGACCAAATAAAATAATATTAAAATTAAAAAAAAATCCTTGTTGATTATTCATATTTTTATCTGCAATACACATGTAATCCCTTTTGCACAACTCTTTCAGATGATTCAATTTCCTGAAATGGCATGATAAGATATGCTTGTTTTCTTAGATTTGACAGTCAATAATAGAATTTTAGAGTTGCAAAGAACCAATTATCAGTCATCTTTTAGAAGATCTTATCTCACAAAAGGAAAAAAAGAGCACCTATGAGAGATAGGTATGCAGTTCCTTCTTAAACACTGTTTTAGTGACATGGATCTTATTTCCTCATAAGGTAGTCTATCCTATTATAAAACAACTCTATTTTTCCTGCTAACTTCTACTCATTCCTAGTCTATCTAGTTAGGTGACCATATAGTTTGTTAAACTGATTCCCTCGCTCCATTCTAAGTGATGTTATAGTAATTATATTCAAGTGTAATCCTTGGTTTATCATTATGACACTAGAGTAACCTATTTTCTCCACTTTCTCTGGTGTCTCATTATGAAATAGAGGCAATCTTGGGCTTCCAAAGGCTATGACAACAGAATACACCTTTCACAAATTCTCCCAACCTGGTATATTTTTTAGTATGAAATCATTCAGGGGTAGACTATGGACCTATCACTAAAAGTTCAACCTAACTCAGAAAGAATGCATGATCCTCCCTAACTCAAAAACGTCTTCTCTGAAGACCAATTGACCATCCTGGTCATGGTAACAATGCTTTCTCTTTAGACTTGTGTTTAATTGTGCTTGCATATCATACCAATTTCCCTAAATGAAATTGTAGCATCAGCACCATTTAAAAAAATATCTGCAATCCTGGTTTTCATTGGGGGAGAGGGAAAAAATAATGAGACATAGATTTTCAGACATAGTTGGGGTGATGGACCTTTTAAGACACATTTTTTCATAACATCTATTTATCCATCAAATATGAAGTCTATTACAATATATAATGTAAAAGGAGAACTTAGGGTAATGAAATCACAGAGCCTTAAACTAGTGAAGTATTAATCTATACACTATCCAACTTTCCATTGTTTTCTTCATACATTAGCTTAGCATCATTTTTATAATGCTAATAGAATCCAAACAAAGGAGTACAAACCTCTAAGAAGACATTATATGATATCTATATCTTTTACTTATGCTTGCATGCTACTCTAGAGGTATGAAAATTTGAATGAGAGCAAAGAGAATGATGAATATTTAACGAAAGTTGTATTCTCCCTCTTAATACAAACACTTACAGTCTAGGATAGGGAAAGGGAATAAAGGAACAAATATTTATTAATCACCTCCATTTTGCTAGGAACTACACCAAGGGCTTTAAAAATAATGATCTCGTTTGATGTTCACAATAGTACTGGAAGTAGGTGCTATTATTTTTTTTTGACAGGATAAAAGTGAACTTCATTTTTTTAAACAACATTTTATTTGATCATTTCCAAACATTAAGCATTAGAGACAAAGATCATTTTCTTTTCCTCCCCCCCCCCATAGCCGAACACAATTCCATTGGGTATCACATGTGTGAACTTCATTTTTAAAAGATATTTTATTTTCCCAATTATATACAATAATAATTTTCAATATACATTTTCTGAAATGTTATGATCCAAATTGTCTCCTTCCCTCTCTCAGAAATGGTAAGCAATTTGATCTGTGTTTTATAAATTTATGTATATTATCATGCAAAATATACTTCCATATTGGCTATTGTTGTAAAAGAATACTCATCTAAAACCAAAATCCCAAAATAAAATTGTAAATAAAATAATGTAAAATATAGCATGCTTTGGTCTGCAACTGACTCCAATAGTACTTTCTCTGAAGGTGGGTAACATTCTTTGTCATATGTCCCTCAGAATTGTCATGGATCATTGCATTACTACAAATAAGCCTTTCACATCTAATCATTATATCATATTGCTGTTACCATATACAATGTTCCCCCAGTTCTGCTTATTTTGCTGTACATCAGTTCATGAAGATCATTTCAGCTTTTTCTGAAATCATCATGCTTATCATTTCTTATAACACAATAGTACCACATCACCAACATATTCCACAATTTATTTAGTCATTCCCCATCCTTGGAAGTCCCCTAAATTTCTAATTATTTGCCACCACAAAAAGAGCTGCTCTGAATATTTTTGTACAAGTAGTTATTTTCCATTTCATATAATCTCCTTGGGATGAAGACCTAGTAATGGTATTGCAGGTTCAAAGGGTATGTATAATTTTATAGCCCTTTGGGCATAGTTCCAAATTGCCCTCCAGAAGAGTTGGATCAGATCACAATTCCACCAACAATGTATTGGTATCCTAATTTTTCCACATTCCTGACAACATTTATTGGTTTCCTTTACTATCATATTGACCAATCTGACAGGTATAAGGTGGTAGGTAGGTCCCATTCTTAGTCCTATTTTATAAATGAGAAAACAGAGGTAGGGAGAAGTGAAGTGACTTACCCAAGGTCACATTGTCAGTGGCTGAGGAAGAATTTAACTTCAAGTCCCCCTGATTTAGCTGAAGCTAAGATGAAATTTTGCAGAAGTATGGGAGAAGCAGATAAGGTCTGACATAATTACTTTCAACTGTACCTATATCTATAAAGCTTATAATAACCAGTGAGAGGGAATAGTGTAAAAATTTTGGTTTGGTTATTTGTCTCTATTTTGGTGTGATATATTATTTTAAACTAAGTATCATCTTGGGCTACCCAGTTGGACTGTTTGCAAGATTATATGACTCAGTTGCCCAGTTTGGGGATAGGACTTCCCTTTGTTCAATCAAATGAGTTGATATACTTTTATTGAGAATTTCTTATTTGGGTTAGAATAATTTGTTGCAAAAATTATAAAATATCTACAATGGATGAATAAAGACAAAGAGAAACTCCTTCTTGGCTATATATTTCTGGATCACTACAAAGAGTTAAAGAAAAGTAGAGAATCTGGTGCTCTCCATGTTATTTGTAGCAAATGATGCTCTGTTACTCTGCAGATCAATTGACCTTCCTGGACATGGCAACAATGCTGTTTCTTTACCTTGTGTTTAATTGTGCAACTGTAGTAGTATAATTTAAAAAGAATGATCTGAAATCTTGGTTTTAATTGAAGGGATGGGAAAAAGAATGAGACAATTTTTGGACATAACTAATTTGTGAATTTGTTTCTTTTCTTTTATTATATTATTATATTCATTATAATTTATTATATGGCTATAACAAATCACATGTATTGTATTATTGTAAGATATAAAAATGGTAAAAATGCAGCATAAAAGTTCTAAGCTCTTCAATCAGAAAGGATTGTAAGAATAGACATTAGTGGTTTTACAATGAAAACTACTTATTTAATTAGCATTTTGAAAAGAGTTATTTTTTGGTCATTGATGATTCTAACTGCTGGTATTGGAAAAATATTTAATTTGTTATTGTTGTACTCTTTTCACTTGAAATTCCATTAATTCTCACGTTCAATAGTATTTCTCCATTTCTTTAAAGCATCTTAGGATATTACAGTAAGAGAGAAAAAAAATGAGATGTTGCAGAAACAATTGGATACAGGACTCACAAAACCAAAATCTTCTTGTTTCATGGGATGAAAGCAAAGGAAGCAAAATCTTACCTAAAGTTAAAACAGTGATCAGGGAGCATCTGCTCAGAGAGAAAGAAGAGATAAAAGGAGATGGCAGGAAGGCCAAGGGAAGCAGAGTGTTGAGAAACATACCATAGGGGCCATGAAGACTTTGAATGATTGGCTCAAAGAGAGTGAAACATTAAAAGAGACTTTGAAAACACCTCAAACATAGAATGAAAAAGGCTAGTTAAGAAGAGATTACTTTGTCTTGAGGAGGGATATGTTTTATTTATATGAACATGAATAAAAAGTAAGGTAGTTTTGCTTGTGTCTGTTTCCTGTTATAAACAATGCCATTTTATAGAAGTGACAAGGAAGAAATGCTCGTTGAACTTTGACTTGCCTTCAGCAGATCAAATGATTTGGCCTTGATTTAGTCCCAGAGAAATCTTGATGCCTAAGGTCAAGAAGAAAACTATTCCTATTCTTTTGTATTCTTTTGGAAAAAAAAAAAACACTGATTCAAGTTACTGAGTACAGTGTGGGTAAAAAATTACAAAGCTGAAAAAAAATAAGAGGGAAGAAAAAGACTCAAATCTTCACACATACATTACGTAGATATAGATATGCATACATTTTTATATTTGTGGCTTCTCTAGTTTAGAAGATATACCTATACCTAAATTTTACCTCCAAATTCTAACTGAATTCTTAACATGTCTCAGTGTTATTGTCTTAGAATCTTAGTGTTTCCTTGTTTGTACAGCCTACAGGAAGTATGAAAATTCAATATTATTTTGGTCTTCTGGTGAGCCAAGCCCCTCACTTCAAGATGGACAATGAGCACAGTTAAAGTCCTGTGAATAGCCCAAAAATGATAGGGACAGAGAAAAATAAAAACAATTTCCATTATTCAGTGCCTTCCCAGTAGGTCACCATAGCAGAGATTACAAAAATTACCAACCAGAAAAGAATATTATTAGTCATCTGAAAACTCCACCTTTTCCCACACTTTAGAATCTTCCCCACATTGGTTCATTTTTCACTGCCAATCTGAAAATGCCCAAAGGGTAAAAAGGATCTTCTTTCATTTCTTCTCTTTGTTTCTTTTCTTTTCTCTTCCCTCTCTTCTTCTGTCCCTCCTTCCTTTCTTCTTTCCCTTTAGTCCCTCGTTCCTTCCCTTTTACTTATTTGCTTTCTCTTCCCTTGCCTTTCTTCCTCTTGCCTTCCCTTCTCTTCTCTTTCCTTGTCTTGTCTTCTCTTTTTTTTGTCCTTCCCTTCCCTCCTTCTCTCCATCTCTTCCTCTCTGTTTTTGTGTCTGATGGATTGTCCCTCTCTGTTTCTGTTTTTCTCTGTCTCCCCAACTTTGGGCTAGACTGAAAAACCACCTCTGGCTCCTACCATGTTGGGAAATATAGCGTTCACTAAGTTGGGTCTCTATCAGGGATTTACCACAAAATGTTTAACAATTGACTCTCTGAGGTGAGGGGAATGTATTGTAGGACACACTTTTAAGTTTAATTTATATTATCAGCATTTTCTCCATCACTTTCTTAAGTATATATAGAGTTATGTTTGGTATATTTGTGTTGAGTTGTTTTCTGCTCTGGGCATTAGTCTCTATTCTGTCATTAGCACTAGTATAGATGTGCATTCTACTTAACAGATAATTGGGAAAATTAAAAAAAAACTCTAGGATTGAACTAAAAAAGATTAATTTTGAGACAAGACATGACAGATATTAGACCAACAAAACCAAGCCGTTTAACCAATCACTTTATTTAACATGCTCTCCCAGCAGACCTTTGGTGGAAATCTTTCATCTCTGTGGTCCAGGGGATTGGAGATGACCATGAAAAGGACCGAGATCAGAACCTAGAACATATATGGAGGACGCTCTAGGACAAGGATGGAAATTTAAAAGGACCAAGATCAGAACCTAGAACATATATGGAGGATGCTCTAGGACAAGGATGGAAATGTAAAAGGACCAAGATCAGAACCTAGAACATATATGGAGGACGCTCTAGGACAAGGATGGAAATTTAAAAGGACCAAGATCAGAACCTAGAACATATATGGAGAATGCTCTAGGACAAGGATGGAAATGTAAAAGGACCAAGATCAGAACCTAGAACGAATATGGAGGACGCTCTAGGACAAGGATGGAAATGTAAAAGGACCAAGATCAGAACCTAGAACGAATATGGAGGACAGCTCTAGGACAAGGATGGAAAATTTGCAATCAGAGCTGTATTGTTCTCTCAGGAGTTGGTTCCAGTGAAATCTGGCAAGTTTAAGGTCTTCCTTCATGTTTGACAGTTTCAGAGAAGAACCAAAAACAAAGCCAGGCAGAATCATTGTGTTTTTCTTCAAATACAGAAATATAGGACTGTGGTCCCATTCCATCAATCCCATTCCATTAATTTAGACTTTATAAAGCATGGAGAGAAGGGAAGAGATCATTCCCATTCTGTCCCCTTCATTTCCCCAAGTTTTTAGTCTATTTTTAGCTTTTGTCCTTTCAGCTCAGCTAGTAGCTGCCCCGAAGAGAACCGGGTCTATGGAAATGTGCAGCGTGCTGAACTGAGCTGTAAAGAATGAAGGTGAAGCTTTAAGCTGCTAGATTCATGGCCAGGATTTTTATACACACATAAAATATGAATCTCAGTTGTATACAAAGCTGAGCCCATCGTGCCAAAAGGATCCCAGTCAAGCAGGCCTGTAAAATGAAATCCTCTTGGACTAATTTAAGGAGACCTGAGTGATATAAATTGTGGCCTGCTCAAATGCAGGAAATAAAAAAAAATTCCAACTTGAATACCTGCTTCCCTCTCGGTGCAGCCAGCTGCGCTAACACATGAGCACTAGGAACAAACAACAGGCTAAGAAGTTAACTCCCGATTCATTTTCCAAATAACTCCGCGGCTCCCTGTTTATACCAGTCTTGTGGGTCTAATGAAACCCTCTTCAATGAGAATTTAATACAGAGATAAACTTTTCAATAAATAAATGACTCTATGTTGGCTGAACCCTAATGCCTTTCAGCCCGGTGCAGCCACTGCTATCAAATTGGTATGCATGGAAGGAAAATGCCCATAAAACCATTCCCGATAAAAGAATTAATTCACACCCTAACGCTGAGCCAGAGCCTCTGCCCATCAGACATTACTACTTTTCTATTCCATTCGATTTTCCGCTAACCATCTTTCAAGATTTTTGTTATCTTGCTCTGTACAAAAGCCCAAGGTCCCTCTGACCTTCCTAAGCAAGCACTTAAATGTCTATCAGAGCAAATTAAATCCGATCTCATGTAGAGGGCTTTCAGTACCCAGTTAGGCCATTGCAGGCTAGGCAAAGGAGATATTTCAAACATAAAATGTGTATCCCAGAGGATGATTTTGCTTGAGAGTACCACTAAACCTCTTAACTCGCCTCAGGGATATATTCGTAAAAAACCAAAAACAAATAAACAAAATGAAACAAAATCAGAACCCAGGGTCAACAACAACAGCAGATGTGATCCACTTATTTAAGAAAAAAAGGGGAAATCAGATTCTCTGGGGCGATAGGGATCCTACATCTAAGGCTAGTTGCTCACTTGAGGATTGTGGTTGGGGATGGGAGATGATTGTTCTGAGACAAGTTGGATTTGATGGTCCATAATAATGATGCTGCTGCTTCTGATAATAAATAATAATAATAATAATAATAATAATAATAATAAACCATGATTATTCATCTGATCTCAATAATTCTGGAAGGTAAATGCTATCATTATCCTCTTTATAGATAACTGGGACACAGAAAGGTTAAAGGAATTGCTTTGAATTGCACAACTAGTAAGTTCTGAAGGCAAGATTCAAATTCAGGTATTCTTAGACTTCCAGTTCTATATTCTGTTCACTGGGCCACCCACCTGGTGAATCCTTTCCCCCTAGCTATATATTCTTTCTGCCTATTCAAGTCTGTGTTTCTGAGACTAGAATCATAGAATCATAAACCCAGAAGAAACAAGATCGTGTCATTGTTCCAAAGGGAGGACCATAGAGAAGACTTACCCAGGATCACACAAGTCACAAGTGGTGGAGCCAGGATTTGAACCACGTTTAGAATAATGGATTTTGTTGTGGGTTGTGGTGCTGGGAGATTTGAGACAGCCAAAGTTAACTACTCTGACATCTCAAAATGGATTTTTTTGTGATATGAGATGTTGTAGAAGAGATTCAGGAGAGTTTGAAATATTTCCCCCCCCCAAATGGTTTGACCTACAAGGAATACATTATGGAGAGAGTTCCTGAGACTCCCTACAGTATCTCCTTGAGGGTTGCTTTTTATGTATTTGTAGTCTGCTTTTACCCAAATTTCACTGGGAAAGATTTTAGTAAAGTAATTGCTTCTCTGAATCCTAAGGGTATGAGAATTGTACCAAATATGGAAACCTCTACTCCAGACATATATTGAAATCCATTCAATGAACAGTCAATCTTAATAAATCAAAGATATTTCTTTTGGAAGGAGAATCTCTTTTTATGAAGAATCTAAAAACAGATTTTGCATAAACATAGGCTAATTGTATTTGGACTAAATAAACAGAAAAATCTCTCGTTCTGTCTTACTAGATGTCTATACCAACTCAAAGAATGACATTATTCCAGGAGAACTGACTCTCTTATGTCCTCTGCCTTCCTCTCAAATAATTTTAAAATCTACTAATACAAGGGTATCCCCAAAATCTTTGAGTAATCTATTCAAGCTTGAAAGAGTGCTCAGAGTTTTGAGACAGGTTGCATAAGAAGAATGAATATTTAAAATTGTCATATATCCATTGTCTCATTTGACCCTTACAACAATCCTGTGAGTGTCTGTAAGTTGTATCATCATCATTTTTCTGTATAAAGACACTGAGTTCTAATTTAGAGGTGTTCATATTCTTACTCAGTACAATCATAATTGGTGGTATCTGGGTGATTTGATGAATTCAGGGCTGCCCCAGAACCACTGGCACCCTCCTCTCCTCTCTTCTTCTCTCACAACATTCATTATTTTAGTTCCAATTTATATTCTGACTCTGCTAGCTTACCTCTCTCTCCCGGCAAAAAGAGTATCCATACATTTGATCTTGTTTCAAAATTTGACTTTAAAATAAATTTCCTTCTTTGTGACAGATCCTAGACTTGACTAGGCTAACTAAACTACTAAGGGCTGGAGGTGGAATTCGAACCCATTTTTCTCTGACTTCCAAGCTGTGGTTTTGGGTATTTTCCTATGCTGCTACTCTACACAAAATTAAAGAATATAGAATGACAAAAGCATTAAAGCAAATATTTAGACCTGGAAGATTATGCAGTTCATATATTCTCATTTTATAGATGATGAAACTGAGTCCAAGAAAAGTTAAGTGACTTTCCTAGGTCATTAATATTGATATCTTCAGAAATGAAGATGACATAAAACAAAAGATACTAATGCAATTTTTAAAAAATGTGCTATGGACTGCTTGGACAAAAAGAAGACATGGAAAAGAAATTCAAGAAACACATTAAAAGACTAGGATTGCAAGCATCATATCATAGTAGTGGGACATTTTTATTATCCAGATATGTGTTGGAGCTTTTCCTCTGCCCGAATCAGAGTAGTTAACTTCATTGTTCCAAGGCTAGAATAATCAGTGAAGGGAGGCGTAGTGGGGACCCCATTCTCACCATCAAGGAAGAACTAAATCCTGGAGTGGAAATGACAGGGACAATGGAACAAAGTGAAGACTGTATTATAATTAATGATAAAAGAGAGGAAATCAGTCATTAATTCCAGTTTTTACAGAGCATGAGTGAAGAAGGATATGTAGGATCTTATGGCCAAAAATAATTTGAAGATAGTCATCACAGTGCTTTATAGTTTTATAAAACTATAAAACATTGGTATAGAAAATGTTTTTAGACCAGCGTCTTATAATATAGACTTCCCAAACGCAATATAAAAAGTGTTATCATAAAACTGTTAGTGTTAAATAGATATACTCATTTTTGAAAAAAAAAAACCTTTAATTTTTTGTATTGTGTATTGTTTCTAAGGCAGCATCACTATATGAACCAGACAATGGAGGTTGAGTGATTTGCCCAGGATCACTTAACTAGGAAGCATCTGAGGTCAAATTTGAACCCAGGACCTCTCATCTCTAGACCTGATTCTTAGTCAATGAGGCACCTAGCTGTCTCCCAATAGATATGCTTCTAGATACTATGTTAGATAATAGAATTTGTTATCAAGCAAGGAAGGAAGCAGATAGCTAATCTACACAATGAAAGAGCTAATACACTGGATGAGAGTATTAGGTTCAATCTAATGAAATATAATTCATAGATGCAAAATCTTACACTTGAAGCAAAATACCAACTTCCTCAAAGTAAGATGGAAGATGACTGGATAGCAGATCTTTTGAAAACAAATCTGAAATTTTTTAATGGAATCTGGTCTTTGTAGCTTGGATCAGAGAAGAGTGTCAATGAGAGGTATATATTCTAGGGTTAGGCAAAAGTAGGAGGGAGAAATTTTGTAGGGATTATAGAAAATTGGAAATGGTTCTTTCAGGAGGTAGCAGATTTCTGTTCAGAAGTCTTCAATCAAGGATTTGAGTATTTGTCAGGTATGTTGTGGATGATATGATTTAACATCTTGGACTGGATGTGATGTCCATTGAGGGAGATTCCTTTTCAACCTTGAAATTCTGTGATTCTATGATTCTGAGATGACAAAAAGACAAAATAAACAATTTAAACAAAAAAATTTAAAAAGCTTTTTATGAATAAGCTAAAATATTTAGAATAAGAGAAACTATTAAGAGGGAAAATATTAGCACCAATATCTCTGATAAAAATCTTTTATCTAAGATATGTAAAGAAAAATACAAATATGTCTATTTGCATGTAAATAACAATAATATAATCAAATATAATAGAGATAATATAATACAAGTATGTAAGTAATATATACATATATATTAATTAAATATATAGATAATAATAAAAATCTTCCTAAAAGCTGGTTGGTAGTCAAGAGAGAGAAATAGTTTACAAAAGAAGAAATGCAAATGATGAACAACTCCATGAAAAAAAATATTTAAATCACTGATATTAAATGAATTCAAATGAAGACAACTTGGAAATTTCATTTTACTACTATAAAATCAGCAAAATAGCAAAAGTTGGCAATACTCCATGTTGAAGGAGCTGCAGAAAGATAATCATATTAATGCAGATGATAGAGCTGTAAATTGGACTTACATTTCTGAAAACTAATTTGAAATAAGTGAGAAAAATCACTTAGTTGTTCATACTCTGATCATGTGGTTTGCTATTTTGAGAATGTTACCCAAAAATCAAAGATGGAAAGAAATTTGTTATTTTTAGAACTAATTTTTGTAGTAGAAAACAATTGGAAATAGATTGGATGCTAAATAAATGAGAGTCTGTGATTGTTAAGGGCTATTTCTTCGCTGGAAGAAATTATAAAAATGAAGACTTTATGAAAACCTGAGAATACTTCTGAACTGATGCAAAATGAAGAGAGCAGAAACAAGAGAATTAAATTAATAACAACTACAATAATATGAATGAAAATGATACTGAAAGACATCCAAGTTTAGATGCTCTTACAATGAGTGGATAGAATACTAGGATTGGATTTAGAAAGACATGAACTCCAATCTGGCCTCAGATACCTATTAGTTTGACCCTGGGGAAATCACTTAATCCTGTTTATCTCAGTTTCCTCATCTTTAAAAATAAGCTGAAGAAGGAAATGGCAAATCACTTCAGAATCTTTGCCAAGAAAATCTCAAATTGGGTCAGGAAAAGTCAGATATGACTGAACAATAAAACAATCTTGTTTTTGAAGAACAGATGATGAAACATACTTTACTCTTCTTGGAAAAAGGCAGAGAATTATGGGCAATAGATGATGTATATACTGTTAAATACATTCATTATGTCCATTAGTTTTGTTTGATTCTTTTTATTTGTAACAATAAAGAGTTTTATGTGTATATGACAGGAGTGGAGACTGTATATTAGAAATGACTTTTAGAGTAAAATACAAAAGGCCTCAACAAAACTTTTAAACACAATAAAATTTTGAAGGCAGAAAAAGAAACAATTGAGATGAAAGGAAAGGAGGGAATTATCTAAAAAGACTAATACAAAAGGGACTCTCATCAAAGGAGGGAATTATCTAAAAAGACTAATACAAAAGGGACTCTCATCAACCAACTTAGATTTTAAAAGATGTGTAGAACATAGAAGTAATGGAAAATAAAAGGATTCTGTGATTCCAATGGATATGAAAATTACAAAGTACATTTCAGGATGAATAGAGAAGTGCAACAATAATATAGTTAAGAGTTCTGAAGTTTAGAATTAGATGAGGTTGGAAAAGAAGACAGAAGACAGAAACCTAAGTTTTTAAAAGATATACTAAGAAAAAAAAGAGGGATCCAATAAAGGATAAGACTACTATTTGGGCCAGTGCATGGAACAGTGACATTGGGTAACAGAGGCAATTCAGAGTGTTCTAAATTTACTCAAATACTGTTTCCTATGCCAAAGAAAATCGTGTTTGGCCTAGAAAGGAAAGAACAAAATAGCTGATAGATAGTTGATATTCAAAATAAATGGGTACATTGTAAGAACTTACCTAGCTGTTGACACATGGTCCAAATAAATCATATCCTAGAGAGCTAAAAGAAATGCTAGTTGTGGAAGCTAAACCAATGCCAATGATCTTCAATAGACTATGGGGGTAGATTCCTAATTGGTTAAGTGACTGTATCCAGAGTGTCAGTTAATTAACCCATTTAAATTTACTGATAGAGAGGTGTTTACTTGTGTAAATAAGGATTCTGATCTTGATCTGATTTAATTTATTTTATCACTGCTTTGGCTAAAAACACTGATGGCTTGCTTATAAATTATTAGATGACATGAAGCTGGGAATGGTTTCTGATATAATGGATAACAATTAGGATCTAAAAATATCAATGCAGATATAATGAAAGATTAACCTGAACAAGATGGAACAAGTATGAAGTCCTGCATTTAGGTTAAAACAAACCAGCTTACAAATACTGACCAAGAGATATGTCTAGAATACAGCTTATATGAAAATAACATGGAAGAGGTATGCAACTGACTACAAACTTGATGTAAATCCAGGACATCATGTAGTTTGGTCTAACAGTTAATGCATTTCAAGACTACATCAATGTAGTTCTGAGGAACAAGTTGTGACTATGGTATTAAGTTCACATGTTAAAAAGTAGGTTGATAGACTGGAGCTCATGCAAAGGAGGATAACTCAAAAATGAAGCTAACAAAAATATAGGGAAGAAACAGGAGAGATCTATTGAAGAGCTCCCTCTGTTAAACAAATTGTTGCTGCCCCTTATTGATAATGCCATCATTCAGTCAGTAGAGCATCTATTAGTTCAAAACTGATTTTGACTAATAAGGAGGGGTCGATTGTCAAAGGAAAGAAAAATAGAACCTTGGAAGTGAGTGATCACCAAACCTTAGTTAAATAGAATTCTAGGTCCAATCTAGAGGGACTCCTTATTCAGCTATGGTTTGACCAGCTGACCTCATTTTCCTTCCAACTCTGTTATTCTATATATTTTTGTAGAGTGAATGTTCAAGACATAGGGTAAATATTGGAAGGATCCATGATCTAGGACTCTGTATGGGAATCTTGCTCAAGAGCGATAAGATAGTTGATGACTTTCAAATAGTATATTTGATATAATAGGAAGAATTGTGAAACTCTATATTTGGGTTAAAATAAACCAATTTAAAAGTGTAGGCTAGGAGAAATAAGCCTAGGACATATAAATTTAAGAAAATAACATGGAGAAAGGAGTGTAATTGACTGAAAACGTTGAAAATCAAAAGCATTGTGTAGTTTGACTGGTTGGGAAAACATACAAGTCATACTGGGTCCATCAAAGACCAGTCATGCCAAACTAGCTTCATTTTCCCTTAAAAATAAATGATCAAGTAGTAGAATGTGGTAATGAAAAAGACATAGTAAATTTACCTGGATTTCAGTAAGGCATATCATAGAAATTTTTAATTAGTTAATTAATCAACAAGTATTTATTAAGAATCCTCTATGGGCTAAACAATGCAATGTATCAGATGTTGGGGATGCCAAGATTGAAAGGAAATAGTCTCTACCTTCTTGATTCTTCTCTCAGGGGAAACAGTGTTGACACTTATAAGTATATATACAACAAAAGGAAATATAATTAATTCTAGATTCAATCCAGATTCAATCTAATGGGTACTAACAGCTATGGAGTTTCAAAAAAAAAGAACTCAGGCAGGAAGTGGCATCTAAGCTGGGTTTTGAAGAAAGCTTAATTGTTGCTTTGCCTTGAATATTGAATAATATAGTTAGTCCAATTTTCACTTAGTTGAATAAGTAAATCCTAAGAGTGATAGCCAATGGATCAGAAAAGGCATCTATGTTATTCAAAATTTTATACATGGATTGGCTCATGACATATTTATTAAATTTCCATAAGATATGAGGTTGGACTTAAAAGAATTATTAATATTTTTGGATGATATAGTTAGGATCCCAAAAGATGACACAGTTTAGAATTATGGACCACATTTTAGATGCTAGAGATAAATGTAAAGCCTCATCTCCAACTTCTGTTTGAATTAAGAGTTCCTTATTTTCTAATATTTTTATAGTTTAATAATTCTTATTTGGATACTTTAATGGAATGATAAGTTACTAGTAATTATTTTTATTCTTCTTTTCCAGTGTGGGGCAAAAGGATGAACTGGGATGGTGGTGGTAATAGCCTAGTGTGGGAGAAAGGAGAGGTGAGATACAGGAAAACAGGCTAGACTAGATTCTGGTGGGCCATGGGGAAGGCTTCTCAGTCTAATTTGGTCGTCCGCCAATATTTAGCCTCATAAATGCCTGTTCAGTTGTTTTCCTCTGTCTCCAATTTCCCTTCTGATGGCTGGGGAGGCTTTTGGCTATTTGCCAAGCAACTCTGGTTGGGGGTGACATGGGAGGGAGGGAAAGAGAGAGAGAGAGAGAGAGAGAGAGAGAGAGAGAGAGAGAGAGAGAGAGAGAGAGAGAGAGAGAGAGAGACAGACAGACAGACAGAGAAAGAGAGAGACACAGAGAGAGAGAGAGATAAGACAGAGAGAGAGACACAGAGAGAGAGACAGAGACAGAGACAGAGAGAGACAGAGAGAGAGACAGACAGACAGAGACAGAGACACAGAGACAGAGACATGGAGAGGCACAGAGAGACAGAGACAGAGACAGAGAGAGACAGACAGAGAAAGTGAGAGAGACACAGAGATACAGAGAGAGTCAGAGAGAGATGCATAGAGACAGACAGACAGAGACACAGAGAGACAAAATTGGTACACTAATGCACTACTGGTGGAGTTGTGAATTAATCCAACCATTCTGGAGAGCCATTTGGAACTATGAGCAAAGGTCTTTAAAAGAATGCCTGCTCTTTGATCCAGCCATACCACTGCTGGGTTTGTTCCCCAAAGAGATAATAACCAAAAAGGCTTGTACAACAATATTTATAGGCATGCTCTTTGTGATGGCAAAAAATTGGTAAATGATGGAGTGTCCATTGATTGGGGAATGACTGAACAAATTGTTGTATCTGCTAGTGATGGAATATTATTGTGCTGAAAAGAATAATGAACTGGAGGAACTTCATATGAACTGGAAAGATCTCCAGGCATTGATAGAGAGAGAAAAGAGCAGAACCAGGAGAATATTGTACACAGAGACTGATACACTGTGGCACAATCAAATGTAATAGATTTTTCTACTAGCAGCAAAGCAAATGACCCAGGACAATCCAAAGGAACTTATGAGAAAGTATGCTATCCACATCCAGAGAAAGAACTGTGGGAACAGAAATGAAGAAGAAAAAAATATGATCAATCACATGGTTTGGTGGGAATAGGATTGGGGTTTTGATGTTAACAGATTATTCTACTACAAATATGAATAGCTTGGACGTAGGTATTGAACAATGATACATGTATAACCCAGTGGAATTGCTGTCAGCTCCACAATGGGGGAAGGAAAAGGAGAGTAAAAGAACCATATAACCATGGAAAATATTTTACATAAATAAATTAATAAAAAAATAAAAATAAGTCATTACTAGAGCTTAATTTTAAGCTGATATAACCAATGTTTCCATCATTTATTTGCAAAATACTACAGAAAATGAGGGAAAACATGTTTTTTTAAATCCATAGTACTAACTAACAAAATATCAAAGATTGTTGAGAAGGTGAGCTCAATGAATACAGCTCATGAATAGAGTCCAATTTCAGTAGCTTCTTCAGAATTTTCCCAGGTAAGTTAAGGAAATCCAATCATGGCATTTATTTATTTGTTTGCTTATTTATTTATTGTTTATTTATTTTACTGATTTGTATGTGTCCTGACATGTACCCACTCTGGTATTTGCTACTTACAAGTCCCAATTTGTCTCCAAATACACTTATGCCACTTTATTCCCAATCAATCTCTCTCTCTCTCTCTCTCTCTCTCTCTCTCTCTCTCTCTCTCTCTCTCTCTCTCTCTCTCTCTCTCTCTCTCTCTCTCTCTCTCTCCCCATATATATATATATATATATATATATATATATATATATATATATATATATATATATACTTCATACTTCATATGTTTCCTTATGTGGGGGAGGTTGTGGGAAGAAAATTCCTGAATCCTCTATTATTCTTTCTCTCTTGCATTCTGTAACTACCTGAGCCCCTGGCAGCAGGAAACTCATGGGTCTTGCTATGTAGATTTTAGAATTTACAGTGTGTTGCAACTGGAGTCTTACATTAATATAGAAATGATGGGGGAGTCAGTCGATAGAGTAAAACAAATTATGAAGTTGTAGCTGAGGATTTATGAGAACCCTGATTCAGAGTGTAAAGATCACATTTCTTAGAAAGTAGGTGTCAGTTTCCTAGTTGAACCCCTGGGGCCATAAATAGGAGGACTCAGAGTTTAACAGAATTATTAGGAGTTGCATCAATAAAAAAAATATATAAAAAAGCACCACTGATACTGTCTAATAGCAGTTTTATTATACAATTTTATAAAATATTTTTAATTGTTCTTTAAGACATCCTTGTGAGGTAAGCCAGCAATTTCAATGGCATATATTTACAGATTATGAACCTGGGAAAAGATAAGGTAATTGATTGAAGAAGGCTAAATAGGAAACATATGGTGTAGGTTGGGGCTATTGGACCACATAGCAGGTGTGCTGCTCCTCCCTCCCCCCAAACAAGTGGAACCTTATACTTTGGGCCAATTCAACTCTAATCACAGTTCAGGAAATGAAAAAGACAAAATAAATAAATAACATCCCAGTTATTGAACATAGATTAAGAGCCGGAAGAGATTCTAAAGGTCATCTAATCCACCCCCTTCATTTTAAAAGATAGAAAAATGAGAGGTAAAGGGACTTATCCAAGGTCACAGAGACAGCAAGTGATTGATCTGGGTTGTGATCCCAGGTTGTCCAGACTACAATGCCTTGGAAAGTTTTATATAACACAAACATTTCCAGAATTGCAATTAAATGTTTGGAATAGAAATCACAGAGCCTATAAGTAAAAAATTTGAAAAATTGCCATCTATACCTGAATTTCTTTCACTATTATAATTATATCCAAGTCATTAATGCTGAAAGACAGGGAAAGCAATGGCTGTGGAATACATCTAGTAAAAGTGGGAAAATGAAGGTTTTAAAAAGCTATAAAAAATGATGGGAGTCTTACCTGAACAACTTGCAGGGATCCAGGAGAAAAAAACACCATTCATAAGCAAAGGATAAACTATGGGAGTGGAAACACCGAGAAAAAGCAACTGCCTGAATACAGAGGTTGAGGGGACATGACAGAGGATAGACTCTAAATGAACACTCTAATGCAAATACTATCAACAAAGCAATGGGTTCAAATCAAGAAAACATCTAATGCCCAGTGGACTTACGCGTCGGCTATGGGGGTTGGGGGGGAGGAAAAGAAAATGATCTATGTCTTTAACGAATAATGCTTGGAAATGATCAAATAAAATATATTTAAAAAAATGATAGGAGTCTTAGATGAGTATGGGCTCATGGCATTACTGCTGAAATGAATTATAAAGAATGTCCTTTGGAACATTTAGAGATTTATAGAATTTTAGAGCTAAATTCAATTTTAGAAATTATGAAATCTAAGAACCTTTACTGATAAAAAAACAAGCCCTGGAGAGGTAGGTAAATCACCAAAAGTCATGCAAAGAAATCATGATAGAGTCAGGAATTGAACACAGTCCTCTTGACTTAGTTCAAAGTTTGTTTTATTACATTATATTCCCTGTTGCTGAATTTCCTTTTTTGAAGACTTTACAAAAAGAAAAGCATAAAAGTACTTGATTATTCATCCTTTATTTATATTTTAGAAGCTGGTTTTATATCCCTAGAAATTATCTAACCTGAAAGTTTAGTGTAGAGGTCAGGATGACTCAGAGCTGTTCCAGAGAAGCCAGATGGGTGTGAGGAACACCTAGAGCCCACCCAGTGCTTGTTTTGGGACCACTGAATTCTTGTGTTTTGAGTTCTCCAATTTAGTCTGACTTGCTGAAATACTTTGCAAGCTGCCTTACTCTGGAGGCAACCGTTCTGCTTACCAAAGACCAACGAGGCAAACACCCTTATATTGTTGTCTGAACACTATATATAATATAAACATTGCAGGGAATCATACCTTCTCTCAACCCCCTTCTTTACCAAATAGCCAAATAAATTTCTTTCTAAAACTATTTCAGATTTAGAGGTTCATTCTTTCTAACTGCCCTTTTGAATGGTTAAAATATCCTATTTAGAAGACCAAGACAGGATACATGGCACCTTGGGATTGCTTCCATATATATATATATATATATGTGTGTGTGTGTGTGTGTGTGATTCTTTGATTTTAAGTGATGGGAGGCAGCTCGTCCAGCATTCCTGTACTAGAAGCCTAGGCACTCCAGATTTTAGAAGCACTTCTATACGAAAGCTCAGGCAATAACGAATATCTAAGCATTTCACACTCAGTCGTACATGGTACCATGTTCTCAGGAGCAAATTTACAAAATAGATCTGTGGACGTGGCAGTTAACAGCCTGAGTGGAAGAATTGAGGCCAGCGAGAATGGACAGCTGAGCCGATTGAGCAAAGACAAAGGTGTGCATCTGAGTCATATTTTCATTTCTTTGCACTGCTTGTGACATGGGGTTATGTGCTAGGAGATGGCTGAGTTTTAATTGCCTTGTCACCTGTAGGGTATTTCTCCCACTGTGCAAAAGGTCCACAAATTCAGCTGTAAGGGGTTGCCTGGGGCAAGGTGTCAGAACCATTCACAAATCACTACCAGTCTCCTGTTTACACCATTTTTGCCCCACACAACACCATGTAACTGACCTTATTTGACGTGTGCACAAAGGAAAAACCAAACCTTAAAAAAAAGAATCACAGCTAAAAATCTAGATGGCTCATCTCAGCCCTCTAAAATGAAATAAAAATGATAATAACATACATCTCGCTCATTTCTTCAAAGTTTTTTATGTGTGTAATTGATTAAATTTATAATAGTATAATCAAATTAAGTTTTCTAAATATATCACCCGAACTGAGTAAGAGTGACAAAAATAGTTATTATATATCATTATTCCCTTCAAAGTCCAACTAACTTCAGTAATAATCGTGATAACGTAACTCACCAAATAGCTCAACTAACTTGAGGAATGTGGAGGTGGAGGAACGGTTATCACAAATTCACGTCATTGAAAAGCTCTGGGAAAAATCTACCATCTACAATGCCGCGTGAGTCACTAGTGTAGATTGTATGTACAAAGACAGTCAGTCAACAAGCATTTATTCAGCACTTGCTATGTAATAGGTGGGCCAACTAGAAGGCACCATAAGGACTGGATAGCCAGGCTTGCATCAAGAAGACTCGTCTTCCTGAGTTAAAATCTGGTCTCAGACACTTTCTAGTTCTGTGACCCTGAGCAAGTCACTTGACCCTGTTTGCCTCAGTTTCCTCATCTGTGAAATGACCTGGAGAAGCAACTGGCAAACCACTGTAGTATCTTTGCCAAGAAAGCCCCCAAATGGGGATCTCTTCATTAAGAGTCTGACATGACTGAAAAAGATTGAATGACAATACGTTAGACACTCTGCTAAGAACTGGGAATATAAGTACAAAACTGATAGAGTCTTTGTCTCCTAGGAAATTAATCATGGAATGGGGAGGGATCACATTACCTGATTTCATAGATGTATGTGTTTACACATACAGGTACACGTATGCATTCATATGTATAGGCATGGCTTATGACACATAAACATTCCTATAAACACACATGTTTATATATGCATGTTTTACACAAAATATATGTAATATTTTGGTAATATAATTCTATGTTTATATGTTATTTATAATATTTATATAATGTTTATACTTAATATTAATTTTATGTTATTATTATATTATGGTATATATTATTAATATTATTATATTATATATTACATGATACATAAAATAAATGGTTATTATTATGTACCTATAATATATTATAAAATGATTTACATATAATAATATATAATTACAGATAATAAATTATGTAATAACTTACATAAAATATATAATATTTATGTTAAACATTTACTATACAAACTATATATTAAAATAGGTTTTATACAGAAAATAGATAACAATTGGACAGTATTAAGAGTGGAATATATCAATTGCTCTGTGAAAAGATAGCATGTAAGCTTTCTCTTAAAGGAAACTAAAGGTTTTAAGAGGTAGAGATGAGGAGGGAATTATTTCAGGCAATAGGGCACTGTCTGTGCAAAGGAATGGAG
Source organism: Monodelphis domestica (assembly GCF_027887165.1). Classification (NCBI taxonomy): domain Eukaryota; kingdom Metazoa; phylum Chordata; class Mammalia; order Didelphimorphia; family Didelphidae; genus Monodelphis; species Monodelphis domestica. The sequence goes on along the minus strand of NC_077228.1, from coordinate 57,920,999 downwards.
GTAAGAAATGAGATGTTATGTACAAAGCACAATCAGAAAGGCAGGTTTTTTACTTAGAGTGTAGAATGTGTGAGGGAAAGTAATAAGGATTAGCCCAGGGAATGGAACCAGAATGTGAAAGACTTTTAAATGCCAAAGAGAGGAGTTTTTATTTTAACCTAAAGACAATGGGGAGCCAGTCAGTGAAGTATAATGAGCAAGGGAGTGTCCTAGCTGGACTTGTGAATTAGGAATACAAATTTGGTAGCCCTGTAGTGGATAGGTTATTTGGCAATGTTACTGGATTTAAGGAAGCAAATTATGAAAAAATTAAATAATTATCTGGAGCTAACAAGTGCTCAAGGTGATAAGACATGTAGTTAACATCAAAAGCCAAAATATGAACCCTCACAAAGACATTTATAATGGGAAAAAAGAATTCTGGATGAGAATAGATGGATGACATAGTAGTTATGTTGTTCAGTTGTTTAAATTGAGTCCAACTCTTCAGAAACCGATTTGGGATTTTCTTGGCAAAAATACTAGAGTGGTTTGCCATTTCCTTTTTTAGCTCATTTTATAGATGAGGAAACTAAGGAAAACAGGGTTAAGTGACTTGACCAGGGCCACACAGCTGATAAGTGTCTGAGATTATATTTGAATTTTTTGAGATTATATTTTGAATTTTCCCGACTCTGGGTCTGACACTCTAGCCACTGCATCACATAGATGCCCAGTAGTTTGGGGGGAACATTAATTGTTTACACCTAGATAATTAATATAGGGGATATTGTTTATTTAGGCATCTACTTAAACTCTCTCTTAGCTCAAAGCAAAGTGCCAAATATTGACTTCCCATCTTATTCTATAAAATGTAGAGGAATCACCTTGGAGAATTTCTGTTCTGAATCTTACACTCAGCAGTAGAGAGGAACTGATTGTTGATGTAGGAATAATATGAATCTTGGTGGTAGGAGGGATGATCACTCCATCTTAGAAATTGTGGTGGTGGGCAGCTGGGTAGCTCAGTGGCTTGAGAGCCAGATGTAGAGATGGGAGCTTTTAGGTTCTAATCTGGCCTCAGATACTTCCTTGCTATGTGACCCTGGACAAGTCACTTAACCTCCATCACCTAGCCCTTACCACATTTCTGCCTTGGAACCAATATATAGTATTGATTTTTAGGTATGAGATAATGATTTAAAAAAAAAGAATTTGTGATGAACAAGGAAGAAAAATGAGGCACAATCTGACATACAGTGTAGAATGTGGAAAAGCTGATTTCAAAGGATTTCAGAGGAGGGAGAAGCAGGATGTCATTGACTAAAATTCTACAAGTGACGTCAGGCAAGAATGTATGGTAAGATATTAAGAATTTAATTCTGAAGACAAAATAGGAAGCCATTCCAAAAATAAATAGGAGTTTATTGAATACCCCAATGTGGATACTCAAGGAATACTTCAACAACTTTCAATTAAAAAAAAGGAAATTTTATTGATAGCTTTTGGTTTTTATATCACCTGAAGTTTTCCCAGTATTTTAGTCCTTCTCTCTCCCAGAGAATCATCCTAAATAAAAGAATTTTAAAGAAAGCAAAAGAAAATGAGAACAAAGTTCAGCCAAAGTGGTGAACACAGAAAAAAATCTGAAAACATAAGCAATTGAAAATACTCTTGTAAAGTGTTAACTGGTAACATATTCTTATATATCATCTCTGTGGGGCCATATTTATTCTTTTTAATTTTGTAGCATTCCCTTTTGATTGTTTTGTGACTATTATTTTCAATTATATTGCTGCAGTCATTGTGCATGTTCTTTTCTTGGCTCTGCCTACTTCTCTTTGCATCAGTTCATATAGATTTTTCCATTTTTCTCTGTATTCATTGTGTTGCCATTGTTTTTACAACATAGTAACATTCCATTACATTCTTCTACCAATTTGTTAAGCCATTCTAAAATCATTGAGTATAACCTTCAATTTTTAAAAAGATATGTAGAAGAGACAGAAGCTAGGGTTGGTGCTAGAGGGTTAATACAAATATATATATATATATCATAGTGCTAGAATAAGGTCAAGAATGCTAAAGCTCCTAATAGTAACTATTAATAAGAGCTGGTATTTATATGTTACTTTAAGATTTGCAACTCAACTTACATGGATTAACTTGTTTGAATGAACTACGACTGGTGAAAGATGCCAACAAAAATTAAAAAAATCTATACTGGGGTGGGGGGGGGAGAAAGAAAGAAGAGGAAGAAGTGTGATTTAATGGGAAAAATTCTACTTTTGGAGGCAAAGTACAGGTTTGGTCTACAATTTACTACATGCATGACCTTGGGCAAGTCACAGAGACTCTGGGTCTTAGTTTCCTTAACAATTAAATATAGGAGTTTGAGGAGAGAATTTTCAATGTATTTTTTAGATCTTAATCTATGTATGAGCCTATCATTGGGTCACTACTCAAGGGGGATGGAACAATGCTAACGAATAAACTAAGAAAAGGTAGAGCTATTTTAATTCTTCTGATCTAGTTTTCTTTCTAAGGAAAAGAGGGGATAGAATAAAATGAAAGAGAATTCAAAGGATCATGAAAAGTGTATCACAGCACTGGAGAAATACAAATATCTAAATATTTTAAAAAATGAAATCTTAAAACTATAAGTAAACAAACTTAACTTCAATTCCAGGAAAAATTCTAGAATGTATCATGAAAAAGATGGCAGATGATACTTGATGGTGGTTTTAAATAAATACTACTTATTATTTTGAGAAAGGCCCTTTTATTCCTATATTTTCTAGCATTTTCAGCAGGAATGGGTGTCAGATTTTGTCAAAGGCTTTTTCTGCATCTATTGAGATAATCACGTGATTTTTATTAGTTTGGTTGTTAATATGGTCAATTATGTGGATGACTTTCCTAATATTAAACCATCTTTGCATTCCTGATATAAATCCCATCTGGTCATAGTGGATAATTCTTGTGATAACTTGATGCAGCCTTTTAACTAGTATTTTATTTAAGATCTTTGCATCTATGTTCATTAAAAGTCTTGGGAATAAGTACCACATTAGTATCATAAAAAATTTGATAAGACTCCTTCTTTGCCTATAAAAGGGAATGGTGATAATAAAGAACCAGCAAGATGCTATGAAGACTAAATCCTATTGAGGGCAGCAGCAGGCTCAGTGGATTGAGAGTCAGGTCTAGAAATGGGAGCTCCTAAGCTTGAATATAGTCTCAAACATTTCTTAGCTATTTGACTTTGGTGAAATCACATATCCCCCATTGCCTAGCCCTCATTGCTCTCTTGCCTTAGTACCAATACAAAGTATTGATTCTAAGAGAGAAAGTAAGACTTAAAAAAAAATTCAGATCCGATATTCAGAAGATCAGAGGAATATTATTGATACAGTTTAATTAGATTTTAGTTAAATTTCGGTAAATTTAGTTTGATTTAATCACATAACAAAGTCATACTATTATAATTTTATATATTTTTGTAAGTTTAAGAAACTGGTACTTTGGGGATCAGAGGATCATAAAATTGTTTATTTAGTATTGCAAACTACTGGGGAATTCATCTATAAGTGTATAGTTTATTTACATTTTAGCAAAACTTCATAAAGTTCCTCATGGAATTTATGTGAAAAAGTTGGAGAAATGTGACCTATTACGTGATAATAAATACACTTAAATTGATTAAACTGTTTCAATATCCAGAACAAATGAGCAATTATCCATTAGTGGTCTTAAGTCAATTTGGAATAAAGCATTGATTAGGGAAGGGTCTAGGAGACCCATCCTCAACCCTGTGCTGGTTTAGACTTTGGTTAAAGACATGGATGAAGACGTAATTTGTATTCTTATAAACATTTACATATGAAGGAAAATTGGGAGAAATAATTTACCTAGTGATGTCGATAGGGCAAAAATATTTGGATTTTGAATAAATGTTTGTATAAATAAATCTGCATGATCAGTCACTGTCAACATATTTTTGATTGAATTCATGTACATGCCATCCAGAGAGGAACTTTTATCTCTGGTCTTATATCTAAGACAATCCTTAGCCATCTTCTAGAGATACACTGATAAAGCTAGTGGTGTGTACCTATTGTTAGCTATTATTTTATGAAGAAGTATCTTTTTCCAGCAATATTTCTGGAAAGTTTGAAAGTTTTAAATGTTTTATCATATGATCTGAGAACATTTGTCAGCCCTCTTCCTCGTTTTATAGAAAGATTCTATCTCTGCTTTCTATGTACAAAAAGAATATCTACATATCTATTCAAACAAGAAGAAAAAATATATGCATGTGTGTGTAATATGTGGTTCTAGTTTTAATATTTTAAAAATCCTCCATTATTTATTTTATATCTCTTAATGGCTCATGTTAGGTATATTCCAAGACTGGCATTCTAAAGTAATAGTTGTAATAAATATATTCTTCCCTTTGAGCTTTGATTTCAGGTTGCCAGTAAGTCTCCTGACATACACAGTCATAACTTCCTTCTTTCATGACTTGATGCTAAATGCATTTTATCTTTAGAAGACTAACATAAGTATTACTTTGTCCATTGGTTCAATTTGATCTCTAGATTCTAGCTAATATCCTTCACTTTTTACTTTGCTATACATTAGAAATGTAAACTTCCTGAATTTAAATGACATTATTTTTGTACTTGGAGAAAGTTTCTAGGCTATGAAATTGTTGAATTGTTTTTCAGTGAAACCATTTTACTTGAAGTCAACTGAGTACATCAAATGATTAATGAGATATTTTGGTGTGACTCCTACTTTGACATAGAATCATTTTACGAAGTGTGAGGAGATTGCAAGCTATTGTTATTGTTATTATTATTATTAAAGTAACTTGGCTTATTTGAATGTATTTGAAATAAGACATTCACATCCATTCCAGTTGTCTGATACCATACAAGTCAGTAAATCTTAATGGCACCATTGAACTGCCTAGGACTTGTCTGATAAGTCATGGATGGGATGCAAACTATTTCTTTCTTCTGTAGAGAGAATTTTTATGCCAGGAATTGCCTCAGACTATAGAATTCACTGAATCTTCTTTGGTTAATATCCTCAATCAATTTATTGAGCACTTTCTAGATACATGGTAGTGATTTAGGTATTATCTGGCTACAAAGAAACATTTAAAAAGATTCCTTGATTTTGCCCAGCTAAATAATGTTAAAAGAGCTTTATAAAGGGCTTTAAAATCTTTTAGAAGAATTATACACCACACATAACATAAGGGTATGAAAGATTTTAGCAATGCTTATTCTGAGCTCAAGTTCTCCCTTTCCACTTGGAAGCGGTGAATGAGAAATAGTACCAAAGTATGTATGTATCCTTTATGTACTACAGAAAAATGCTACTCTGATTGTGACTTTAATAATTTTACTTAATGACTAATAAAGGTAAACCTGAAAACAAGTTGTGTACCCCATGAAGCCCTAGACCAGAGAGGAAATATGATAAACACCAAATTTAGAGTGGGCTTAACTCATCCAATTTATAAAGTGAATGTGCTCCTAGATTCCCCTGGTTTCTGAGTATTGAGAGTATTACATGCCTGGAAGTAACCCAGGACTCTTTAAGTCACAAGGATAAGTCATAAGGATAATGCAAAAAGGGCTGAATTGTTAAAGGGCAGACCATCTGGTCACTGAATAGCCAAGGCAAGAGATTCTTTCTACAGCTATCTTTCCTGCCCAGGGGCTGAGAGCAAGTTGGGGTCTGGAGTAAGACTGTCTTTGCTTATAATTGCGTATAATTCAATTAGTTTCCATTAACACTGATTCTAAACTTTAGGCTACAGTCCCAGATATATCTTCCCTGTACAAATACTCGCATATTGTCTTTTTACTGGTTATTTATAGTCTTCCACAAATTCTTTTGCATTTATTTTGCACACATTTATTTAATTACCTATTACATTTTAAACTCCCTAGCTAAATGTAAGGTTCTTGAGGACAGGGATTATTTGGGTTTTGTATCTGTATTTCCCAAGGTCTAGGACAGTGTCTGGATCATTCCTACAGTTCTCTCTTCTTCCCTTCTCATCTCAAACCTCTCCAAAACCAGGCTCCACTATTTCCTCTTTGATTCTCTTCTTTACTTAAGTGATCTTTTCCATGGCAAGACATCTCTCTTATTATACTGTTGATGCCATCAATTGATGTCAATGCTTAATACATTTAAAGTTCTTTACAAGCTGGTCTTCTGTACCATTCCAGATTTCTCACACTTTGCTCCACCCCATGAGTTCTATGATGTTCACTTGTTGGTCCTCACACTGGACATTCCATCTTCCATTTCCATGTCTTTGTGCTAGCTGCTCTAGAATGGTCTCCCTCCTCAGACCTTGCTTGTAGGATCCATGGATCTCTTCACAATTTGCTCAGATGCTACATTTTGTATTAGGCAATGGTTCCCAAATTGTACTCCATGGTACTCTAGAGTATTTAAAATGTTCAACCTAACTATACTTAATAAATGAAATGATTAGTTTTTTTTCTTTAGACCTTGGAGTGCAGTAAACAATCCTAAAGGCATCATGAACCAAGAAAGTTTGGGAACTTCTAGGATAAGGCCTTTTATGGTTTCCTTAACTGCTAATGCCTTCAGTAGATCCTAGTAGATCCCAGCTAAGATCCATCAGTAGAAACATGGAAGATGTAGTTTATATATACAATTTTTTGGTCAAATTATGCCTTTATTTTCAGGGAAGGAGAATGGTACCTTGAAATTTTAACATAACCAACAAATAAAGAAATTAATAAAAAATGAAAAATCCATCTATTCATATTCATACACATATGTATTTTGATTCATGTTATATCTCTATTTGTAACAGAAGCTCCTTGAAGGCTGGCATTATTTAGCCATTCTTTGAATCCCTGCACTTCAGCACAGTGCCTGGCACATAGTAAGAACTTAATTAATTCTTGTTAATTGATTGTTGGTTGAAAGAACTGGAATGAATAAAATTGAGGAGAGTTGGAATATCTTTGTTATGAAATTATGTACAAAGAAATAAATATTAAAAAGTATTTAGGTGTGAGCAAACTCATTCCTATCACACAATGGATCAAAGTATCAGAGACTAAAAGTCCTTCTAACAGAGTTTAGGCTCTTGAGATAGGCGTTTAGAATTTAATCTTGGTCACCCAGTAAAAAGCTATACTATGAACATTTCTAGAGAACTGAGTATGTTCATGAAGCCTAGAAGGCATTTCTGGGTCATTGTCAGGTAAATGACATCATTTTGACTCTATGTTGATACTTTGCAAATCCTCTAGATTTGACCCTGGGTCCTTTGACTACAAATTTGACTTTTGAATTTAGTCCTCGTTAGCAATATTTAAAAATAGATATAATCATTGCATTATTATGTGGAATAGCTTAAGCATCATTCTTCCCAGAATTAGAAGAAAGGATCTATAAAGGGTTGAAGTGTTGGTGGAAGCTTTTAGTCTTTCTGGTATTAGGGATGTGCTATTTCTAAAATTTAGGGAAGTCATTGAAGGTGCTAATTCCACCATGTTGTTGGTTTAGAGAAATAGTAATTGTGTCCAAGCTGTAATCCTCCAGTTATTACCATCCCACATCAGTAAAACCCAACAACTCTTATCAGACTTCCTCTTGTAAGAGTGGACCCAGTTTAAAATAGATCAGGCCACTGTCAGGCACAGTGGTGGCTGTCTGCTTCCCCTCTTTGTGTCCTAAATATGTCACCTCAGCATGCCAAGCTGACATTTCTTGGCCCCACTGTCAAGCCTGTTTGTAAAAGCTACCCAAGTGGTTGTTTTACATGCTTCACGTCGTCTTCCCATGTCTGGCTGTATACTGCGATGTCATCAATCAATGCCATGCTGAATTCACCCAACTTAGTCAGCACTGTGTTTACCTTCATCTTGATTGTGACTGGTGCTCTCCTTTGTGCCAAAAGGGAGCAAGTGGAACACATGCAAACCAGGAGTTGTCACCAAGGCTACTTGTACAATGACAACCACTGAGCCAGGCACCTGCTAAAGTGCTCTTTAGGGCCAGGAGCCCTACGTATTTGACTATCTATCCATCACTGTCACCACTCTCTTGATGGTATTCTAGATAGAAATGGTTGGGTGCTCAGGGGAGAACTAGCACCTAAGTCTTATGTCTGTGGTATATTCTGGAGAAAAGAAGACTTAGGGGAAGACACTGCAGCTGCCTTAATGTTTTGGAAGAGAAGGGAAAGCAAAGCAAGGCAAGGCAGGACAAGGCAAGGCAAAGGAAGGCTAGGAAGGGAAGAGAAATCACAGCAAAGAAAGGGAAGGGAATAGACGGGAACAAAAGGCAAGGGAAAGCCAGGAAAGGAAGGGAAGGGAAAGGAAGAGAAGACAAGACAAGGAAAGGGAAGAGAGGAGAACAGAAGAGAAGGGAAGGAAAGGGAAGAGATATGTAAAAGGGAAATCAGACATCTACTTGGCTTCAGAGAATAGAACTAGGAATAATAGGTAGAGTTATGAAGAGACAGATTTCAATTGAATGTTGGGGGAAAATTTGTCATAATTATATCTAGCCCAAAATGCAGTGACTTGCTTTGGGAGTTAGTAGATTTCTTTTCACCAGAGATAAGTTGATGGACATTTAACATGGATGTGATGCAGAGGCATTCTTGTTTAAGAACAACTTAAACTAAATGACTACCAAATTCTTTTCCAACACTGAGATTCCACGATTTGTTTGTCACTTTTTCAATGCCATTAACTACATCAAAGGATTTGAGTATCCAGTCTCTCTTAAATTGGCCGTTGTATTGCATCAATAAAAAATCCTATTTTTTTCAGAGAATACAAAATTAAGGTCCTAGAGTATAATATTTCTACTTACGAAGAAAAAATTAAGAGCTGTATATGGATCCTTCTCTTCATTCCCCAATGGAGATCTTATATAGACTTCTATTTTCAGCTTCTGGATAAACTCCTGATAAGACAAAGTTTCAATGAGACCTATTTTTCTATCCAGACTTGATATCATCCTTCTTATAATCCAAGTTTGGTGTCCAGTTTGCACAGTTGGTTAGAGCAGGTGTTACGGAAGCTAAGGCTGTGAATCCCAGGTGGACTGGTTACCTTCACATTGTGACCACAATGGAAAGGGCTGAGGAAAATTTGGCAGGCAAAATGAATTTTAAAATATATTTGAAAGACTTTTCTGGCCCATTGTCATAAATACCTTAGGCAGATTAGCCTCAGTTCTGGATCTTGGAATAAAATATTGTCCTTAAGAAATCAAGACACTTACAAACACATTTATTAATAGATGGGCACAGACTCTTGAAGGAAACTAAAGTCCCAAATGAAAATGATTTATTCTCTTAATAACTGATTATATCCCTTAGTTAAAAACTCAATGGTTTTTTCAAAGTTTCACACCTTTTAAAATTCTCTCTAGGATCAATTCATTTTCCCCAGACTTCTTTTATATGAGTTGGTCTCCTTTTTCCCTCCATAATGAAGGTGGACTGGTGGCTGGCCATGGCCATAACTACAAAGCTACTACTCAAACCCTTTCAGGATCATACAGGAAACTCTAGTATATATTTCTGGAAGTGTGGGGGAGGGTTATACTCCTACTATTTACCATGGTATATCCTGAGCTCCCATTGTTTTCTATTTACACAAAAGTAATCACAATGATATGGTAAGAGCAAGAATAATCATAACACGTATTAGATGGCAAAAGAGGAATAATTATAACACTTTTTCATTAGAAGGCAAGAACAGAGAATAATCATAACCTTCATTCATAAGAGACAAAAGTAGGAATAATGATAACATTTATTCATAAGAAGATGAGATCATAAATAATCAAAATATTTATTCAATTGTAGGTAAGAACTGGATACTTATGACATTTACTCAATAGGAGACAAAAGGAAGAATAATTAGAACATCTATTCAATAAAAGGTAAAAACAAGAATAAGCAAAATGTAACAATCTGCCCATAAATCAGTCACTTCCTCCCACCAATGAACTCAGTGCCCATGGGGGAGAAGGAACACATACTTAGAGAAACGTAGCAGAGAGATGCATGAGTTTTGAAAGTCATGTGAGTAGGGTAACTGAACTCCAAAGAGTAAGCCTTGATGTCCCTGACCTCCTTAAAAACAGTCTACATCATATGTCACTTGCTGGTCAAAATTATTCCTCTGTTATTTTGTTCCAATTTGGTCATCCCAATATTCTTCCCAGACAAAATTGCTCCTTTATTACTCTGGGACCACTGGAACAATGATGAACTCTTTTTAGAATGCAACCACCCTTGGTAGGGTCCTGAGAAAGTGTTGTGCTCTTTCTGTGGCAAAACAATACCTTTGAGCCAGAAGACTGCCAAGCTTCTCCAATATGCCATGAGACCTCTGAAGAGTTCTCCCTCTCAAAATATAGTGATTAGGCAATACAACCTTTCTAGAGTCAAATCTTCATCCAATCAGCTCTCAGCAAAGCCATACTTCTAACTGAAAAGCTGATGAAATGCCACACTTACCCCCTTATTTCTCCCTCTTAAAACAAAGAGAAGTAAAGGACAACCCAGGCAATGCAGATTTCTCCTGTCAGGCTATTTTAAAGTATTAAAGAGCAATTCTGCCTTTCTCCAGCCTATGTGCTCTCAGCAAAGCAACGCCTTTCTTCCAATCAGTATAGCTCCCAGCAAAAACACTGTGGATCCTGTCTGTCAGATTTGATCAGCTTCTTTATTCTTTTTTTTTTTTTGTAAGCAGCTCCTCTCATCACCTTCTATGTCTTCTGACCTTGAATTCTACTGTATTCAGCTTCTTCCTCTCTTCTATCTTTTATTTCGTCATCTCTTACCCATCTCCTACTGCCCTCTCCTCCTCCTTCTTTTGTCAACCAATGATTCCAATTAGGGACTCTTCATAGGCAATGACCCATCTCCAACTTATGATTTGAAACTTAAAATTTCTGTCTACTAAGGTCTGAATCCTAGAGTCAGTATAAAGTTTTTCCTTAGCCTGGAAATTGTTATTTAACTTATAATTTATTGTCTATATCCATTAAAACCCTACAAACATTCATATGAAAATAAGCCAAGGGCCACATTGCCCTGTGGCCATTTTAAATTCAGTCAGTACTCTGTCTTCAGGAGAGACTTCTCAGTAAGTTTACTGGAGAAACATCCCCCCTCCCCCAGGTCCTCAGAACCAATTGTGTCCCTCTACAAAATTTTATCTGAGTTGGTGTTTCTTCTCAAGCTGATCTTATCAATTTTCCTTGATCTGATATTCTCTTTCAGAAAGCACTCTGTATACATGATTACTTTTGTGCCTCATAAAAATCCGGTGAGGCAGATAGCCCAATGTTAATATGACTACTTTACAGATTGATCAACCTTTTATTAAGTGCTTACTAAACATTCCTTGCCCTCAAGGAATTTGCCTTTTTCTAGGGGTACTGGAGAAAGAAGCTGTGCGTACACAGACAAATAGACTATAAAGCAAAGAGGAGTGCTCAGATAAAGTATTCTTAGAGAATGAGGAGGGAAAGGATATTTTCCTCTGAAGAGGTGGGATCTGGGAATAGTTAATGAATGAAGTAGCATCTCAATTGAGCCTCAAAAGAAGAGATACAAAACTGAGGTTAAAAAAATTAATTTTGCAACGGCTTCTGGTTAAAAAGTAGCACAGACAGAAAACATAGGTATTCTGACTCCAAGTTCAGAATTTTTTTTTTCCTTCTAGAACTTCATTCATTTATTCATCCAGTCAAAGGACCAGAGGTTTTGAGCTTTAGGGATGATTGAATTTAGCTTCCTCATTTTTCAGATGAAGGAATTGAGGCTCAGATTGGTTAGTTTATTAGTTAATTTATTTTGGTTATTGGCTAGTTTATTAGTTAAATAATTTACCTGAGTTTATACAGATAGCAGCAGAATCAGCATTTGAAATCCTTTTCTATGATTCCAAATCCAGCACTTTTCCTTCAACAAACATTTAAGTGATCACTGTGTAAAGAACACTTGGAGAAGTCCTTGACCTCTTACAACTTAGAGCCTCAGTACCCTAAGGGCAAACACAGATAATTGTTTCTGATAATTTAATTCCTAATATGGAAGCTCTCTTCAACTTGCCTATAGCTTAAAGAACTAATGGGGAGAAGTAGAAAGGGAGAAAGAATTAAATATTTATTAAATACATACTCTGTGCCAGATACCATGCTAAGAACTTTACAAACATGATTTCATTGGATCCTCACCATGACCTTGAGAGGTAGGTGCTATTATTATCCCCATTTTACAGATGAGTAATCTGAGGCAAGCAGTGTTTAAGTGACTTGGCAATTAAGTGACTAAGGTTCAATTTGAACTGAGATCTTCTTGACTTCATCAATTGTGCCACTTCACTGCTTGGAACAATAAGAGGGAAAGTCCAGGGTCACAGTTCTAATATATGTGAAAATGAGTATTTAAAATCAAGTCCTAACAACTTTAAGACCCAATCACCTGTCCTCTTACAGGAAGGCTGTCAGGTGCAATAGAAATAATTCTGGCCATGGAATTTGAGGAAATATGTTCAATTTGTACCTCTTATGTTTGTTTAAAGCTTGTCAATTCTTAGACAACTTATTTATTCTTTGTGGGTCTCAGTTTCCTCATCTGTAAAGTTAAAGGATTGGGCTAGATGGCCTCTGAGGTCTCCTCTACCTCAACAGCTGTGATTCCATGATCACTATACTATATCCTATTTCATTATAATTGAATTAAAGAGATAATAAACAGTGCTAGATGAGGTGGGGTGAGGTTATTACTAAGAGATTATGTAGCCCTTGAAAAAAGAAATAGCCAACTATAATAAACATGCTGTTCAAACCAGCAGCCTTCCTCTGTGGGTCTGAGAACCCTTTTTTTCTTAATAAGAGACTGGAGAGCTGCCAGTAAAATGAGAAAAGAGCTCCTCCCTTCTCATGCAATGTCCTCAGTTTAAATACTTCAGCGTAGCAAATTGATGTATGTCTCCGTACCAATTCATCAATTTCTAAGTAAGAGTTAAGCACCGATGTTCCTATAGGAAAGGGTTCCTGCCACAACATCCAGGCTTTATCCCAGTTGATCATTTTATTGCCTCAGCTATCTCTTTACTACAGTAACTGGAAACCACGTGGGCCATTCTGCCCTCTCCTTGTAATCATGCTTCTGCCCTTCCCTATTGGCCTCCTTCTCTGCTTCCTAGTTCTTGACCTATGCTCAATTAGCTGTGAAACATCATTTAGTTTCTTAGGTACTCAACTGGTGATCAATTAGCAGAATCAAGAGAGCTAGTGCTCAGCTGGCAGTTGCCTACTGCTATTACCAGCATGCAAAGAATACCTCATTCAGACCCTGTCTGTCTGGTGTTGACCATGAAGTATCATGGGGACACAGGGAATGAAGGTTGCCTTCAAGGGATGAACAACTGTATTTAGACCAAGAAGAGATCCCTAGTTGCTTCTTTTATTCAGTGCTGCTGTTGAGGAGAGCCCAGCATCTGATATGATTCTAGGTGTGAATGTATAATTAAATGGCCTGCTGTAAAACTTCATGGTAATTGGAGACCAATGAGAAAAATCTTTAAGTTGAGGAGTAGTCAAAGAGTCCACAGATCGCTGGGTAATCTCACCACTGTAGTCAGTGCCAAGAGGCAAAGGAAGCAGCAAAAGCCCTCTTTGACTCCACTTGACATAAAAACAAATAGACAAATAAACACCTTTAGATGTCAATGGTTCAAAGGGGATTGCTTAGGAATGTTGAACTGAAAGTAATCAATAGTTATTTAGTAAGAATCAACTACATTTCTAGTTTAGTGCTAAAGGTTCTGGGGTATAAAAAATAAGAATCAGAAAGACTGCCCATACCCTGAACTTCATCATTTGCTAGAGGAAGGGAACATATACCCCAATTCTACAAATGACTTTTCATCTCATAAATGTGGGTAATTCCTCTAATACTGGGGGGCCACAACCCTTATTGGCTTTCCCATCTTGCCCTTGTTCTCTCTGCATACCAGACACATCCCTCTCTTTCTCTTGGATGTCAAAGGCTCATCTCATCTGTCCATTATCCTTTGCTCTAGCTATGTGACTAGACTATCTTTTCCTTCCACCCCTACTGGTCATATATTTTTCTGGTGATATTCTTTCCACTGTTTCTCTTTTGTAATATCTCATCTATGTGACATGTTGTAGGCTCCAAAGGATACCACATATCTCTTCCTTGCCCATTAAGTGATCCTCAATTTTATTTTTTTAAAGACTAAAGCATCCCATGGCCCATAGCCATTCACCATGAGCAGAAGTGAGTCAAGTTGGCCCTTTGTTTCAGGGAGAAGCTAGGAGGCCATTAAAAGAACTCCATGGTTTCCTGAAAGTAGCCCATCCCATTTTCTTCCTAACTTTTGGTTTGAGCTCAGCTCATCAACTATTTCATGTTAGATACATATGACATAAATTCTATTATGTATGGTAAGTTGTGTTGGGGTGTCCTATAGGAAATATATCACTGTGACCAACAGAAATCATCATGGAGATACTCAGCCTTGAAGCAAGCATTGGAACTGGATAAAATCTTCCTTAGTTTAATGAATCCACAGGCTTCATTAATTCCATTGGTAGAAAATGTAACCCAGGGCATAACATCATTTCCAATATCTTTTTTGATTATAAAGGGAAACAATTAACCTGTGCCATGAAGATATTTCAAACTCCTTGTTGCCATTAAGATAATCTATAACCATGTTAATCTAAACAGTTGTTCTGTTAGTTGTCCTAGTTATGAGCAGGTAAATGTTGAACAACTGGTTCTCTAAAAAAAAAGACACAAAACACCCTAAGTTTAATTTTTGTCTCTGATCAAAGAAAATTCCTTTTTATTCAAAGTGGATATGAGTTCATTCTAGGTATTCCCTTGGAATTAGATCGAACATTTCCTACATAGTTTTCAGACCAGAGAGATACATACAGTATCTACCCAGCTTAGTGTAGCTCTTTACAAATCATCAGGGCCAGCCACCCTTCTTCCTTTAGGGGACAGCAATATTGCCGGGTCTTGTATGCAGTCCAACTTGTAGGGGGCTCCCAGCTGCCACTTTCTTTATGTCTTTTTGCATGCCTTGGGAAAACTTGGTTGCCATTACTACATGTCATCTTAAATTAGCTCATAGTCCACAAAAGGGGCAGCCTCTGTTCCTCTCTTCTTACCCCCAGCCCTGCTGACTTCTCCATCTTCTGCACTGAGCCACATACACACTGACTTGATAACCTCACAGAAAAGCCCATCAGCCCCTCTGCCCATTGGGACATCCATATGATGTAGCCAGAGAGCAGCTGGAAAAGGTAAAGACTTGGAGAACACTCTCCACCCCTGATGATGGAGGGGTATATGATTCTATCAATACAATGCAAAGGTTAATGGGATTGCCTCCTTCCAACTCTATCATAGTAAACGCAGGCTTTATAGCAACGCTAAAGAAACGACCTCTCTCTGCTTTATGCTGATCATTAACTAAGATTATCTCACACTGGAGATTTACTATACCAAAGAGCACTGACATCACTAACTGATATTAAGTGTATTATACTTATACTCCATAAAGACCAGCAAAATACCTTTGTCAGCAATACAGAGAAAATAGACATGATCACAGTCTCTGCTAGAAAAGACAGCAGCTGCTTGCAGAAATCTGCCTACTCTTTCCTGACACGGGCTCCAGTCATATCTACCTAATGAAAAAAAAATCTTTAGATAAAACAACCAGGCCATTTTGTAAACTTTTCCAATTCTTATTCAGCTAAACCAGACTGGAAATTGGCTATGGGGAAACTGACCAAAATGTCTAAATTATAAAACCCCCAAAATTTCTTTGTTTACAATGTCTGAATATGATACCAAAGCCTTGATGATGATGATGGTAATTATAGTATTTGGAATTTACAGAGTGGTTTAAATTTTGCAAGGTACTTTATATAAGCCGTCTCATTCCTACCTGGTGATCTCTTTATTCTGGAATTTCTAAAAATCACGGGCAAAAAGGTTGCCTTTTTTTACATTTCTTGGATTAAATCCTCAGGGCATTATACAGTCTTGTACATAGAAGATGCTCAATGCCTATTTGTGACATTTGAGGAGTGACTTAAGCATGAGAAAAGACTACTTTCATTAGCAAAATAGTCGTCCAAAAGGTGGAATTAACAGTCACCTTGTACTGTCAAAGACCCAGTCAAAGGTCCAGTTTCAGTAAGGAGGCATGTGAAGATATCCTGATATTAAATGGCTGTCTTGAGAGACAATATGGTGTAGTAGATAGTCATCTTTGGAATCAGAAAGATTAAAATATGAGTCCTGTTTCTGACTCATATTAGCTGTGTGACCATGACCATGAGGAAGTTACTTTAGCCCTAGCTACCCCAAGTAATTCTCTAAGATTACAAATTACAAAATAACTGCTGGTTCGCATTGAAGTAAAGTTTTCCACACCAGAAGTTCCATGTAGTGATAAACTCAGTCCAGAGCATCATCTTACACTCTCCCACCTCCCAAAGTGTTTCTTTATCAAAGACCTTGCACAGGGATATTGTTTGTCTCTTTGGTCATCACTAACACTTTCTGGATGGCTCCTAAGAGCACAACTTCCAAGCCCCCAACTCTATGGAATATATCAGATGACTCTGACCATACCAATGAGCACACAAAGGATCAAAAAGTTGACTTTTATCAAAAAGGAAGCATAATGGATGGAAAACCTCAAAGAGAAAAAAAGGATATGAAAGTATTACTTTTGCATATAGCAGTCTTGTGCTTGACTATAACTGACATACAACTAGAAGCCACTCTTCTCTTTTAGAATTGGTACTAGGAGAGAAGGTAAGGGAAGAAGAAGAAGAAGAAGAAGAAGAAGAAGAAGAAGAAGAAGAAGAAGAAGAAGAAGAAGAAGAAGAAGAAGAAGAAGAAGAAGAAGAAGAAGAAGAAGAAGAAGAAGAAGAAGAAGAAGAAGAAGAAGAAGAAGAAGAAGAAGAAGAAGAAGAAGAAGAAGAAGAAGAAGAAGAAGAAGAAAAGGAAGAAGAAAGAAGGAAGAAGAAGAAAGAAGGAAGAAGAAGAAGAAGAAAGAAGAAAGAAGAAGAAGAAAGAAGGAAGAAGAAAGAAGAAGAAGAAGAAGAAGAAGAAGAAGAAGAAGAAGAAGAAGAAGAAGAAGAAGAAGAGGAAGAAGAAAAGGAAGAAGAAGAAAGAAGAAAGAAGAAAGAAGAAGAAGAAAGAAGGAAGAAGAAGAAAGAAGGAAGAAGGAAGAAGAAGAAAGAAGGAAGAAGAAGAAAGAAGGAAGAAGAAGAAAAAGAAAGAAGAAGAAGAAGAAGAAGAAGAAGAAGAAGAAGAAGAAGAAGAAGAAGAAGAAGAAGAAGAAGAAGAAGAAGAAGAAGAAGAAGAAGAAGAAGAAGAAGAAGAAGAAGAAGAATGGAGAATAATAGTACTTAAATATTGTTTTTTACAAGATTTTATAAGAATTTTTGAACCTTTACTAACCTTAATGTGATGAATCCAGTTATCAAATTGAAGGAATCTAAACACAGAGTCAACCAAAATTTAAAAAATAATAAGCAATCAGTGTTATTTCATGATGGACTAGCTTAAAGCTTCTTGGGATAAAAGTTTGGGAATTAGCAAATTAGCACACGGAACTCAATTAAATCTCCTGGAATTAAATTAAACCAAATTCAGGAGACACTTATTAAGCACTTAGGATATACCAGACATTGTGCTAAGCATGTTCAAACTGTTTCTTACAAAGAAAAATCCATCTCAGTCCCTCAAGTTTACATTTTTGTTTATGTGCTTGGTTTTTATTGCTAAATTATTTTTTGTTGTTAAATCATCTTCATTTCCCAGCATCTTTCTCTCTGACTCCATGACCCAGACATCTTCCATAACAAAAATACCAACACTAATAGTTTATATATGTATATATATTATGTTAAGGTCCACAAAGTTAACTTTAAATATATTTTCTCCTTTGATTCTCATTACAACCCTGAGAGGTAGATGCTATTATTTCTCCCATTTTGTAGATGAGAAAACTGGTGGAGGAAGTTTGAATGACTTGCCCAAGGTTATATGAGAAGGGCTTCACATGGAAAATCCCCCTGACTCTTACTGGTGCTAATTTCACTCTATAGCTCTATGTCCCTAAAATAAAAAGAAAAGACAAAAAATCAATTCGGCAAAATAAGTGCATTAACCAAATCTACTGTTTTTGCAAAGAAGGAAAAAATTGTGCATTGAGAGCCTACTCTGGGGGGATATATGACATGTACTCATATGCAAACCCATAGTAATATATCCAAAGAGCACTACCATGTGATGGCATCGAGAAATGTTTCACATAGGATGTGGCACCTGAGCCCAGAGAGAAGCTAGGAGTTACAAGAGGCAGAGGTAAATAGAGATAGCATTCTAGGTGTGGGGGACAGCCTATATATCAAGGAACAAAGGCAGGAGATGGAATTCTGTGTAAGAAGAATAACAAGGAGGCCAATTTGTATGAGAACTAATATGGATGGATCTGGAAATGTGAACTGGTGCCAGATTGAAATCTTTCAAATATTAAGAAAAAAAGTTGCATTTTATTCCAGAGGCAATAGGGAGTCATTAGAAATTCTTTAGCAGGAGAATATCATGGTCATACTTATCATTCTGGGAACTGGGAGAATAGTAAATGGGAGGTTATTGGCTCCATTTTCAGTGGATCATTCTGCTGCTTCTAAAAAGGCAAAAAGGGGGCAGCTGGGTAGCTTAGTGGATTGAGAGCCAAGCCTAGAGACGGGAGGTCCTAGGTTCAAATCTGGCCTCAGACACTTCCCAGCTGCGTCACTTGACCCCCATTGCCTAGCCCCTACCACTCTTCTGCCTTGGAGCCAAATTGGCTCCAAGATGGAAAGTAAGGGTTTGAAAAATTAATAAAAATCAAAAATCAAAAAAAATAGCCACTTTGAACAGAAATAATGTTTCGTCTTTTTAGCCAACTGAATTTATCCAACCATTGTTCTCTAAGGTCTTATTCTGGGATAGTGCTATCCTTTGGCTTTTTTGGTTCCTCATCTTTTATATATGAGGATTTAAAAAAAAAACCCTATATGTAAAGTTCCTTTTTACTCTTAGTCTGCTAAATCTTATTATTTCTACATTATAATATAATTATATGAGAGTTAAGATGAAATATGTCATTATTTCTATAATAAAAGGCATAGTTTAGTGGAAATTCTGCCAGAACCGGAAACTGGAAGGACATGGGTTCAAATCTTGACTCTGACACTTTATCAGCTGCCTAAAAAGATTATGACCATGGAGAGAACCATTAGGCTTCTCATTCATTCTTGCTAAACTACAGGCAAGTTATTTAACCTTGCTGAGCCTAGGGCATCTCCTTTAAATTATTTGCTAAGTCAAAAATGGACTGCGAACTCAGATGGTGAAGGGAGCTTTCTTATTGACAAAAATCACATTTCCCTGATGTTTTGATGTATCCTTATTTCATAATGTCAGAAACTGAGGCTTACAATGACAGAGGCCTTGCCAGTCACCACATAGTAAGATGGTGGAGGAAAGGAAGAATGATGTAATTTCTCCTCTTCTCATATTGACCTTCAGAAACTGACAGGCACAGAGTTCATCAACATGAGATGTGTTTGTGTGCAGAATAAGGTCTAACAGGATTTACACAGGATGTAAAAGGAATCTGTGCTTCCCTTAGCCAGGGGTAAAAAAAGAATGTATAGTTATATTTATAAAAACAGGCTTCCTAAAAGAGAAATCCTAATTGGATGATAAAACTCTTAACTGCACCTGTCCAGCATGACAGGAGTGAAAGCTTATTTGTCAGTTTTGTCTTGGTCTCTAACCTTATGAGTCAGCCATGATGCCAGACTCTGAACTGATCTCGTACAACTCTCTGTGATCGACATTGTGGTGGAAGGATGTTGGCCATCTAACACAATTCAGTGGGATGCTACCTGAGGCAAATGAATAACTGCTATTTCTGCCAATGGCATAGAAACCCTATGTGTGCCCAGTAGAGTTGTCCATCATGTCTTACAGTCTTGAGATGCTCCCCATTCTTTCTTCTGCTTGATAGTAATGCTCTAAACTACGTCTCATATCTTCTCAAATGACATTAATTGTCCATTAATCATCTTTAAATTCCAAAATAAATATACCAAACTAAAAAGGAAAAGCTCAGTGATAATATAATCTAGTGGAAAGAATACCTAGTTTTGAATCAAGATAATTATAACCTAATAACAATATATTGAAAAATGAGAGTAACTGGCATTTGTATGAAACTTTATGGTTTATAATTCTGCGAGGTACATAATACTAAGCATAGATTTGTGTCCCAGCTGCTTAAAATCTGTTGGACCTTAGCCAAATCCCTTAACCTCTGTATACTTCACTTTTCTTATGTGGGAAAAGAAGGATAATAATCTTTATATTAACTACCTTAACAGAATGTTTTCAGGGTCAAATGAGATAGAGGACATAATATACTTTGTAATGGTAAGGCAAAATATCCTTTCAATTCAATCCCACAAGTAATTATTAAATAATGACTAATTGACAGATGTTGGGGATATAAAAAACAAAAATTAAAAATATACTTCAGGAATGTATGTTGTAGGGATAAGTTATTACTATTTCTGTTGAAATTGACTGTGATGCATACTACCCACATTCCTAGGGACTTGCTACCATTTCATAAGTGCTATAAATATCAAGTCTCATTCCCACAACTGATCATGGCAAGGCATCTCAGCACATTGGATGGCACTCAACACCTGATAGCCATTCATGATCTCATCACATCCAGCAGATGTGGTAATTCTATGTCCTCCAGTGACAGCTTCCTTTTGTGTTTTTCTCCTCATGTTTTCTGTTTCCTCTATATTCCCTCCTCCATCTCCTTTTCTCCTTCCTTAATTCTCATTTCCTTCTGACTTATTTTCTCTTTCCTTTTAGTCAAATTGTTGTTTCTGGGCAGTGGCATATTTGTTGACTTGCTCTTTTGGTGACATCTTCTTTTAATAAGGAAATCTGTCTCTTAGTGGCTCCTCGCCTAAGGGTGTGCTTACTTAAAGTGTAAAATGTCAAACTATCCCAAGGATGACAATCACCCTGCGGGTGAAGGAGAATCAACCACTGTATTATTAGTCACTCAAGGGGTAGACAAGCAACAACCACTGTCTCTATGGAGAGAAAGACTGAAATTAGCAGGATGCTGACATCCTTTTCAGTTCCCTCCCCTTCCTACCACCTTATGCCAAATTAGAATCTCATCAGTCTTTTGCATTCCACTGCTCAAAAGGCTTCAGAAAGGGCAAAGGCAAAAAGCAAACAAAAATATGAAAGGAAAGAAAAATACCCCAATCTCAAACAAAGAAATGGCCTTGAAACTGGCTGAGTCCCAGTAGGTGCTGGAACTTCATCCCATGGAAGTCACTTTGGCAAAGGAATCAAGGAAAGCATGTCTCTGTCGTAACCAAGACCAAGCAGAAAGTCCCAGCTTCCCAGAATGGAGACATACAATTTCTGATGTCTCATTGGGAGAGTAGGAGGATAAATATGGGAGGTCACACTCTGACTCTGTGAGATTTGACTGGCAGAGATGGCATCCCCAATTGTCTCTACTTAATGCCCCTTAACACACGCAGTCAGCTGACCCTAAGTGAACCAGCAGAGGACTATGGCCTGTGGTTTAGCAAGGATGGATGAGAGAGCCTAATGGTGCTCTCCATGGTCATGATCTTTCTAGGCGGCTAAACAAGCATGAAAATAAGGGAGTCTTTTCCTAGTTCTGTGTTAGAGGGGACCAAGGAGCTGATCACAAATTTATTCCATAGTGAAATGCAACCAGGCTTCCAATATCCTGTAGCTGTTTCTGGCATGTGTACTCCTTTAGAGATCCTTTGTTTGTATGTCATCATGAGAAGGGACATTATCCTGTGTGCCCCATTGAGTGCTTCCCAAGTTAAAACTCTTGAGAGTTGGGGTCAGGGCCATTACTATCTCAGGCCCCTTATATTTAGACATCCTTTCTCAGCCTAGTTCCCAGCAAAATTATGTTTTCCTGACCATCTGTACATAGTGCCAGATGCATCCATTTAAAGTAGACTTCTTTAATGAATAGGTTCCTTAAAGTTGAAATTAAAAAATAAAATAGCACTTTATTATGTTTTATACTTGTTACTCTGGCTATGTGCTCTGGTGTATTCATTTCATTCCTTTATTATTGTTATTATTTCAAAATATGCAATCAAATCCAAAGGGATCATTAAATTAAATCATTACTCCCCACCTCCTCCTCTCCTCATCTAAAATCTTACTGGAACTTACAGAGATGATGTTTTAAACATGTTTACTCATAGGGATATGTCTATATACATAGTATTCCATTGTTAGGTTTTGGGTGCTAATCATGAAATCTCAGAATTGTAAGGATCCTTGAGAAGATACATAAACTACCTTCCTAAATTGACATAGGATCACTCCAGATGGATCAGTGTATCAGAATCTATCTTGTTTTTAAAGGAGGACATCCAACAACCTTCCTCGGTAGTCCAGTTCACTGTTATTATCTAAGAAATCTTTGCAGCTCATGGAAATTACTTATGATGAAGTTCAGGGTCTAGAACATAGCAGACATATAATAATGCTTACTAATTTATTTGACTAAAGATACTTTTCCCTTAGATTTATTGGAGGGCAATTGATTGTCATTTTTGTAGAAGATTATTGACTGAGAGCTCAAGGGACCTTATAGGTCAGTTAGTGCAAACCCTTTATTTTGTAGTATGAAAATTAATACTCAGAAAAGCTAGATGTCTTATCTAAGGTGACTTGGGCAGTGAAGGAGCAGAGAATCAAGCATGGGTTTTGCAACTCCAAATTCACCACCCTGACCATAAAATTTCACTTAATAAAGTCTCTGTGACCCTCAAGTGTGTAAAATGATTGGGTGGCAAGATGGAAAAGAAAAGGGTAGCTCTTTCAGAATCTAGCAGTTTGATATGATATAGTTCAGGGGGTTGTAGGGAAAAGCAGGAATTAACTAACTTGATGGAAGTTAGATTGAAAAGACTTTAGTATTTGCTTAGGTAGATTTCTCTATGCATCAAGAAAGAATATGGAGAAAAGGAAAAGGGATTTAAATTAAGAATAGTACACTTTGGGGACTCTCTAATGGGCTATGCTCAGGGAAAGGAAATTACTTGCATTGAACTGTTGAATGAGAAGTCTAGGGAGGGAGGATCAACCCCTTCAAGGCTTGGATTGTGATATGTCAGCATAATATGACAGCCCTAAAAGTGAATGTAATTTTGGGCTACAGGAAGCAAAGCATAGCTTCCAAGGACAGGGAAATGATTGTCCTGGTCTACTTTGACCTACTTGGATCCTTTATGTAACATTAAGTTCAGTTCTTTGTGTTACAATTTAAGAAAAACATTGATAATAAAATGGAGCCCTTCCAGAGGAGAGCAATTGCAATAGTGAAGAGTTTTGCAGGAGTCTCTGCCATATGAGGAGCAGATGAAGGATCTGAGCATGTTGGGACCAGAGAAGAGAAAACAGGGAGATGAGATGTATGATATCTGTCTTCAAGTATTTGAATGACTGCCATGTCAGAGAGGGATGAGGATTATTCTTCTTGGCACTGCAGGCGGAATAAGGGGTAATGAGGAAAGTTGTAAAAAGACAGATTTAGGCTTTGATGGCAGGGAAAACTTCCCAATTACTTGTGCTGCCCCAAAATGAAATGAGCTGCCTTGGGAGGGGGAGAATTCAACTCAAAAAAGATATTTAAGCAAAAGCTGGATGTTGTATTGAGATATGTTGTATTGGAGATCCTTTTGAAGATATGAGTTGCACTAAATGACTCCTGAGGTTCCTCCCATTTTGAAAATCTTGTAGTTCTATGAAGAAATATTCTGACTTGGAATTGATGGGAGAGAGAGAAGGAGAAAGAGAGAAAGAGAGAGAGAGAGAGAGAGAGAGAGAGAGAGAGAGAGAGAGAGAGAGAGAGAGAGACAGAGAGACAGAGAGACAGAAAGAGAGACAGAGAGACAGAGAGACAGAGAGACAGAGAGATTGACAGACAGACAGACAGACAGGGGGGATACCTGGACCTGGAAGTTGTTTGTTGTTCAATTGTTTCAATCATGTCTGTCCCTATAACTGCATTTGGAGATTTTGGCAGAGATACCTAAGTAGTTTGCCATTTTCTTCTTCAGTTTATTTTATGGATGAGGAAACTGAGTCTAACAGGGTTAAGTGACTTGCCTAGGGACATAAAGCTAGTAAGTATAGGAGGCCAGATTATAACTCAGGTCCTTCTGACATCAGGGCTCAGGGCTCTCTCTACTCTATCTTCTAGATGCCCTGGTCCTGGTAGTATAATGATACTAATACACTCTTGTTATGAATCAATCTAGACATTTTAAAAAGCAATTTGGAATAGTGGTAAAAACAAAGTAACTAAAATGTCTAAGTGGTGAAGAGTTCCTCCATAGAAAGACTCTTGATATAATTTTTTTTTACCAAAACTTTTATTTTCCATCTTAGAATCAGTACTGTATATCAGTTCCAAGGCAGAAGAGCAGTAAGATCTAAACAATGAGGGTTAAATGATTTGACCAGGGTCACCCAGCTAGGAAGTATATGAGGTCAGATTTGAACCCAGGACCTTCTGTTCTCAGGCTTGGCTCTCAATCTACTGAGCAATCCAGCTGTTTCTGCTCATGGTATTCTTAATAATTCAGAGTGCTCACCACTCCCTTTTGGCAAAAACTAGAAGCCATTTAAGTGATCTTCAATTGGGGAATTCTCCCTGCCTCCCGGTTTCTTTCCTTCAAATCCCAGCTAAATCTGCCTTTGTACAGGAAACTTTTCCTGATCCCACTTAATTCTCATTCCTTTCCTCTGTTGATTATTTCCTATGGATCCAGACAGTTTCTCTGTACAAAGCTGTTGCTGTTACTTCCCCCACTAGATTGTGAGCTCCTTGAGAGCAAGGACTCTCTTTTGCTTTTCTTTGAATTCTTAGCCCCTAACACAGTGCCTGGAATGTAGTAGGTGCCTAATGCATATTTATCAACTGTATAACTGACTATTGGACTGTAAGAAATGATCAATATTAAGAATTCATAATAACATGGGTAGACTCATAAGACCCTCCACAGTTCCTTCTTGTTCTACAATTCTCTGCATCAGAGAGAAATAAGGAGAACCTAGGGAACAGAATAGAACACCAGCTAATTACAATGACCAAGCTTGGCTCCAAAAAAGAGCCCAGATAATGCACTACCCTTTTTTAATTGCAAATGTTGGGGACTATGGGCATGGGATGTTACATATTCTGTCATCCATCATATTCTTTTGTGCCTTGTTTTACAAATCTTTGTTGCAAGAGATGGTTCAATTGGTAGGAGAGAGGGAATGCATATTTTTGGGGAATGAAGGCTAAATGACAAAAGATATCATTTAACATAAAATAAGAAGGAAAGATAGAACTGAGAGGAGATATGAGATGTGACCTTAGGAGCTTAATCAATGTAAGAAGCTGAAACAAGTCAAACTAATTAAAGAGGCTATGAATCAATGAATTACTTTCTTGTGTGTCACTAGTATCCTGATATTGGATTTCCTCACACTCGCTGGGAAGAGGATGAAGAGAAGTTTCTAAATAATGCAAATACTTAAATTGTGAAATATTCAATACTTTGAATTTCCTGTGGATTTCTCTGAAGCTTTGGAATGGCTTCATGAACTTAATTTTGTCCTTTAATTTCAGCTTGATAAAACTCAAGCATTTGCTTTTGAGATGCATTTGTCTTGATATAACCTCACTAAAATTTTCTGAAATTAGATTGATCATAAAAAAGACCTTCGAAGCTTAGTCCAACATATTGTTAATTGTGACTTTGACTTTCAAGTTTCCATGAGGCTTGGGAGTTTTCTTAAAAGGACTGTGTTGTGGATCAAAAATGCTCTCCAGTGGCCCACTAAAGTGTTATGGCACCATTTGGAACTGGACAAAGTGGAAGGAATTTGTGACAACATCAATAGACAGCAAGCTTTCAATAGGAAGCCAAATCAAAATTTTTACTTTGGAATTTTAAAAGCAAGTTTATTTCCAAAAAGAGAATAATAAAAATGGTAGTGAAGGTGTAATAGTTTTTAGGAAAATAGTTTTGGAAAAAATTATTATGTAGACCCAGAACTTCATATGAATTCTAATAATCCATCACGATGTCAGTATTGAAGAATTAATATCCAATGAAGCTTTATTAGTGATCTATGGAAATAGGAAAAGGAAAATTCTTCTCCTCTGCCCAGAAGACTGTCTCATAAAAAAAGCACACCTTCCAACTCCCCAGGCCATCATAATTTTCAGAGAAGACTCCTTTTCTCAGACTATTCCTGTCTTAAAGCAGAGCTAAAACATGGAGTTTTTCTACTTATTTTCATCTTCCATCATCAGTATGGCTGATCCTATTATCTGAGACCTGTATCCTGTTCTAGGACTCACACCACATAACCAGCTAGCATACATACTATCTCTTTCTCTCCAAATCTCTGTGACACAGAATGTCTAGCTTTCTAAGAGGACTCTCCTTTTCATATTTCACAATCCTACTTCCATTATCTCATTCTCATCCTCTTCATGTCCATCATATATCCCATGCCAGCTCTGTCTACCCCTTTTATTCTGTCTTCTGGAATTTTTATTCTTTAATTAACAAAATTAATTTTATTTTACTCCTCTACTGCTCATATGCTTCCCCATCTTCTGATTCTTGCAGGGATTGCTGCCCACAGAAAATAATCAGAATAGCTAGGAATGGCAATGCTTTAATATTTGCAAATAACTTTATAACTATTATCTCATTTAATCCTTACACAACCATGGAGGTAGACACTATTTTGTCCACAATTTAAATATGGGGAAACTGAAGTAGAGATTAAGTGACTTGCATGAGGTCATTCATCTAGAAAATACCTGAGACAGGCTTTAAACTCAGATCTTCCTGACTGCCTGCCTAGCATTTTATTAGAGTGTCACATAGGTGTCTTAGATGATACTGCGTTCTAGGCTGCCCTCTTCAGTATCAGATGTATTTTTCTCTCATTATCCCCACCTCCACCTTCATCCATCCTCTCATCCATCCTCTCTTGTTCCTGGAGGGTAGATGGAATGCTCCTTTCTACTCCATTGTCATTTTCAGTCTCCATTTCCCACCATCATTCAACAACATCTTTTCCTCTAAGATTCATTTTAGTCTAAATTTATCATCCATCTCAGATCTTAGTAGAAAAAAATTAATTTGGAAAAACTGCCTTGTGTATATGCTCCCTTGATCCCATACTTCCATTTTCTTAAGCATATTGCACTCCAAATAACTTCTCAAGCTTTTCTTTTTCATTCCTTCTATATTTATTCTCCCTTCCTTTTTTTACCCAATCAAAAAATCTTATTAGAATCTAACCTCTTCAATATGTAATAAAAAAAACCTCTTATTTTTACAAAGTACTGGGGAAAAATTACCTAGACTCATTTTTTTTCAGTACCTCTCCTCTTATACAGCCCTCAACTAATTTATGACCTCATCCTTCCCCTGAGCCTGCCTTTATTTCAAAATTATCAAATAATCTCTTAATTGCAAAATCTGATGGCCTTATCTCAAATCTTAATCCTTCCTGACCACTCTGTAATATCTGATACTGTTGCCTTCTTTAGTCATGGATAATCCTGTTAGTTCTGCTGGTCTGACCACTTCTTTGAAGTTTTCTTTGTTGATTTATCATTCATGTCAGAATTGTGAGAATATTTACTATAAGGTTATGTCCTGAGCCCTCATCTCTCTGTTCTTTCACTGGTTGACCTCATCAGCATTTATGAGTTTAATTATCATCTCTATTCATATAATTTCCATATCTATGTGTCCAGCTCCAATCAAATCAGAGTTCCAGTTCTGCATTGCCAATTACCACTTGGACATTTCAAACTGGATGACTCAGAGGTACTTCAAAGTCACCATGTCCAAAAGAGAACTCATTCTCTTTTCTCTTAGATCCATCTTCTTCTTAACTTCTCCATTAACGTCAAGAGCACTACCATCCCTCCACTTACCTAGATTTACTAATATGACATTATATTTCAGTCCTCAATTTCTTTTATCCCACATATTCAATTAGTTAACAAATTTTATCATTTTTTTCCAACATATCATATTTATTCTTTTTTCTCCACTCATAAAGCCACCACTTAAATTCAGACTTGGACTATCACAGTTGCCTCCTTGTTGATCTTTTTTTTTAAATTTTATTCAAAAAAATTTTTTGGTTACAATAATCACATTATTTCCCTCCTTCCCCTCCACCCACCCTTCCCGCATCCGATGTGCAATTTCATTGGGTATTAATTACTTGTGTCCTTGATCAGAACCTATTTCCATGTTGTTGTTTGCACTAGGGTGTTCATTTAGGATCTACATCCCCAACCATATCCCTTCAACCCGTGTAGTCAAGCAGTTGTTTTTCTTCGGTGTTTTTACTCCCACAGTGTTTTCTCTGAATGTGGATAGTGGTTTTTCTCCTAGATTCCTCCAAGTTGTTCAGGATCACTGCATTGCCACTAACGGAGAAGTCCATTACATTCGATTGTACCAGAGGGTATCAGTCTCTGTGTACAATGTTCTCCTGGTTCTGCTCCTCTCACTCTGCATCAATTCCTGGAGGTTGTTCCAGTCTCCATGGAATTCCTTCACTTTATTATTCCTTTGAGCACAATAGTATTCCATCACCAACATATACCACAGTTTTTTTCAGTCATTCCCCAATTGAGGGGCA
Organism: Monodelphis domestica; assembly: GCF_027887165.1. Taxonomy (NCBI): domain Eukaryota; kingdom Metazoa; phylum Chordata; class Mammalia; order Didelphimorphia; family Didelphidae; genus Monodelphis; species Monodelphis domestica. The sequence goes on along the minus strand of NC_077228.1, from coordinate 57,892,078 downwards.
TCCCCTCATTTTCCAATTTTTTGCCACAACATAGAGCGCAGCTATGAATATTCTTGTACAAGTCTTTTTCCTAATTTTCTCTTTAGGGTAAAAACCCAGCAGTGCTATGGCTGGATCAAAAGGCAGACAGTCTTTTATCACCCTTTGGGCATAGTTTCAAATTGCCCCCCAAAATGGTTGGATTAATTCACAACTCCAATAGCAATGCATTAATGTCCCAACTTTGCCACTCATTGATCTTTCCTCTTTTTTCTATGCTAATTCATCCACCACAGAACTGTTAAACTAATTTTCCATCATTCCCTTATCTGATAAATTCCAGTGGCTTTTGAGTATGTTTCAGATCAAATAGAAATCCTCTATCTGGCTTCTAAAGCTTTTAATAACCTGGACTTATGCTAAATTTTCATCCTTTTAATATATTACTCCCTTTTCTACACATTAGTGGCTTATCATAATTGGCCATAATATCCCCTACATATCCTATCATTGTAGCTTTGTATCAGCAGTCCTCCATGCCTAGAATATTCTCCCTCCTCACTTCTTCCTCTTAAGAAGACATTATTTCTTTTAAGCCAAACCAAACCAACAAAACTAAATTAAATGACAGCTTCACAAAACCTCTCTGATTCTCTCAGTTGCTAGTGCTCTCTTTCCTTAAATTAAATTGTATTTAGTTTGTCTATATTTTATATACACTTATATATGGACACATCTCCTCTGATTGAATGTAAGGTCTCTGAGACCTAGAAACACTTCTATTTTTGTATTTTTCTCGCCAGAGTCTAAAATAGAACTTGAAAAATAGTAGTAATAAATACTTTTTGATTGTTTGATCAATATTTTGGGGGTTTACAATTTGATGGTTTCAGTCTTTCTGAATCAAATTAATTAATTAATTGCTCTAATCATCATAACAATACATCACTGAGCAAACACTTTGTTACCAAGTTTTCATTCTATTTTAGTTTTTCTATTTTAGTATTTTATTTAGTATTTTAGTATTTATTTAATATTTTCTATTTTAGGATTTTAGTTATTAGTTCCTGAAATAACCAAGTATGATCTGATCATTTAATTTGTTTAAGTGTGATGCAACTGGTACCAGAATGGGTCTATTCTCTATCTAGCCCTGAATAGTAGTGTTCTGATAGTCATAGGAGATGGTCAAACTTTTCTTCCTTTCTATATCCTTTAATATCAATTCAAGTTTTTCATGTATCATATCTATGACTATGATGCCAGGGTACAAATATAAGGACTCTATTCTCATTGATGAAGAAAATTATAGAGGTTATAAAAATACAAAATCCACCATGCATTCATGACGTATTAAGAGTTCTTGTTGTGAACCATTTTTCTTGGCTACCATAAATTTCTACTTGGCAACGAGATGAAGGATTTGCCTTCTATTGCCCTTCTATTGTCCAACTATTTTGGCTTCTGTGGTGACAACTGATTTACTTTGGCTATACTTCCACAGGAAATTGGTAATCCATATTCCTGTCTATTCCTTTTTACATTTCCAATTTTTGGTTTCAATCCTTTGTTAAAATAATTTAGCTTGTTATCATTTAATTACACACAATATTTTCTCATTTCATTGATTTATTCTAATTTGGTATTACTTTTGAGTTCTGCTCTAATAATTTGATGATTTGTGTGTACACAGACTTTTGAATCAAGCATAATTCTCATGGAGACCACATTTTTGGTATGTTTAGATTTAGGTGAATTCATTTTTTAAATTTTGATATAGTTCCTCACATTAATTTCTTGATTAAAGTATTCATGATAAAATGATATGGGGTTTCTGTTGTAGTGTACTCATATTTGGCCTTTTTAATTTCTTAACACTGACTCATATTTTCCAATTTTTTTGCTGTCCTGATTTTATCCATTTTTACTTTGAAGTAATTAAGTATGAAAGCATATATTGATTTGATTTAAAGGGTTTTAATGAACTCTTCATAGATTTACTCTATGTCCCCATTTTCTACACCTAATCAACCCTCATTGATAATTTCATATAAATTGTCATATCTTATCACCCAATATCTCTTCCTTTTCATGGTTAAATATTTTGAGATGGCTGTCTACATTCAGTGCCTCCATATCTGTAACTCTCACTTTCCTCTGACTTCAACATTTAACTCAAACTGTTCCATCCAAATTTAACACACTTTTTTGTTGCTTAATCTAATGACCTATTCTTGATTTTCATCCTTTTTGATTTTTTCGCTTTTGTCAAGATCTCTGCCTTCTCTTTAGGCTTTTGTGACACTATGCTTACCTGGCTCTCATGTTATTTGTTGCATGGCTCTTTAATTTCATTTACTGGATCTTTATGAAAGCCATGCTTGCTAACTATGGCTTCCATGAGTCCTTCATATCCCAACTATAATCTTCCTTATCCAAAATACCAGATGATCTCCACTTTACCTAATAAATATTCTTTGTGTGTAATTGTTTTTATATTGCTTCTTCCATTTGACTGTGAGCTTCTTGAGAGAAGTCAATTTTTACCTTTGTCTTTTTTTATACATCAGACTTAACACAATGTCTAGGAAATGCTAGGTACTTAATAAATACTTATGAACTTGAACAATTGATTTGATTATCTTCATGATTCTCTTTTTTCTTGTGCCTTTATGTTCCTAATGAATACTATAATGTCAGATGACCTAGTATCCCATGAAATGATATTTCTTCTTACATTTGGACCCACTTTGCCAACTTCTATATTTCTTCTCCTCAGAAGAACCTGTGAGACACCATGCCACACTGCTATAATGTGAATGATATATATTAGTAGCCTATTTCCATCAGGATTAGGCTCTAGGGTGTAATGAAAATGTATTTATGATATGTTCCCTCAAAAATATAGTGGGCTACAGCCTATAAATACCATGCTAGGAAAGTTGGCTATAGCGTTTCATTAGTCATATGTTTTTCTTTTCAAAATGTGCGACTTTACAATAAATAAATGTTAGAGGCCAGAAGATCAAGACCAGGCAGGTGGTCCAGAGTTGCATTGATGTACTAAACTGTTCCACTTCAAAACTGAGACTGCCTTTAATAGCAAAACTCTGGAGGACATGCTGTGGCCAGTATATTAATAAAATTTTTATTTTCCCAGAAAGCTTTGGGATTTTTAACTCCTAACTTATTAGAAAGCCTACTTTCCTATAGGCAAATTCCTAAAGGATGTAGTACACTGTTTGAGGAAGATACCCTTACTATATCCTCATTTGATTTTTATAATAATCATAGAAGGCAGGTATTATCATTATTCCCATTTTATAGTTGAAGAAATTGAGGCAAACATAGATCAGGTCCTTGCTTGGGATCACACAATAAGTGTCCAGTTCAAAATTCTGATGGCAGATTTGCACTCTGATCTTCCTGACTCCAGGACTCATGCTCTATCTACTGTATACTTTAAGCTGCCCAAAACCTTGAATTTGAATCATGGAGATCTGGAGAAAGAGTATCTGATACTTACATTATAGAGAATTATTTTTTTTCTGTATCACCCAGATATTAACTAATCCTCATATCACTGCTTTTGCCTTTCTTAAATTACAGTGCCCTATCCCAAGTCTGATTAGAGTTGCAGGAATCAGTAGTATCCTCAGTCCTCCGCCTTTTTCCATATCTTCCCCAATCTGTTTATCTGTCTTGCTTTTTTCTCAAAGGGAAAACAAAAGCCAAGGCACACTATATGAGTCCCTCTAGTTTTCCATGTTTCCTCCTTTTTGCCTCAGTCCTTCTACCTAACTCTTATCCCTCAGTTTTGCCATCTTTTCACCTATGGGGAAGAAAGAACTGCCACCATCTTTATAGAGCACATTATAGAGCACAACAATATTGTTTCTTCTCAATCACTCCTTATGTTACCTAAGTTTCCCATTACTTCCATGGTTCAAACGTGTTTCTACTTTCTTTCTTTTTTGTTTAAACCCTTAACGTTTGTCTGAAAATCAATATTGTATATTGGTTCCAAGATAGAAGTGTGGCAAGGGCAAGGCAATGGGGATTAAGTGACTTGCTCAGGGACACACAGCTAGGAAGCCTTTGAGGAGCTAGGACTTCCCATTTCTAGATCTGCCTCTCAATCCCTTGAGCATCCCAACTGTCCCCTAGTGTTTCTGCTTTTTAAGGTGGCTTTTAAAAACCTTTTCTAAGAGCATACTACTAAAAGATGGCATTTATGTAAGATTTTAAGGTTTAAAAAGCATGTTGTATTTGTTATCTCATTTAGTCCTCATACCATTATGAGGTCAAAGTTATTATCCCTATTTTACAGAGGAAAAAACTGAGGCTAAAAGATAAGTGACTTGACCAGGGTAACACAACTATTAAGTTTCTGAGATTGGATTTGAATCCAGGTCTCTCTGATTCCAGGTTCAACACTCTAATATAGCAGCTCACATTTTCCCCTATATTGAGTCCTTCTTGCTTTTCCTGGACATTTTCCTTAGGAGGGCAGATATATGCAAGAGTAGGATATGGTTCCTACACCATTTTCTGTTAGAAATGATTTTGAGCAGCTGATTTTGAAATTGGAGGAAGCATCTGTTGAATTGCAACAGAAGAGAGCAAGGCTGATTAATTTTCCAAATAAATTAGGGAGATAATGGGGAAATTCTTTCACTGTTCTCCAGATAGAGAAGTAAAAGCCTTTAGGAGCTTCTTAACCCTCAGTTTGCACAAGATTGGGCAAGAAACCCAAAATAAAAATCAGGTTACAATACAACAGATTAACATCCAACATAACTTCAGACTCTTGGAATTTCCATTTGGAGTTGAAAGGATGTCTAGCTCAATGTATAGATGAACTGAAATGACCACTATATATAATGTACCTGTCACAGTCATCCAATTTTTGCTTCAAAAACTTCCAATATTAGCCCAAGGATCTAAGAGTACTTGATATTGGCTTCTTATCAAGTATAACAAATCCAAAATATTGGCAACTGGTGAGGCAAGAGTCACTTGTGAGACAGATGTGGTGAATGCAGAGATGTGATAGGAATGTTGGCACTGGAGGCAAATTCATTTAAAGGATTAGAGGTTTGAGGGTAGAGATTTTTTGGGAAAGGATGAAGTCCTTTGACCAGTGAACTCTCCTCTCGTCTCTGAATACCTTTGGTACAGAAATTGCAGGCTATTTAGAGCAAACCCATCTTCCTGTGCAACTGCTCCCCAATCCTCATCAACCACAATTCATGTTCCTTAATTGGTCTACCCTCTACTTCCACTAACAACTTCTGGAATTCTCTTTCCCAAGTTTGTTAAACAAACTTACTCTTATCCTAGATATTGCAGATCTTCTTGCATTCCTGGAATCTCACCCCCCATTAGAAGATGTGGCTACCTTCTCCAGTCCTAGATGGTCTTCCTCAACATATCTTCTCCTAGAAAGAAGAATAGATTTGCTGCTTCTTAAACCTATTTCCAGGCTCTACCACCACCATTCAGCAATCTTTCCATTTAAGTTATCTCCATTTGCCTGTATATCATCTTTTCTAGATCCCAGTCACTCTTATGATCCCAAATTATTCTTCTTCTCTTAAGGAATTTAGCAGTTGGATGAAAGTGTTCCTCTACTGCTCTAATACTTGCAGACTTTGATAAATAGTCTGACATCCTCTTAAAACTCCTGGCCTCCCCATGAAGGATCTCTTGAAGTGCTCCCCTTCTAAGTCCTGGGACAGAAGTTTTTGGGAAGCATCACTTAAACAGGCTTATATATGAGGACCAGTTATTGACATGTGATGCTCCTCAGGCTATAGTTGATACCCAGGCTGCTCTCCCTTCCTTAAACTCATCCTTCCTGTCACTTATCTCTGGATTTCCCAGGAACTACTCTGTCCTCCTTTGCACATAGTATCTGATCCAAAGAAGACCTTTCATACACATTACCTCCCATCTGAAATTCTAGAACTATGAATTGCAGAAGGAAGGAATAGGGGATGTCACTGGTGAGGCTAATTCTCAGCTAACTTAACCTAGCTAGGGATGGGCACAAAATCTAATTTCCATCAGTTAAAAAATATAAAACATAATGTGATTTCAAAGATATATATTCTAAACTATTATAAAATACTGACTGTGCTTCCAGAAAATGTTTTCCTGATAGACACATTTGTATGTGAGCTTTTTTTTTCTTTTTCTTGAACACAAATGGATTCTCTTTTTTTCTAAGCTGAGGTTATAGAAAAGTACAATGGGGTGCTAACCTCCGTGGCATCTCTCTTTCTCTTGTCTGTATCCCCCCAATGCAACCTTTGATATTTCATATTATATAATGTCTCCAATGAGTAAAAGGACCTTGTGTGTGTGTATGTGTGTGTGTGTGTGTGTGTGTTGTGTTTTCCTGGCTAACACATGTCAAGATCTGTTTAAGCCTCTTGCTTTGTGCTCAAATGTCACCCTGCCAGAATTCATTATGTCCTGTTTATTAATTAATTAAAATATATTTATACAGAACAGGCTTTATGAGATGGAGTTAAAAATAACGTTATGAGAGCCATCCTCTGGACAGAGCAGCTAGTCTCTGATGGCAAGCAGGCAGTACAGACCTAGCCTTCCCTGTCAATGCTGACTGCACTGAAGGGATGATATGGAAATTTAGTAATTAAAGGTGTGAGATCAGAGGAGTTGCTTTAATTCTGATGTTGGCTAGGAAGGATGAGAGTATTTGCTGGATAATTGCAAAAATCCCCTGGAGTTCTTAAGACACACAAAGTCACACACATGTGATATAAGGCAGAAAGTCTGGCACAGAATGAGTAGACATGTGTTCTAATCCTGTCTCAAAGGTCACTAATTCAGGCACATAACCATGAGCAAGTCATTTAACCTCTCTAGGCCTAATTTTTCCCATCTATCAAGTAGAGATAATTACATTTGCCCTTTGTATCTCATGGGTCTGTCATGAGACTCAAATAAAAAGAATAAAGTTCAGGCATATTGAAAAAGCAAGAAGAATCCAAGATGCCACTATTATACACACTCTTTTTCATCTTTTTTTTTTCTTGGTGAAATATTTGTGGACAAGAAGGGAATAATTCTTGGAGGGGAGCCAGGATTGAGTCTGGGCTTCATTCTACAGGTAAACCTAGTAAAGCCAATTGACCCCAAAGGTCAGAATCATTTCCCTGAAAGCTGAAGATGGGAAGAAGGCAGCCATCCATGTAGGTGGTATGAAAGGAGAGTAGGTTTGTGAATAATGATAGAGGAGAAAGATGTCTGATAATAGGAGGGACAGGATGACCTATTGAGGGAGGGGTTGACTGAAGATGGAGAGTGATGATGAAGCGACCAAGGTTGGTAGAATAAGAAAGGTGGCCCAGGACTTCTTTGCATAAGAAAAAAAATGGTGTTACATGCAATAAATTGAGGAATTTTCTTACTACAACCCTACTGGAAAAGGCTAAGAAATCACAGAATTTTAGAGCTGGAAAGGATTTCAGTAACAATGGTAGTAGACTCTCGGTAACCGAGGATGACGATTGTCTTTGTGCATTTTTGTACACAAAGACACTTGTGCATGAGGATTAAAGTGGAAAAGTCGGTGCACAGAGACAGTCCCACTCTCTCGGCCTTGGAAGCCTGGGTCCAGTGGCACGAAAAGTCATTACACCTGGCCTCAGCTGCATTGGATGGCCGTGTTGTCTTTTGTGCTCCAACACGCCCTAAGCACTTCACAGTGCTTTGCTGCGTCGCCCTCTCAGCCGTTGAACCTTCTTGTTGGTTTCTTCAGCCTATTTGCCTTGATTTCCTCATATGTAAAATTTTTGGTCATGTACTGCTCTTTGTGACCCATAGCACACCAATGGAGTCTATGGGGTCTTTTGGGCTAGTATAATAGAGTGGTTTGCCATTTTCTTCTCCATTGGAGAGATAAGTGACTTTCCCAAGATCACACAGCTAGTAAGTGTCTGAGATTGTGTTTGAGCTCAGGTCTTTCTGACTCCAGACCTAACACTCTCTCCAGTGAGACAACTTGCTGTCTCCCCCATTTATAAAATGGAGGTAAATAAAAAGTATTAACACCTAGCACTCAGAGTTGCTATTATGGATAAAATTAGATAATATTTGTAATGTATTTTGAAAATCTTAAAGGCTCTATAAATACTATTTTTATTATGATTATACTTGACAATCTTGCCTATGTCTAAAGTCTTCCATTGAGAAGGACGCCATTACTTCCAAAGGCATCCCAATCTACCCTTTGAAGACACTACTTATTCGGAAATGCTTTCTGACCTCAAGCTAAAATTTATCTCTTTGCAATCCTGTGGGGTCAAAGAGAAGTCTAATTCTTTTTTAATATAATAGATTTTTCAGTATTTGAACATAGTTTCACTCTATTCTTCCTCCTCTTTTCCTAGTGATCCCTTCTCCAAACTAAACATTCCCATTTTCTTAGATTACTCCTTATATATGACACATAAGTAAGACTCTTCCCCATCCTTTTGCCCCTTTCCAGACTCTTTCCAGAATGTTATTATTGTAGGAATGAATTTGGCACAGAAAGGGACCATTTGGAAGCAAGGACAAGAGTGACACACTCTCTACCACTGCACCATCCCTTATTCCCTTCTCCTCCCCCCCCTCAAGTATTATACCAATATCTTTCATAAACTGTGGCACTCAGAATCAAGCATAATATCCCAGATGTGGTTTAATGAAGGTAGAGTACAGACAGACTATCAGAAACTTATTCCTGGGAACTCTGACTGAGTCCAATTTTAAATTAGTTATTTCAGCTACCACATTATCATGCTGATTTGATCTGCAACAAAAATCCTAGGTCATTTTCTAGATGGGTCACATCTTCTCTACACCATAATTGAGAAATTGACATTTTAAACCCAAGAGTAAGATTTTTACATTTATCTCAGTTGAATTTGGTCTCATTAAATTCAGTCCTATTTTCTACCCTATCAAGATATTTTTCGATCTTGACTTTCACATCACTGTGTTAGTTATTCTTCCTACTTTCATCACCATCTACTATCTTCCATCTACAATCAACAACTGCAAATCTGATGCCAAGCCACCTATGCTTGTATCTGAGTCTTTAATAAAAAGTGTCATCCAACACAGGCACAGGGCTAAGCAGAGATCTCTGGGGCATTTCACTCAAGATTTAATTTGGCATCAAAGTATTAGTGACCACTTTTTGAATTTTGCATTCAAACAGCTTTTACTCATTTTAATAATAATCATTTAGCTACATATTTCTATCTTCTCCACAAGAATACTATGATCATCATGAGGTCAAATAGAAATGTATAATTTCATTTAAAAAACTCTTCTACCTCACTTTTCAGGAACACATCTGTTCTGTAGAATGTGATAGACCTTTAAAAAAAATAACAGCCCTGCTATGGCTTGTACTATGACACTCTCCATAATATGAGTTTGTTATAACTGGCTCCCTTCCTGGTTTGTGGACCATGACTATTCCAAACCCAACCTTCCACTTTCTAAGATGCCAAACAACTAAGAAGCCACAACGTTATATTTAACACTCTGGTCTGTGGTAAGTGGTTTTGTGAGTCTGTTTCTCTTTCCCTGTGACAGTTCCAAATTTCTAAAACAAATAAAAAAATATGGCGAGCAAGCTAAAATGGAGGAGGCTCAGTGAAGGTGAGAAGCTTTGAACTTGAAGTCCTAAACCTTGGGTGGCTCTTCTTTTCCTAGACACTTAGCCTTAGGCATGCTATTTAACTCTCTGAGTCTCAGTTTGCCCCATCTGTAAAATGGGGATTATACTTTAGAGATATAATAGTCATTTGAAATGTAGTTTTAAAAGGAGTATGTATATGTGAGTTTATATTATTATCATTAACAATATATTGATCTTCTTTAGGCAATTAGATTTGTCTAGAAGGAAGGTGAAGATGTGTTTTTCAACAAATGACTTATTTGTCAAAGCTGTCTTGGGACTCTACTCCTTTTTGTATTGTGAATTTCCCTACAGATTATGTGATTTCTTTATCTCTATTGAACATCACAATAACACCTGTTTACAATAAATTATAGGTGTAGTTGAGTCTTTTTCTTGGGATCATTAGCAAACAGAGTTTGTGTCTGCTCTGAGCAATAGGAGTTAGGTACTTTTCTTGTTCCTTATTTTGTTTCCTTTGCTCCATTAGAAAAGTTACAGGCTCTCTGACACTCAGATTTCATATTTGTAAAAATTAAATAATTGAACTAGATTACTCCTAAAATCTATTTAAACTCTGAATCCTATAACCTATAAAAGTCCATGGATGCATGGCATAATCTCTCTGCTATAATGAAGATTTCTTTTGGGTATGAGTTGGATCAGATAGCCACTAAGATCCCATCCAATTCATATTTTGTTATTGTGATGTTGTGCCTCAGTTTACTAATTTAAAAATTTTTGGTTAGTGGAGTATTTTTAATTTTTTTTTAATTGCTTGCAGAAACAGTGTTTAATAATTATTATCTTACACTTTACAATCCAAATTCTCTTCCTCTGTCTTCCTTCCTCCCTCCTGAGAAAGTAAATCATCTGCAAGTTATACCATTGCTGTTCTACAAAATATATTTTCATATTCCTTATGCAGGGAAAGAAGACACATCACACATACAAGGAAAAAAAAACCTCAAGAAAAATATTAAGTGAAAAATGGTATGTTTTGATATGAATTCAGACTTTGACACTTCCTTCTATGGCTTTGGATAGCATTTTTCATCATGAGTCCATTGGGATTATATTGGAAATTTCCTTTGCTGATAATGCTTTAATACTTTTCAGTTCATCATCATATAATATTTCTATTACTGTATACATTGTCCTTCTGTTCCTGCTTACTTGACTTTGCATCAGTTCATATAAATCTTTCCAAGTTTTTCTGAGCTCATCCTATTTGTCATTTCTTACAGCACAATAGTATTCTATTACAAGCATATTTCACAACTTGTTCAGCCATGACCCAATAGAAGAACATCCTCTCAGTTTCCAGTTCCTTGCCATTACAAAAAGAGCTTCTAGAAATATTTTTGTACTTAAATATTGATTTCCTTTTTCTTTGATCTCTTTGGGATTTAGACCTACTAGGGCTCTTGCTGGGTCAAAAGGTATTCATAGTTTTAGGGCCTTTTGGGCATGATGCCAGAGTGCCCTAGTTTACTCATTTATAAAGTAAGTATAATAATTATATCCCTTGTTTCAGAGATAGAAGGAAAGCTAGAAGAGTGATTTTTAAGCCTCAAAGTACCATGTAATTGTGAGTTTTACTGTCACTCTTCAGGGTGGGGGGAATCCCATCTCTCTTGATTTGGATGAAAGGTGAGACTTTTCTTGCAAAACATGTCCCTGCCCCCCCCCAAATCAAAGTGCCTTGGTTTCTCTGTGTGTGTGATAATTGATTGCATTAAAATGTCACATTTGATAATACTTTAAATGAATGAACTATGGAATAGGGTAAAGAAAACTTCTCATCATAAAAGAATTTTGTTGTAATGCTGAATGTAGAATGGCTGTTAGTTTAGATGATCAGAACATAGTGTTGTCGCTACTGGGCTCCTTACATTCATTGTACCTTGAAGTCTAATCAGACACCTTACAAATGCACAAAAAAAAATGGTTGGAGAAAGTATGGATTAATGCAAGTCCCTTGCCCCAGCTGGGTTCAAAGTATATATAATTCACTAATGGAGGATTTGTGGCATCAGTTTTTACTATTAAAAAAGTCACTTGTTTGTCTTATTTAAGATATAACCTATGGGTCCCTTTTATGATTCTTGCTTTCTTCAACCCTACCATCTCTCTCTGACATTTTAAAAAGTTCATTTATTTAATTAATTAATTTAGAATATTTTTCCATGGTTACATGATTCATATTCTTTCCCTCCTCTCTTCCCACCCCCCTCCTGTAGTCAACGAGCAATTCCACTGGGTTTTACATGTGTCATTGATCAAGACCTATTTCCATATTACTGATAATTGCACCAGGATGATCATTTAGAGTCTACATCCCCATTGAACCATGTGATCAAGCAGTTGTTTTTCTTCTGTATGTCTACTCCCACAGTTCTTTTTCTCTCTGACATTTTAAAAAGGATCCATTGTCGAATGTTCCAACTCAGCAACTAGAATTGAGCTTTGATAGAACATTTATGTGTAGCCTGGCACTCTCTCTACCTAAATTCCATGTGTGCTGTTTTGGGTGATCCAAATTATGCAAATATGACTTGAGTCCTTGTTCTGGAGTTCAATCTTTTATGTACCCAGCAGGACACTTAAATAAAATAATCAAAGAATTCAATTGCTATGAAAGAGCTAGATAAGCAACTACTGGAAATCAAACAGTGGAAACTATCTCAGTTTACATATAAAGTAAGGACCATCTCTCTGGAAAACCTGTGCAAAAGTGTGGACGCTTTCTCTACTGTGTGTATGTGTATGTGAGGTGGTGATAGTACAACCCCTTGATCTCCAGAGCTGGCATCAAGAGTTGCTGCTGGAGTAGCTTGATGGCTCAGTGGCTAAAAAAGCTAGGTCTGGAGATAGAAGGTCCTGGGTTTGAATCTGATCATTCAGATTATTATTCATCAGATACTTCCTAGCTATGTGACCTTGGGTAAGTCACATAGCTATTGTGTGACTAGCCCCTACTGCTCTTCTGTGTATTGGTTCTAAGACAGAAGATGAAGTTTTACAAAAAAAGAATTTCTTCCTTATCTTAAGTAAGAGAAATTCTCTAATACCAAGGCTATCAAAATTTTTGCCAAGTTTCTTGGTTTGGGAAAAAACATTGAAAAATTCACTCATTTGGCTCCTCTTTCTTCTCTGGCAACTAGAGCCTAGCAAAGTCTTTTCCATCTCCTAGATCACATCCCTGTCCTCTGTCCACTCTACTTTTTAAAATCTCTTAGGTTTTGGAAGATTCTCTACCAAACAGATTATTCACTTCATGATGCCACTACTCTATGCCCAAAGACATAGGATCCTGGGAAATGGAATACAAGTAATCAAGTAATATTTCCTAAAGATCACAGGATCATAGAAACTTATACTTAAGTGTGGAAGGAACTTTAGAGAATTAACTCCTCATTTTACACATGAGGAAATAGCTGAAGGGTAATACTACATGGGTCACACATATCAGGGGAAATGAAGTCTCAGGAATGTTACTCCTCAGCATTTTGTCTTTGGTTAACTCTCAGTCCAATTTTTACCACACAAAGATTTGGTTTCTAATCATCCAGAGGCACACTATTATTCTTCTTGCTACTGGATGGACAACTGGATCTGCTTCTAGATTGTGTCTACCAGGTACCAGGACAGGGGGATGATATATGTGTGTGTGTGTGTGTGTGTGTGTGTGTGTGTGTGTGTGTGTGTGTGTGTGTGAAAAAGGAGGACACCTGTCCTCTTTGCTACTTTATCTTCAGTCCTTGTCTTCTGGCCACACTGAGATGGGGGGAAGAGGGGAAATGAGAGATGCTAATAGGCTACAAGACTGGAAAATGTCAAGCCTGGCAGAGAGAAAACACAGCCTACATGCTTAATGTTCCTTTGGCCTACAGGCTCATTTTCTTTCCTCTCCGGTAGCCAATCAGACCCTCTGCCCACAAGTCAACCAGAGATTCTTATAGCCTAGAGAAGAGAAAATGCAAAGTATCCTGTGTTCCTCCTACATCATTCTCATCCCAGAGAGCATGACTATGGAAATAAAGCCAGGGGCCCAAGCAAAGCCAAGATGCATGCCAAATTTGCAGAGTAAAGGCTGGAGAGAATATGAAATAAAGCAAAAATTCCCAAAGAAGCATCAGTGGGATTCAAAAGGAAATAATTTTCTGCTCTCCCTACTCATCCTCTCCAAAAAAGGAAAAAAAAAACTTTTCATAACTTCTCACTCTAGATGGGTAGGCACAGAAAGGTAAGTTAGGTCCATTATTCTTTGGACAGAATAACAATGACATTCTACTTAAAACTCCTTCTGACCTTTCCATGGGAGCAGTTTGTGCTTCACTTGATCTGTCATTTTCTCTTCTTCCCTGGAGATCATCGTGCTTTTAGATCCCTGAGAAAATGAAAGGAAAAGAAAGAGAAAGAGAGAAGGAGGAGAGGGGGAGAGAAGACAGAGATGACAACAGAGTCAAAGGAGAGAGATAAAGAGGAGAGTGAAAACAAGAAGGGAGTCAGAGAGAGGGATGGAGACAGAGACAGAATCAGAGAGTAAGAGGAGGGAGCAAGAGAGAGGAAAGAGACAGATGGAGTCAGAGACAGTGATAGTGACAAGAGAGAGAGATGGATATAAAGAAGTAAAAAACAAGACAAAATAGAGAAACAGAAGGAAATGGAAGGAATATTTATTACATTATCATAAATGTGGATTCTTGGTTCCCAAGTTAAAGAGTCAGGAATGGCTTCTTTGATCTTTATTAATTGTAAAATAAATTTCCAGCAAAAAGAATCTCCTTGCCCCAACTCCCTTTTTGGTAGCATCTTCTATCCAGGACATTCACAATTTTATATATGTACATATATAATATGTATATAATAATATATACACATATGGAATTTTATGGAACACACATATATATATAGAATACATACCAGTAGGTCACTTTTGTCTTTGGGGCCCTTTTGCCCCTCACTTTCTCCATTACTCCTCCCTTTTGTTCTCACTTCTCCCTGACTCCAAGAAGTCAATATTCTAACCTTGACTCCTTCCTCCTCCCCACTGCTAATGCACCCCCCTCTTCCCAGCTCCCTATTGGGGTCTCAGTGGGTTACCAGGCAACTACCCATGTTCCAGACCTTTCCTCTGCCCTTCCCTTCATCTCAACTTACCTGTCAAGTCTCCTATTCCCCGAAGGCTCTGTTCTCAGCAAGCAAACTGATGAATTCAAGCTAAGCCCTTAATGGATATTAATGAATTAATATATTACCACTCCCAGATAACATTTACCCTTTAACAAATGTCTTCAATACCACAGTCCAGAGGAGTGACCAAAGGGAATTATAGTAATCCTGGCAAGTTTGGGAGAGAAAGATTTTTGGGCAGAGAAAGCTTTTTCCCAGAATTCTTTAAATCATACCTTTTAGGCAACTGCATACGCTGCCCATTTCTAAATCTGTGACTGTTTACTAGTCTGTGGAAGGATCTGAATTATCAATTTCTTTGTAAATTACTAGGGCTATTATTTCAGAAGCAGTTTGGTTGCTTTATAGTCGATGGAATAGGGAACCTCATTAAATAGATATAATGGATGTGAAAACCCCCTGAAAAGTGTAAAGCATTAGACAAATGAAAACCACCTTTGTCCTTATTTTCCCCAGTACTCTAGTTTTCTTTGGATTTGGTGCAGGTGGAAGGTGTTAGCCTGATCTCTTTTTGAGACTAGAAACTCATTAATAAAGCAAGTATTTTTATGGAAGCCATACTATGTGCCCTTTATGAGGCTATCCATGGGGGAGGAAATCAAGGAGTTTTCTGATAATTTTTAAATATTATTGCAGCTAAGTGGTATAGTTTGCAGAATATTGGTCTTGAAGTCAGAAAGACCTGAATTCAAATCCTGACTTAGACAGGATTGTTGTTTTGATCCTTTTTAGCATCTCTGAACTTTTTCATCATGCCATAGAAAGCTCTGCAGGGATGTAGACTCTAAATGATCATCCTAGTGCAAACATCAACAACATGAAAATAGGATTTGATCAAAGACAAATGTAAAACCCAGTGGAATTGTGCATTGCAACATTACAAGGAATAATGTTCTAAACTGACTAATTAAATAAAAATTTCAAAAAAAAGTGAAAGGAATACCCTAAAAAAAGAAAAAAAAAGAAAGCTCTGTAGCCTGGAAGTTCATTTCACTCTTGGACTTCAGTCACATTGGAAAGTATACTCCATCCCATACATCCCTTTTCTCCATTTTAAAGAAAGTATGCCTCCATTCCTTTCTGCTTTCCATTCCTATCTCTTCAGACATTTTCTACCTAATTCTTTTTATTCCTGCCAACTTTCAACTTCCTTTTATATGTTGTCTTCACCACTGGAATATAAACTCCTTGAGGATTAGGATGGTCTTTCTACTTCTATTTTTACCCCTAACATTTAGCACAGAGCTTGGCACATAAGAGCTTCATAAATGTTTGTTGACTTGAAATAAGATTGCATACACAAAGCATTTTGCAAACCATGACATGTTTTACAAATGCTGGAATTTTTTATTGTTAATGTTTTATTCCTCTTTATCAACCTATATGTATTTATTATTTTTGTTATATTTTCATCAAATATAAGTTGTTATATTTACATCTATTGATTCATTTACCTGTTTATCTCACTGGAAGAATGTAAACTCCTTAAGGGCAAGAACTGTTAATTTTTATTTTCCTTTGTATATCTGTTCTTTAACCCAGTGCCCTGCACATAATAAACCTGTTAGATGATATTGGAGTAAGACAAACATGGAGGAAAATCTTTGGAATAGAAGAGATGTCTATTAGCTTAAAGTAAATCACGTAATGAAGAATTCATATTTTCAAATGGATAAGCATGCGATATTTTTTGGGCAGCTGTTATATTTTAGAGATGAGATGAAATGAAAAGATGAATCTCTAGAGAAGATAATTTATTCTTTAAAAACTCAACAACTTAAAGGTATTCTTGAGGCAGTTGGATGAACTTTGAACGTGGACAAAGAATGAATACATTTATGGTGCTTCCTGGTAGATTTTTGTAATCCTTTACCTCATGTCCTACCTAGCCCCAGCAGAGGAACAAGTTAGGCTGACCCTGCTTTGGAGAGAAAATTCAAACACTTGAAGGGGACCTCTTTTTGTTGTTGTCTATTGGAGGCCTCATGGTATTATCAGAATATTAATTTCAGTGTTCAGATTTAATTTCAGTTGTAAAATTAAATGATCAAACATTTCCAATCTTTCACATGAAGCTCATTCTAACTGATGGCACTGATAGATATTGTCCCAAAAGTCTTAATGTAGTTTTAAGTTTTACAATCTTCAGAAGCATAAATGCTACAAACTTACAAAAAAAGATTATCTAAATTTTTATTTTCTATTTTTCTGCTTTCTAATTATCTAAATTTTCATCATAATTATCTATTTTTTCATTATAATTATTATGAATATTGAATAATATAATTTTAAATTTAATTTGAATAATATGCCATACTTTACCATTATACATTGCATGTGTGACAATTTCACTGATCAGGGGATAGGAAGAATAAGATCTCTGGCTTCAACACCTCTATCACTTGACCTATCTCTAGTAGACTTTTTCTTGTGAGGTCAAATCAAAATCATCATGTTTGCTCCAAAACATCAGTCTTAAGTTTAGGCTTAAAAATGTAATACTTCCAGTCACTGGACAGCAGCTGATGACCATTTTTGAAAAGTTCAAAAGTTAATCAAAGCAACATATAGCACAAATTTATTATTATATTTAATTTTTAAAGAAATATCTAAGGTTATAGATGTTTAAATAATTAACTTCATTTTTTGTAACTGTAACATTATACTTCCAAAGTTATAAAAATTTCAAACTTCACTAAAACTTTAGGACAATTTGTTGATAAGTACATAATAATTTGTAAATTGATTTCCAGGAAATCTTGTTTGAGCCTTATGATACTGTGAGACTGGCATTACTGTTGTTGTTTGTGCTATTTTACAGTTGAGGAAACGGTGGATCTGCCCATGGTTACACTGTTATAAAATGTCAGAGACAGGATTTGAACCATGTTTTCTTGACCGACTCCAAGCTTTATTCTTTATGTCACAAGTTCAATATGCATTCTCCAAATTAACTCCACTTGTTGTCAAAGATACGGTATGACATACACCTTCAGAAGGAGTTAAAATGAACCTTTAGTCCTGGCTAAACACATTCTATTGATAGCATATCGCACTCAGGTGATCCGAAAAGGTATTTCTCACCCTTCCCATGCTTTCTGTATTGCAGGCATATTGTGACTTGAGTTGCCTTTCAGGAGGGCAAGGGACAAACATCCTTTTCACTTTCCATCTGAAATTACTCCATCGTGTAAATTATTACTCACAGTTCAACACTTGCTGTGTTCAGCCCAGAGGTGGCTGCATTCTCAAAGGCTCCATGATTTATAGATGGAGGCAGAAGGGCGAGAGTGCCTTTGAGCAAACATGTAATCAGCTGGTGTTCCCTCTGTCAACTACAACAGAGGGTTGAGGAGATCGTTTCTGTCCAACCATACAAATAATGGGAGAGCCCCCTCACCCTGTTGCTGAGGATTAATTGAGGTGTGATTCTTTAAGGTTGGGGGAAAATGGAGAGAAGTCTGTTTTCTCTGAATCCACAAATAGTTTGTGACAGTGGGTTTTGGACTAGATGACTCAGGGATGCAGTTGATTGGCAAACTGGAAAGAATGCCAGGCAAGAGTCAGAAAACCTGAATCATGGGTTTGGTCATTCCACTTAATGGACTTGTGATTTTGGGCAAGTCATTTAAACTCTAGGCTCCATTTTTCTTCTACAAAATGGAGATCAAAATGAAAACTGTCTTATGGAGTTGTTATGAGGAATAAATGAGTTAAAATGCATTAATGAATATATATTTTAGTTATTCTGCTGGTATATATTTGTGTATATATAGCTATTTATAAATTTTATAGATAGATAGGTAGTTATATTAGATAGATAGATAGATAGATAGATAGATAGATAGATAGATAGATAAATGGATGGATGGATGGATGGATGGATGGATGGATGGATGGATAGAGAGATAAATGGATAGCTGGCTGGCTGGCTGGCTGGCTGGATAGATATGTAGATAAATAGATTCAAAGACTTTCTCATTAATATTCAAATGAACAGTTAGGTAGCATGGTAGAGGACTGGATCAGGACTCAAGAAAACCTGAGTTCAAATCTAGTCTTAGACATTTACTATGTATGTAATTACTTAACTTTGTTTGTCTCAGTTTCCTCATCTATAAAATAAGCTAGAGAAGGAAGTGACAAACTTCTCTAGTATCTTTGCCAGGAAACCCTCAAATGGCATCATGAAGAGTCAGCCATGATTGAACAACAACAGTATCTGAGTAGCCCATTTTTTAACTTGAGCACACTAGTGGAGCTCATCACACATATTCTAGTTCCACTCCCTCCTTAGCTGCTATAGGAAGATTTCAGAGTATCTCAGAGAAATTTTGGGGAAGAGAGAAATATCCCAAGTTTGTAAGAATTAAGATAAGTATATTTAATTCTGTCCATTATATACATGCAATGTACAAATTCTAAAACCTTTGACTTGTATTTCTATCCTTAATGTCTCAGGAAACTCATACTATAATCAGTAAAAGTAATCATATCTAATTGACAACACAACTGGACTTTCACAAGGAGAAGAATATGCATTATAAATTACAAGTCCAGGTTGATTTAAAATTATGTACAATTAGGAAAAGGAAAAAATGGATCAAAAGCAGAAGAGATCATTCCTTTGTGATAAGACAAGATAAAATCCTTCTAAGAGTCACTTTACATCAGTGTTGTCTTTCTTGTTCAATGATGATTAAAATCTTCCCTAAAATTGTTTGTGAAGAAAAATAAAAAGAAATGACATAGGACCAGTATTTGAACCTATGTCCTGATTCCAAATTCATTTTGTTTTTCATTAAACTATGCTACCTCCTTCTCCCCTTTCCCCATTCTGGACCTTAGTTTCTTTATTATAGAAAATTAGATTGTTGAATTAGATGATCTCTAAAGTTCCTTTTGGCTAAAAAGTTCTTTGAGATTTCTAGAAACAAAATAGAAACTGTGACATTGCTTAGGTTGACAAAGTTCTCTGAATGTACAAATGCTCATATATCTGGGGATGTTGTATTGAAGATATCTTTAGTTCAAGCGCCTTGGGTAGCATTGAAAATTTCTAATAGGTAAAAAACAAATAAATGATAGAAATGGTTCCCAAATATTTATCAAGGATATACTGTGTATAGTTCAATTTTTACAATAAACATTAATAGATATTTGATAATCAATTTAAGATAAAAATTGATCATGATTATTTATCAACCAGATTGGATGGGATGGGTGTAGGTGAGAGAATTAGTGAGAAGTCACTACCTAAAATTTTTCTGGTTACTTCCTATATGAAATTACAAAATGAAAATCCCCAGAATTTCTCCTATCTCAAAATTTATACTTACTCTAATATTGATTTTCAAGAACAATAATCAGAAACAGTTTTTAAGCCTTCCCCATTTTCTATCAATTCATTTATAACATACAAAATTGTGACTGAAACAGAATTTCATCTCCATCCTCCAGAGCAGGGCAAGATATGAATGGGTAGTAATGAGCAAAACAACATATACCATCAGAGTAGGAAGGGGGATTAAACTAAAAAAGGAAAAAAATAAACATTTCTGATCAAGGGACACTAGGAAGAAAAGAAGGAAAGGTATTGGAAACATCAC
The DNA here is from genome assembly GCF_027887165.1 of Monodelphis domestica. Lineage (NCBI taxonomy): Eukaryota > Metazoa > Chordata > Mammalia > Didelphimorphia > Didelphidae > Monodelphis > Monodelphis domestica. The sequence goes on along the minus strand of NC_077228.1, from coordinate 57,871,585 downwards.
ATATATTGTTATCTCTCTCACCAACTCTTATAAACTTTCTCACCAACTTCATTATAAAAAAGTAAAGGGACAAAAAGAGGAAAAATACAGGAATCTAAGATTGAGGGTAATACCTAATTAATAATTATAACTGAACATAAATGAGATGAATTCAATAAAATGGAAGAAAATACCACAATTAATTAGAAAGTGGAATCCAATAATATATTGTTCATTAGAAACACACTTAAAACATAATGATTCACATGGAGTTAAGAATGAGGGTTTGAAAGTGTATCTATTTTGCTTCAGTTGAACTCATAAAAATAGGGATAGTAATCATGAGTAAGATCAGATTACAATAAAAATAAACATTACAAAAAGAGTTTAGTTGGGAAACTACATTATGCTTAAAGGAACCATCTATAAGAAATAATATAAATACTTAATATATACAGACAAATATCATAAAATATAAACACTTTAAAGAAAAAGATGAATTGCATGGAGAAAAAGTCTTTAAAGATATAATACCAAGGTATTTTAATGTACACTTTTGCAGATTTAGTAAAATCTGACAAAACGATAAATAAGAAAGAACCTGAAAAGATTATTAGAAAATTTAGAAATTCTTGCTGATATACTTAATGGGAACAGAAGAACGTTTATTACAAAACCTGACACTGTATTTGCACATAAAAACCTTACCTCCAATTCAGAAAGGTATAGATATAACATATTTAAATTATTGATTAGAATGGAATAAAAATAATTGTCAATGAAGGACAGTTGAAGAAAGGATAGCCAATAGTTTCAGAGAACTCTAGAATGATAAAAATTGTTAGATTTTTAAAAATAAAGAGATCATTGGTGACCTTAGAGAGAATATCTTCGTTAGGGTTTGATGGACAGAATCTAAATGACAAGGGGTTGAGATATAAGTAGGAGTGAGAAAGAAAAAGGAAAAAGTATAGGAAGTCATTTCTAGGAGTTTGGCAGAGGAGAGAAAGGAGTGTATTCCAGTGATGTAGGATAGCATCTTCCAAGGTTTGGAAGCAGGAATGCAGAGTCTAAGAAATAGCAAGTAGAACAGTTTGACTAGAAGAGAGAGTCTGGCGAGGGGCAAAATATAATAATACTGGTGAAGTGGGCTGGAGACAGATTACAAAATGAAGAGTTTGTACTTTTATCTTAATGGCGGTATGGATCTTGAATAGGGGGATGACAAGATTTGTTTTGCACTTTAAGATAATTACTTTGGCAGCTATATGGAAGGTGGATTGGCCAGAAGTCAATTATGAAGCTATAATATGTGATTTTCTGAAAGAAAAAGAGGGGATACCTATATTGTAATAATTGCCAACACTTCGAAAAGGCAGCTATACCTGGGGACATTTGGATTGACTAAGATTTTTAGGTAAAGCTCCTTGAGTGGCCTTGAAAAGCTCTGACGTGTTGGAAAGCTTCACAATTCAGAGCTTAAGTTTGCTTCAGTGATATGTCGCAGGAATTCTTAAATGAAAACACAAGCTTGTCTATTCACCTTAAAATGTGAAAAGTAGGCAGACAGCCTCTCCTAGGAACTCAAGGTCTGAAGGAGAAGGAACAGAGCAAAAGATAAAGATGAGCTAGCTGAAGGGAAGGATTGGAACTTAACTCTTGGAACCAATCTCAAATAACAAGGGAGGGGAGGTGTGAATACTACCATAGTGCATGACACAAAGACTGACCTTGAAAATACGGAGTTGGGTTCCATTGCACTGGACACACACACACACACACACACACACACACACACACACAGAGCATTTCCAAAACCACCACCACAAAACCAGTCTTATTTTGTGCCCAATATAAGTTCCTGCTCCTCTATAATTTTGTTTTGTGTGGTTGTGAGATATTAATGGCTCTTAAAACCAACAGTAGAGATCAGTGAGGAGAGTAACTGTCAGCACATTTTCATAAGGAAACCATATATTTCAATTCAGCTGCCAGTTGGGCTCAGTGCTGACATAATAATATTCAGGCAAAGGTGCAAGACACATTTCTTTACATAGACCTTCAATCAGCCTCTGGGGTTTCCTTTTGTAGGAGCTGAGAAGCAATGTGGGTCAAGCTCACTTGCATTAATTTGGTCAAGAAGGAATCAGTGTTAAGGGCAGCATGAATAGCAATTTACTGGACCCACACCATAGATTCTTACATTGGCTGGACTCTCAGCATCCCATCTAACAAATGTGCTCTCCCTTATATATGAAGATGATGACACTTATGACTATGTGCTCTAGTAATATGGCTATATTGGCATGAGATATCTTTATTATCTTGCCTCCTTTCCCTTCTTCTTGTGGTCAGTGGTGCCCATTTATATGAACTGGCTGATTACTCTCAGGGTGATTGACTAATTTAGAAATCTTGTTTTTAATCTATCTTTCTTACCTTCATGGAAGAGAGGAACCATTTATTGGTGGAAATTTACTAAAAAATTGACCAACTTTTTATAACTTAATATCTCTAACCAACTAAATAAAGAAATCTAGAAAATAATATTGTATTAAATCTTATATATAAACTGTGAAAAATTAAAATTAATTTCAATTATAAAATATTTTTATTATATATGTAATATAAAAATATATTTTAAGAGATTTCCAATTTCACATAAACATTAGCAAAATATGATTCAAGTATTCTCTCAAATTGGTGAAAAATGCCTAATCATACTGTGATGAAGTGGGTATTCTCATTCCCCTACACATTTAGTATAATTATATCGTCTATTTCTAGGTCTAAATGATAATACATATAATAAAGCACATATACATGTTTATATGTTAGAGTATATATATAATAGCCTTTATGATGGATCTGATATATGCAATATATCCATTGTGATGTACATAAAATATGCCTACAGTTGCTCTCTTCATTGTTCTCCATTTTTGGTTTTTAGAGCTTTTAATATACAAAATATGTATTTAAATAAATAAAATATGTGTATATGTGTTTATGTAGTATGAGTTTCAAAATGTTGTGGCTGAGGAATAGCATTCCTCAGCTTCTCAGGGATCTCTTCCTACTACTTCCTGGCATGGGATTGGTCTTTAATGAACCAATCCCATAATGGGGGAGGGAACCACACCCTTACTTCCTGGCATGGGATTGGTCTTGAATTGGACCAATCTCATGCTAGGGGGGGGCCACACCCCTATTTCTGGGCACAGGATTGGTCTATATAAGGACCAATCCTGCACCTGGGAAGGACCTTTGAATCTGACAAGATTCAGAGCAACTGGGTCTCTAGTTAATTTCAGCAAGGGAACTCCAGTAGGTGTTTTTTTTTTCCTTTTAATAAAGTTTTAAAAAGATTAGTCAGAGAGCTTTTCTTTCAACCCTTTCAGTAGACATAGGTATATTATATGAATGTATCATTTTACGTATGTAATTACATTTGAATTTAGTTTAGGGGAATGAGAATGTATAAGCATGTATGTGTGTCTGAATTTACATATGGATATATGTATGTTTGTATATTCCCTCCACAACCCTTTCTTTGAGAAACACGTATACCAGTAAGATTCACAAAAAAACATCTGGGAGGCTGAGCAAGCCTACAGAAAGAGCTCTAGTCCTAGAAACCAAAGAGCCGAGTCTAAATCTTCTCTTTGATCAATACTAGCCATGCAGACAATAATAATAACAACAAGATGATAATAATAGCTAGCATTTATCTAGAACTTTTAAGATTTGCAAAGTGCAGCAAATATGTTCTTTTAACAACTTAATGACAACTCTGTGAGGAACGTGCTATTATTATTCCCATTTTACAGATGAGGAACCTGAGATGAAGTGTATTAACTAGGACCACAGAGACAATAATTGTATGGGGCTGTACCCGATCACAGGTCTTCCTGACTCACAGTCCAGTATTCCATCCACTGATCTACCAAGCTGACTCAAGTCACTTTACCTCTCAAAGCCTCAGCTTGTTTATATGAAAATGAGGATAGTGAGACTTGTACTTCCCACCTCCACTGCGTTATGAGGGAAAGGCTTCATAAAGTACTATATAGATGAGGACTAATGGGGTCTATAGATGTAACAAACAAAAAAAGAATACTCTGAATCTGACATTTGTCCCAAACAGTTAAATTTCTTGTCCATCTTAAACAATATTATAGCTTTTATGTAGTTTTATGTCTCAAAATGAAGAGTTTTCACTTTGATGTTAGATGATCACATTTTCCAAATTCCTTTTAACCTGTCTTAACATCATAGGAGATTTCACATATTGATACTTTAAGAATTTATGGCTGCATTGGTGTGAGTATTCTGTCCAGGGAAGCAAATCAGAGCCTTTCAATAATTAAGTAGCCCCTTTCTAAGAGCTAAAAATCAGTATGGTACAATGCAAAGAACATTGACTTTAGAATAAGAAGAACTGGATTCCAATCCCGTCTCTATCATTACCTGTGTGACTCTGGGCAAGTCACATCATACTATGGATCCTCGGTTTCTTTCTTAGTAAAATAAAGGGGTTAGACTAGATGCCTGTAAGGAATTTTCCATGTCTCACCATGATCCAATGATCACACCTAGCTCTAAATCTTCTGTTTTTCTGTGTAGCAAACGTCAACATCTTTTAGTTAGGTTTGTAATGAACCCTTATGAGCTAACTAAGATAAGAGGCACATGATGAATCACTTGCATCATATGCGACCTGTATTTGGAGTCTCAGCTTATAAAACCTCCTAGAACTTCTGTGACACTGGCATAGCCCTCTCTCTTTGTGATCTCATTAACTCTCATGGACTCAATGATCAACTTGAGGTAGATGACATTTAAATCTATACATTCAGCCTTAATCATGCTCTTGAACTCCAAAACCTCATCATTAACTGCCTGCTGCCATCTCCACCTGGATGTTCCATAAGCTCTGAAGTTCAGCATGTACCAGACTAAATTATGCCCCCCCACCCCCAGACCCCTTTGCCAAACCTAACTCTCTTCCAAACTTCTCTCAGGCTATTGAAAGCATCTTTCCAGTCACCCAGGCTCCCAGCCACTCCCTTACCACCATACCACCAGTATCCAAACAATTGACAAATTTCTCCCACAACTTTTACACCAGTCTATTTCTTATCCTAAAGATTTCATTCCACTCCAAAGCCTCTGAACCACATGGCCTCTACTTTTATCAAGCTTTCATCTACTTTTATCTGGATTTATCTTAACTATTTTCCTTCCAGTTTTTTTTCTCTTTCTAATTCATTCGCCACAGAGTTTTCAAAATGGTATTTCTAAAGCCCATGTCTGATTATGTCACTCTTATCCTCATAAATATTCAATAACTTTCTAAGGCATCTTGGATAAAATATAAACTTAGTCTGATATTTAAGTTCCTTCACAATCTGATTTCTCCCTCTATTTGTGAATTTTCCTACTTTGTTTATATTTACTAATTCTACATTCTCAGCAATTGATATCTACTTCATCATTGCTTTTAAAAGTCTAGTTGTTCCCTGTGTTTGGGATGGACTTCTTTTTCATTTTTGTTTATTAGAATCCTTGGCTTCCTTCAAGACAGCTCAGGTACCATGACAGACTGGGACTGTTATCTGATCTCCTTATTTGTCAAAGTTCTCTTCTTCTTTAGTCTAGTATGTTTATGTGTTATTTTCTGCTTTAAAATAGAAGCCCTGTGAAGGTAAAGACTGCTTTGTTATTATTGTTATTTCCCCAATGTCTAGTGTAGTACCTTGCCATGTAGTAAGCACTTAATTAAGATTTGTTGAATTGTTTTGAGAAAATGGGGTCACTTTGATGTTATGATGATGCATATGAATATGTCTACACTTATACACACACTTGTGCTTTCTATTTGTATAGAATTGTAGCCAACATTGATAAAAATCTTTAAGATATGCAAGACACTTAACATCTATTATCTCCTTTGCTCCTTATAACAGTCCCATAATGTAGGTGCTTTTAATATCCTTTTTACAGATTAAGACATATAGACGAAGATGAAAGGATTTGCTGAGAGTCATATGGTTAAATAAGTCATAGAATTAAATAAATGTCTAAGGTGAGATTTGAACTCATCTTCTCAAATTGAATATTCTCTCTCTATGCCATCTATCTATTCACATCATAACCAAAATACTACTTTTAAGGGTCTTTTGAAAATTAGAAAGATTGTAGCTATGTGCCACTGGGCAAGCTCTTAACCCTAATTGCTTAGCTCTTACCACTCTTCTGTCTTGAAACTGAAACTTATTATCAATACTAAGGTAGAAGATAAGAGTTCTTTTAAAAATTGGAAAAAGGTATTCATAACTTATTATCAATACTAAGGTAGAAGATAAGAGTTCTTTTAAAAATTGGAAAAAGGTATTCATACCATATAGTATTGTAAGATGGTATAGGCTGGGAAACAATTCCCTAGACTTGTAATTAAGAGAGCTAGTTGCTAGTTTCATATTGACTACTCTCTAGTGGTATTGTTGGGACATATCACTTCCTCTCTATTAGGGGAAACATTAGTTTTTCTGTTTTTGAAGTGAGAAAATTAAAAAAGATGATCTTGAGGGATCCCCATTTTGTATATCTATGACTCTAATCCAATTATTAACTAAGTCATTTACAACAATTACTTCTCTCTCAAAATGGAGGAGCAAAATATATTAGAAACAGAATCAATCTGCATTCAGAGAAAGATGTCACTTCAGGGGGCACTTGTGCTCATAGAAAGTCATAAAATTTTAGTGTTTCAAAAATCAATCAAGTAATAATTTGTTGCATCACATGGCGCCAGGATGCCCCAGAAGTTCCCCTTCTATCCATGTGGAATTCTTATTAATTTTGAAATGTCTCCAAGGAGTCTAGGTCTTTAGTGCTATATCTGGGGATCAAGAAGTTGGGTCAGACTTCCAAGGTGGCATGTAGAATTTAGTAGCAGTAAGGGATTTACAGCCTGGCCTAAAAGAATGTAGATTCAAGCATTATTAGGTACTAAGACTGTATGAATCCATTTCACGTTGTGATCATGAGAATACAGACAGTAACCCTTTAATATTTTTCTTGAATACATCAAGGATCTGTGAGTGTGGTTCAGGTATCAATTTCATTGATTTCATATTCTAACCTTTCCCTATCTTAGCACCATAATTTCATGAGTTGCTATTGGGGAGTGGAGGAAAATCAGCTGGTGACTATCTTTTGGTAAGGAATCTTTCTGAATTTAACTGAATTAGTTCTTTGAAGAGAGCAACAAAGTTCATCATTAAGCTCATTCTCAAAGCCATTCCAGTTTGGTACAACTTACCAGAATTTTACTTCCTCTGGCATAGTCTTCTAGAAATCAGGTTTGACTTCTCTCCATTATAAGGTAATGTGGGATGTATTTGTGACTTATTTATAAATTTATGAAAATAGACCCATTATCATTCTTATTAATAAAATTGCATTTATTCTATATTTAAGTTGGAAGAATTTAGATAAGAATATTCTCATTCACCTTAATTTGAATTAGCAGCTGATGGCCAAAAGAAATCATAGAATATCAGGGTTGGAAGAGATCCTCAGAAGCCTCCGTCAAATCTAACCTCTATTAATAAAGAAACTCTGACATCCCGGACAAGTTGCCATGCAGTTTTGGCTTGAAGACTCCATTGAAAGGGAACTTGATCTATGAGGATAAGGGCCACTATTGAGAGAAAAAGAAATGACAACATTTGTCTTTCAGCAATCTTCAGTACCCTCTCTCAGTGCATATCTTGGGTCTTTGCCCTCTGTCTTTCTATAGCCCCCTGCATAAAAGTCTATTCTCCCTGGTTGACCATTGGACTTTCTCTTTTTCTACCTCTCCCCCACCAAAATATGCAGTCATCTACTTGTTACTTGGAAAACACATGATTTGTATGACTTAAGGAATAACATCTAATCTCTCCCAAGGGTGTTGGCATTTTAACTAAGAAAAAATTCTTTAACACAAATAAATGAGTCTTCAATGGAATTTCAGACATTGTGATGGGGTAGTGGGAAACAAATTTGGCAAGCAGACCCTACCTAACCTTGTCTATGCTCCCCTGCTCTGCCTATGCATATATATGACTCAGGAGATTGACAAAGATATCGATACGATATATATATATATATACACACACACACACATATATACATACACAGCTAGGTGGAACAAAGAATCGAAAATTGGACCCAAAGTCATGAAGAACTGAGTTTCAATTTGACCCCAGACACTTACTGTGTGACCTTAGGCAAGTCACTTAACCTCTGTCTCAGTTTGCTCACCCATAAATGGAGATAATAATAGAATCTATTTTCCAGGGTTGTTGTGAGGATTCAGAGATAATAATTATAAAATGCAGCACAGAACATATTAAGTGTGATGTAAATGTTAGTTATTATATGTACATATGTACACACATGTACATATATATGATATACAATGTTCATGCAGTAAGAAAGGGATTTTAAAGAAAGTCATGGTAAAACTGAAAGGCACTTCTACTTCTTTCTCTACCACTAAATAACCTTCACAAATTATTTCACTTTTCTAGGTCCCATTTTCCTTACCTGTAAAATGTGGAGGCTGGACCAGATGCTTTCTAAAATCCCTTCCAGCTTCATTAATTAGTCCATGCATACTTCTGTGGGTTTGCCTATTTCCTACGAGCAATTTGAGACCTGGAGTTTCCATGAGCCTGATTTCTACATTGAATAAGTGCATATCTAAAGTCACCTATTTTTATTGAGTGCCCATAATGTACTTGGCTCCAGGGGATGCCAAGGCTGTTGTAGGGCTCTTGGTGGTGCTACAGAACCAGTTGTGGTCTCAAAAATAATGAATTTTTTTCTTCCCATGGAAGACTTTGTGTTATTAGAATGAAGAGGTGAGTGAGAGGTTAGAGGTGCAGGTATCTGGTCTTAGACAACTTAACTTTCACTCTTAGTTCCTTTATCTCTATTGAATGAAATTATCTATAAAGGTCTCCTTCAACTCAAAAATCTGTGGTTCTAGGTAGGAAATTATAGGCAGTCTTTAGGCACAGAGGGTAGAATCTTCTCCTCCCACCCTTTTCCCTCCTAAAAAATCTCTTTGTTTTTGAACTTGTGTCCCAGTGAAAAGAATGATTTAACTCCTTGTGAGCTCTTGACATGAGGTTGGTATAAAATACTTGTTCTCAGAGATTCTTCTAGAGATTGGCTACTTATCATAAAGATGAAAAGGAGAAGACCTGGAGGCAGATGAACACAAGAAAGTGCAAGGATGCTTGAAAGCAGTAATCAAGGTTCAACAAGACTGTCTTCAACTTCTTCTCTTTGGGCCATAACTGCTTCTGGGCTGGTAGTATTTGAGAGGTGCCCAGGAAGAATGGGTATATGTAAAGTTGTTCTCTTTACCTGTAAGATTCTGTTTCCTGTCATAAAGATGTTAGAAGATGCAGGATCAGAGGACCATAGATCTAGGGGACATCAAATCTGTCTTATTGTATAGATCATAAAACTTGCGTTCTAGAGTACCTCAGATCTAACCTTCTCAATCTTAGAGATCAGAAAAACATAGGTTATAGGGTACATCAACTCTAACCCTCAATCTTAATAATCAGAAAACTTAGGTTCTAGGGTATATCAAATCTAACCCACTTAGAGATCAGAAAACTTGGGTTCTAGGATACATCAGTTCTAAACCTCTTAATCTTAATAATCAGAAAACTTGGGTTTTAGGGTATATCAAATCTAACCCTCTTAATCTTAGAGATCAGAAAGCTTAGGTTCTAGGGTATATCAAATCTAACCCATTTATAGATCAGAAAACTTAGGTTCTAGGATACATCAAATCTCACACTCTTAATCTTAGAGATCAGAAAACTTAGGTTCTAGGGTACATCAAATTTCACTCTCTTAATCTTAATAATCAGAAAAGTTAGGTTCTAGGATACATCAAATCTAACCCTCTTAATCATAATAATCAGAAAACTTGTTCAGGGAAGTTAAATATTTTATTCAAGATGACCTAGGTAATAAGTGTCAAATGTGGACATTGTATCCAGGTCTCTGGGTACCACAGTGAATTGATGCTGTATAAGTCTGATTTCCTCCTACATTATAAATGCAATGTAGCCAGAAATCTCAAATAACCACTGATGATTTGGTGATTCTTTTATTTAATATGCACTTGATACCCTGTCACTCTCACAATGAACAGGCTTCCCCACAATCTTTCCTCCTTTCTTCTAAGCATACCCTAGAACTGAGTTCTGTTTCATTAAGCTGGCAAAGCTGGCTGAGGAGTATTGATCATTATTCCTAGTTGAACAGCTTGCGCCTCCAAGCAGATATGTAACCTGGCCCTCTGGTGAATAAAGTTTCAGTGCCCTGGATCTGACTTCCCATGCTGATTCTCAGCGCTGGAGCCCTTCATGTTTTCTACAGATGCTTGTAAATCATTTGTCATCTCTATAGCTGACAAAGAAACCAAAAGGATCTTTCCTAAGTCAAACGACACTCATTTTTTTGAAGGGCAAATTTCCCTGGCCTAACCACTCCATCTTGACAAGGACAGCAGGAGACCCTGCTCTATGAATACTAACAGCGGCAGCTGGCTGAGCTCAGGTGTGCCGTGCCCCCAGACCCCTGGCGTTGGGGGAGGACATCGAACCTTGAACCCTGCTGCCCAGTTAGACCAAAGTGTGGAGCAGAGCCCTTGACTGCAAGCCAAAACCCAGGTGAAGAGGCCTGGTTAGTGGAAGAGAATATTCTTGCGCGAGGAAAAGAGCCCCCTTTCTACTGTCCCAGCCACCCACCCATAGCCCAAGGAAGACCTGAGATGAACCAGATAGGCATGAGAGGACCATAGGTTGGGAGTCCCAAGGAGGGCGCGGTCTCCCTGCAATTCCCATCAAGATACCTGGGAGTTGAGGTCGGGGCAGAGAAAGGGTTAAGTTCCCTGAAGACCGACTTCAGCCTTGACCGCTTCCAACCCCTCCCCAACCTTCCCCCGCCACTCGCACATTTCTAAGACGTCCCCTGTGCCGAATTCTTATTCAACTTCAAACTGACAAACTGTTTTTAATCTTTTCCTTCTATCCAGCTTGGAGATTGGGAACAAAAATCAATACAGGCTGGCAGGTGATCAAGCTGCTTCAGCCTGGTGGTGAGGAGAGAGCAGAGAGTGAGCGCAAGAGGACTGGAGGAGGGGACGGAGGGGGGAGCCACAGAAAGGGAGGGAAGGCTACCCGAAGGGACGAGAAGGGCTTTGACTAAGTACCATGAATTACTGGCTGGCTGTTCAGAGGACTCCGATTTCAATGGCCTTGAGCGGGGGAGCTTGGGAATGCCATTAGAACCATTTGGGTCATGGGTTCACAGCTGCTCAGGTGCCTTTGGAGACAGAGGTGCGAATGTCTTCCTAGCCCTTTACTAGGAGAATGGCTCTATTTTTCTGTAGCATCAATGAAATAGAGAGGTTTGACAATGTCAGCTCCTCACACTGTGGCTAGTTGTGTTAAAAACAAACAAACAAAAAAAACAACCGAAAGCAAAAAGTACAAAACTTTTTTTTTTAATAGAAGAGAAAAATGTGCCTTAATTTGATCTATTTAGAAGGAACTATTGTAACATTAAGGGCTCATTTTGTTGATTGGGGAAGCAAGAATAGATGAAATGAAGGTAGATGAGTTTCCAGGCAGATCCATTTAAAGATTTAAATTAATTTAAATTAAAGATTTAAAGGGAGAGCAGACATGAATCTAGAAAGCCTGGATCTGAATCTTGTCTTTACTATAACAATAACAACAACAACAATAAACATTTATATATAAAAACCAGGCATTTTACAATTATTGTATTTCATTCAATCCTTATAAGAATCCTGGGAGGTAGGTGTTATTATTTTCTCATTTTACAGATAAGGAAACTTAGACAAATAGAAGTGACTTGGTTAGAGTCCTACAACAAGTCAGTTCCTGAGGCTAGAATTCAAATCAGAGCTTCCTGACTTTAAGTTTAGTATTATACCACCTTCTCTCTGAATTTCTCATTTGTAAAGTGGGAATGATGATTATCTTATAGTACCTACCTCACAGGGTTGTTGTGAGGCTCAAATGATATGAAACATTTTGAAAACTTTAAGATACCAAAACTAAAATCAAACAAAATCCCAGTTATTATTATTATTATTATTATTAAGGTCTTCAATTCTTCATATGCCTTACTGCCCAATAAGGTAGTTTTTCTTCTGTTTCTCCAGGGGAAAGACATAATGGCTATGCCCCTTCTGCTGCCTCTAACTACACTTGGTTTTTACCTCTCCCACACACTTATTATATTTGTAATGTAATTATTGTGGTACATTTATTTCTCCTCAGAGGCAGGGTGATGTATCAAATGGAAAACTTGCTTCAGAACCAATTCTGGGTTCAAGTTCCACTTGCTTGTATTTCCTATATGACCATGGGCAAGTCATTTAACTTTTTATTGCTCTAGGCAAATGTCAAAGACCAGGAGTTGCAGAAAAAAGATGTTGACTTTGACTGGAAAAGTCAGTTTCGCACCTGGAGTTTCCTAGACCAGTGAGTTCACAGGGTTAGTCCCTATTTATATCCTTTATCTTCCACACTAATCTGTAGATGTCTTGAAATCAGAAGCCTTCCTTTTCACTGGTACACTCCTTTTATGGAGCTATAGAGGTCTCCATGTTATCTATGCCAACATCCCAGGCATAGACATGGATTTGATCCCTGGCTAGTTTTGTCTAATTTATCAGCTTAGTTAGGATGAAAAATTTTAGTAAATGCTTTATTAACCTTCAAATATATTATGTCAATAGCATTACATTGATATATTAGTTGATTAATTCAGTAGAAATAGGGATTTTCCTCCCAATGTTTTCTATCTTTTATAAATTCAAACAAGTTGCTAGTGATCATTTTTCCCCTTTCTAAAAGTTCATAGACCATGTTTTTAGAAAGTTTTAGAATTTTACCAGAAATTATTTATCAGGAATCACCATCAATACCAGGAAAACTCCATCTCTTTTTCTTTTTTGATCATTAATATTTGCTTTACTTTGTACCTCCAATTCTCCTATTTGCCATGATATTTCAAAGATCACTGACAATGGATCAATACTAAGATTTGTTAATTTTCTCAGTACCTTATGATATAGTTCTTATGGGAATGATAACAGGAAGCCATTGAGAAAAGGTAGGCACTCTCTAGCCATTTCATTTAGTCTCAATTTCAATGCCATTTTAACTATTGTGCTTCTTTCTTTTCTAGTCTTTTCCCCCATTGAACAATAAGTTCTTTTGTTTGTTATCATCATTCTATCAAGACTCTGGAAGAGTTACTAATTATTTTATCTTTGGAACTCTTATCTCAAAGTCTTGTGGTCCCAATTGGTAGGTATCTTACTGTCCCACTGTACTAGTTCACCAAGTCTCAGGCCATTGTTAATACTTCATTTTCTCCATTTACTTTCCAACTGCTTCAATTTTCTTTTCCCTCCAAACTACTCTTTCTGGTTCTGAAACTGCTCTTTCCCAAGGATACCAGTAAACTCTCTTAATTTTCAATCTAATGACCTTTTCTCATTTCTCATCCTTCCTGACTTCTCTCCATCATTTAACAATGTTGATCAGCTTCTCCTCCTGGATACTCTCTCATCTCCAGGTTTTAGTACTAGTATTTTCTTTTGGTTCTCCTTCTACCTCTCTGATTATATTGTCTCTGTCTGCTTTGATAGATCTTCATGAATATTATGCCCTAATTTTGAATTACTGTCAAAGCACTATACTGGAATTGTCTTCTTTTTTCTCTATACACTATCTCATTTGGTGCATTCTTCAGCTTTCACATTCAGCTGTCATCTCTATGCTGATTGTTTCCAAATCTGCAGTAAATATTCTGCCCTCTTCTCTACCATTATCTTCAGTCCTGCATAAACAGTTATCATCAATTTAGAACTGCATATCTCATTGGTGGTTCATACTCAATGAATTCAAAACAGAATTTACTGTTTTTTTTCCCCATCAAACCCACAACCCTTCTGAAATTCCCTATTATGGGAGAGGGCTAACACCATTCTACCAGTCATCCAGGTTAGAAATTTCAGAGCTATTCTGCACTCTTTGTGGTGGCCAAAAATTGGAAAACGAGGGGATGCCCTTCAATTGGGGAATGGCTGAACAAACTGTGGTATATGTTGGTGATGGAATACTATTGTGCTAAAAGGAATAACAAAGTAGAGGAATTCCATGGAGACTGGAACAACCTCCAGGAAGTGATGCAGAGCGAGAGGAGCAGAACCAGGAAAACATTGTATACAGAAACTAATACACTGTGGTATAATCGAACGTAATGGACTTCTCCATTAGTAGCGGTGTAATGTCCCTGAACAATCTACAGGGATCTAGGAGAAAAAACACTATTCATAAGCAGAGGACAAACTGTGGGAGTAGAAACACCGAGGAAAAGCAACTGCCCAACTACAGCGGTTGAGGGGACATGACAGAGGAGAGACTCTAAACGAACACTCTAATGCAAATACTAACAACATGACAATGGGTTCAAATCAAGAACACATGTGATACCCAGTGGAATCATGCGTCAGCTATGGGGGGTGGGGGGGAGGAAAAGAAAATGATCTTTGTCTTTAATGAATAATGCTTGGAAATGATCAAATAAAATATTATTTTAAAAAAAAGAAATTTCAGAGCTATTGTCAACTCTGCATTCTAACTCATGAGAGAGAAAGAAAGAGAGTTAGATAGATGGATGAATGGATAGATAGAGAGATGATAGATAGATAGATAGATAGATAGATAGATAGATAGATAGATAGATAGACAGACAAGCATTAAGTACTTGGTATGTGTCAAACACTTTGTTGAGTGCTGGCAATATAAATTAAGCAAGCAAGAAAATTCCTACTATCAAAGAGGGAATCTAATGAGGGAAGATAAGGTCTGCTTGTTATAATTGTACAGCTCCATGCATTTCCACTGATTCTTTTTTTGTCTTTTGCCTGGAATGCTCTTCTCACTTCTGTCTTCTGTTCAGTTCAGTTGTTTCAGTCATGTACAATTCTTCAAGATCTTTACTGGGGTTTTCTTAGCAAAGATAGTGGAATGCTTTAGCCATTTCCTTCTCCAGCTTGTTTTTATAGATAAGGAAGCTGAGGCAAACAAGTTTATGTGGCTTGCTCTGGGTCACAGTTAGTCAATGTCAGAGACTGGATCTGAACTCAGGAAGAGGAGGAGTCTTCTTGATTTTAGGCTCCATACTCTATCCACTGGGTCATTTAGCTGACTTTTTTTAACTCTTGCCTTCTGTTTTAGAAGCAATATTGTGTATTGGTTCCACAGCAGAACAACCATAAGGGCTAGGCAAAGGGGGTTAAGTGACTTGTCCAAGATCTCAGAGATAGGATGTATCTGAGGCCAAATTTGAGCCCAGGACCTCCAATCTCTAAGTCTGGATCTCAGTCCACAGAGCCACCTAACTGAATTTATCTGCCTCCAGGCTCTGTCTCTCCACCTCCCACTTTGTCTCTGTCTCTGTCTATTTCTAAATAATCCTTAATTCCTTCAAGACACAGCCCAAATGCCCACCTATTGTAGAAGGCCTTTCCAAGTCCTGCCCTTCTCTACCTTTCATGCCTACCCTTCCTCATCTTCCCTCCCACTTAGGGTCTTTTAAATGTACTACTAATTGTGACTCATTAGCCAATCAAAAATCTGTTTTTACATGATATAATTAGCAGACTAGAAACAGTCATCTCTTCCCTTGTTCTGAAGTGGAGAGGCAAGCACCTTCATTCTAGAAAGTAGTTCACCAAATATCTCTGATCCCAAGACTCATTGTGCTCAGCTACTTGCTATATATTTCAATAAATACCGAAAATACATAAAAATAATTAAAAGTATTTGTTTGGTAGTAGTGGGAAGGATACTTAGTATTTTTTGAAGGAATAAAGAAAAGTTTCAAGTGGAATGTAAGTCTTGGTTGAGCTGAGCTTTGAGAGAACCTAGGGGTTCTCAGGGGCTAGAGTAAGTGACTCCCAATGAGTTTGGGATTCCATTCTCCCTAGAGTCCAAATTCCTACTTTCAGTACTAAGGATATCAGATCACTAAAGGAACCTCTTAAAACTTCATTCCAGTGAAAATCATATTTCCAAGAGAGTTTATGGGCTTTCCTAAGCACCTAATTACCACTAAACAGTAATGTACCTTGGGAAAAGAAAGCCTTCAGGCTGGAAAATTTGGTGTTTTTTAATTTGAATAAATATCAAATGCTAAAGGGAAGCTTATGTCAGAAACTGAGGCATATGCAATAGAAGTGTGAAAGCAGAACTGAATAGACCTATAACAGCAAGGTCTCTGGACACAGATGTGGTTAAGAGAAATGTGTGGAGACAGCTAGGTGGCTCAGTAGATAGAGTGTCAAACTTAGAGAGAGTAGGTTCTGAGTTCAAATTTAAACCTGGACACTTCCTAGCTTTGTTATTCTGGGCAAGTCAGAAGGTAAGGATGAGAAAAAGAGAGAGAGAGAGAGAGAGAGAGAGAGAGAGAGAGAGAGAGAGAGAGAGAGAGAGAGAGAGAGAAATAGAGAGAGAGAGAGAGAAAGAGAGAGAGAGAGAGAGAGAGAAATAGAGAGAGAGAGATAGATAGATAGATAGATAGATAGAGAGAGAGAGACAGAGAGAGAGACAGAGAGAGAGAGAGAGACAGAGAGACAGAGACAGAGACAACGACAAAGACAGGAGACAGAGAGACAGAGAGACAAGTGGTAGGAGACAGAGAGATAATGACAGAGACAGAAACAGACAGACAGATATATAGAGAGATACAGACAGAGAAACACAGAGAGAGATGGAGAGACAGATAGACAGACAGGTGAGTGCTCTGAATTATTTATTCTTTTGAAAAAATGGTGGATTGTATTTGAGGTACAAGATTAGGGAAAACTCAGTCCTATGGAGGGCTTATTTCATGAGCTCTCTTTCCACTAGGACCCTGACCACACTCTGGCTTCAGGGTAAAATCCTCTCTAAGATTCTTTTGCCAAATGGCCCCTGTGATAGAATATAGCAACAACTAGTCAATTCTTTTCTCTCACCTAATTCATTCCATCTTATTTAGGGCCTCTGAGGTTTCCATTGCTATGGAATTACCATCAATTTTAACAGTCACATTAAATACATAAATGTAGGATGAGGTGTAAAGTAGGAGTTGGGAGGAAAAGGAAATCCCCTGAATGAAAAAGTCCTGTCAGCTGCAGCTTATTAGACATGAAGAAGTATATCAAAACCTTTCTTGAGTTTGATTTGAGGTGCCTAAGTAGGTTACTATAGGTATTGCAGGTGAGAAACCTCCACAATGTGGGCTTTATCATTTACTGGGACATTGTACACCATGAGGCAGGCTCCTGTGGTAGTTAGTCAATGAATGAGGGTGGTCAAAAAAGAAAAATCTATTACTGGGTTAGGAAACATAAAATTCTAAGTAAATAGAGGTCTGAAACATGGGAATATCCAAGCCTAGATATGTAAGTAACCCATGTGGCAGCAACAAAATCTATGGGGCACAAAGGAAAACATAATATGGAAGTTTGGTTAAAATTGAAAGAAACTAGACTTTGAAATGTGTATGGGACTTCCGGTTAAGATGGCGGCTTAGAGAAAGCTGAAGTTCAGATCTCCGGAAAACCCTTCCCGACCGATCTCAAACTAGAAGCTCCTAAGGCGCCGAAATTCAAAACAATCAACAGCACAGACCCTGGGAACCCTCCTCCTGGACCTGGACCCGGTTCAAAAGGTACGGCTCCCCTTAAAAGCCAGAACCCGAGATCCCTCGGACCTCAGGGGTAGGAGCGCAGAGTCCAAGGCTCCGAAGCGGCAGCCGCGCCGGGCTCAGAGAGCAGGGTCTGAGGAACAACAACCCTCAGGGTCTTCTACCCAAGTCCCAGTCCGGGTGAAAGTTACTGCCTGGGGCCTCCGCTGCAGAGAGCTGGTCAAAACAACAGCAACCCTCAGGGCGGGCAAGACAGCCTCACGGGCTGGATCCTGCTATCCAAGTCTCAGTGAAAGTCTGTGCTCTCGGAGCTTGGGGAAGAGGCAGCCCATCCCCCCGCAGGCCAACGAAACAGCCTCACGGCCAGGGATTCTGAAGGCAACTTCCGGAAATCGAGCCAGGGGGAGAGTGTGGCCTCGTGGTCCGACCCTTCCATTCCAGTTCCAGTGAGGCATATTCAGTTTAACCCAGGGAACGCTCATAGAACCAACATCTGCCCAGGACTAAAGCCTCTGATCACCAGACAAAGACAAGAAAAGCCAATCCTCCACGTTCAGAGATGACAAACTCCACAGAAGCACAGAAGCCCCAAAATACCAAGAAAAATAAGAAGAAAGGGGCGACTCTGGACACATTCTATGGTGCCAAAATACAAAATACAGAGCAGATAGAAGAAGCTATACAAGAAAATTCTCCAAAATCTTCCAAAGAAAATAGAAACTCTCCACAAACCCATGAAGAATTTGAATCAGAAAGGACCAAAAAGATGGAAGCCCTCTGGGAGGAAAAGTGGGAAATGATGCAAAAGAAATTCACGCATCTACAAAACCAGTTTGACCAAACTGTAAAAGAAAAACAGGCTTTAAAGCAAGAACTAATAAAGCAAAGCCAAAACACCAAGAAATTAGAAGAGAACATAAAATATCTCACCGACAAGGTGATAGATCTGGAAAACAGGGGGAGAAGAGAAAATTTAAGAATAATTGGACTCCCAGAAAAGCCAGAAATAAACACCAAACTGGACATGGTGATACAAGATATAATCAAAGAAAATTGCCCAGAGATTCTAGAACAAGGGGGCAATACATCCACTGACAGAGCTCACAGAACACCTTCTACACTAAACCCCCAAAAGACAACTCCCAGGAATGTAATTGCCAAATTCCAAAGCTATCAAACAAAAGAAAAAATCCTACAGGAAGCCAGAAAAAGACAATTTAGATATAAAGGAATGCCAATCAGGGTCACACAAGACCTTGCAAGTTCTACGCTGAATGATCGTAAGGCATGGAACATGATCTTCAGAAAGGCAAGAGAGCTGGGTCTCCAACCAAGAATCAGCTACCCAGCAAAACTGACTATAAGCTTCCAAGGGAAAGTATGGGCATTCAACAAAATAGAAGACTTCCAACTTTTTGCAAAGAAAAGACCAGAGCTCTGTGGAAAGTTTGATACCGAAAATCAAAGAGCAAGGAATACCTGAAAAGGTAAATATTAAGGAAAGGGGAAAAATGTTATCTTCTTTTACTCAAACTCTCTTCTATAAGGACTACATTTATATCAACCTATGTATACTAATATGTGGGGAAAATGTAATGTATAAATAGGGGGTAAAGAAAGACCAAATAGAATAATGGTTCTCACACAAAGATTCACAGGGGAAGGGGAGGGGAAGAAAACTCCTATAAGAAGGAGAGGAAGAGAGGGGGGGGGGTTACTTAAACCTCAATCTCAGGGAAATCAACTCTGAGAGGGAAAAACATCCAGATCCATTGGGATCTTGAATTCTATCTTACCCAACAAGGGTAAGGAGAAGGGAAAACCAAGGGGGGGAGGGGGAGAGGGAGAACAAAAAGGGAGGGAAAGAGAGGGGGGAGGGGGAGGGAACAAAAAGGGAGGGACTAAAAAGGGAAACATCAAGGGAGGGGACAAGGGGGACTGATTCAAAGTAAATCACTGGACTAAAAGGTAGAGCCGAAGAAGAAAAGGTTAGAATTAGGGAAGGCAATCAAAATGCCAGGGAGTCCACAAATGACAATCATAACTTTGAACGTGAATGGGATGAACTCACCCATAAAACGTAGACGAATAGCAGAATGGATTAGAATCCAAAACCCTACCATATGTTGTCTTCAAGAAACACACATGAGGCGGGTTGACACCCACAAGGTCAGAATTAAAGGATGGAGTAAGACCTTCTGGGCCTCAAATGATAGAAAGAAGGCAGGAGTGCTAATCATGATATCTGATAAAGCCAATGCAAAAATAGACCTGATCAAAAGGGATAGGGAAGGTAATTATATTTTGTTAAAAGGGACTCTAGACAATGAGGAAATATCATTAATCAACATGTATGCACCAAATAATATAGCACCCAAATTTCTAATGGAGAAACTAGGAGAATTGAAGGAAGAAATAGACAATAAAACCATACTAGTGGGAGACTTAAACCAACCATTATCAAATTTAGATAAATCAAATCAAAAAATAAATAAGAAAGAGGTAAAAGAAGTGAATGAAATCTTAGAAAAATTAGAATTAATAGACATATGGAGAAAAATAAATAGGGATAAAAAGGAATACACCTTCTTCTCAGCACCACATGGCACATTCACAAAAATTGACCATACATTAGGTCACAGAAACATAGCACACAAATGCAAAAAAGCAGAAATAATGAATGCAGCCTTCTCAGATCACAAGGCAATAAAAATAATGATTAGTAATGGTACATGGAAAACCAAATCTAAAACCAATTGGAAATTAAACAATATGATACTCCAAAACCGTTTAGCTAAAGAAGAAATCATAGAAACAATTAATAATTTCATCAAGGAAAATGACAATGGCGAAACATCCTTTCAAACCTTTTGGGATGCAGCCAAAGCGGTAATCAGAGGCAAATTCATATCCCTGAAAGCTCATATTAACAAACAAGGGAGAGCAGAGATCAATCAATTGGAAATGCAATTGAAAAAACTCGAAAGCGATCAAATTAAAAACCCCCAGCAGAAAACCAAATTAGAAATCCTAAAAATTAAGGGAGAAATTAATAAAATCGAAAGTGATAGAACTATTGATTTAATAAATAAGACAAGAAGCTGGTACTTTGAAAAAACAAACAAAATAGACAAAGTACTGGTCAATCTAATTAAAAAAAGGAAGGAAGAAAAGCAAATTCACAGCATTAAAGATGAAAAGGGGGACAGCACCTCCAATGAGGAGGAAATTAAGGCAATCATTAGAAATTACTTTGCCCAATTATATGGCAATAAATACACCAATTTAGGAGAAATGGATGAATATATACAAAAATACAAACTGCCTAGACTAACAGAAGAGGAAATAGAATTCTTAAATAATCCCATATCAGAAATTGAAATCCATCAAGCCATCAAAGAACTTCCTAAGAAAAAATCCCCAGGGCCTGATGGATTCACCTGTGAATTCTATCAAACATTCAGAGAACAGTTAACCCCAATACTATACAAACTATTTGACATAATAAGCAAAGAGGGAGTTCTACCAAACTCCTTTTACGACACAAACATGGTACTGATTCCAAAACCAGGCAGGTCAAAAACAGAGAAAGAAAACTATAGACCAATCTCCCTAATGAATATAGATGCAAAAATTTTAAATAGGATACTAGCAAAAAGACTCCAGCAAGTGATCAGAAGGATCATTCACCATGATCAAGTAGGATTCATACCAGGGATGCAGGGCTGGTTCAACATTAGGAAAACCATCCACATAATTGACCACATCAACAAGCAAACTAGCAAGAACCACATGATTATCTCAATAGATGCAGAAAAAGCCTTTGATAAAATACAACACCCATTCCTATTAAAAACACTAGAAAGCATAGGAATAGAAGGGTCATTCCTAAAAATAATAAACAGTATATATCTAAAACCAACAGCTAATATCATCTGCAATGGGGATAAACTAGATGCATTCCCAATAAGATCAGGAGTGAAACAAGGATGCCCATTATCACCTCTACTATTTGACATTGTACTAGAAACACTAGCAGTAGCAATTAGAGAAGATAAAGAAATTGAAGGCATCAGAATAGGCAAGGAGGAGACCAAGTTATCACTCTTTGCGGATGACATGATGGTCTACTTAAAGAATCCTAGAGATTCAACCAAAAAGCTAATTGAAATAATCAACAACTTTAGCAAAGTTGCAGGATACAAAATAAACCCACATAAATCATCAGCTTTTCTATATATCTCCAACACAGCTCAGCAGCAAGAACTAGAAAGAGAAATCCCATTCAAAATCACCTTAGACAAAATAAAATACCTAGGAATCTATCTCCCAAGACAAACACAGGAACTATATGAACACAACTACAAAACACTCGCCACACAACTAAAACTAGACTTGAACAATTAGAAAAACATTAACTGCTCATGGATAGGACGAGCCAATATAATAAAAATGACCATCCTACCCAAACTTATTTATCTATTTAGTGCCATACCCATTGAACTACCAAAATACTTCTTCACTGATTTAGAAAAAACCATAACAAAGTTCATTTGGAAGAACAAAAGATCAAGGATATCCAGGGAAATAATGAAAAAAAACACATATGATGGGGGCCTTGCAGTCCCAGACCTCAAACTATATTACAAAGCAGCAGTCATCAAAACAATTTGGTACTGGCTAAGAAACAGAAAGGAAGATCAGTGGAATAGACTGGGGGAAAACGACCTCAGCAAGACAGTATACGATAAACCCAAAGATCCCAGCTTTTGGGACAAAAATCCACTATTCGATAAAAACTGCTGGGAAAATTGGAAGACAGTGTGGGAGAGACTAGGAATAGATCAACACCTCACACCCTACACCAAGATAAATTCAAAATGGGTGAGTGACTTAAACATAAAGAAGGAAACCATAAGTAAATTGGGTAAACACAGAATAGTATACATGTCAGACCTTTGGGAGGGGAAAGGCTTTAAAACCAAGCAAGATATAGAAAGAATCACAAAATGTAAAATAAATAATTTTGACTACATCAAACTAAAAAGCTTTTGTACAAACAAAACCAATATAACTAAAATCAGAAGGGAAACAACAAATTGGGAAAAAATCTTCATAGAAACCTCTGACAAAGGTTTAATTACTCATATTTATAATGAGCTAAATCAATTGTACAAAAAATCAAGCCATTCTCCAATTGATAAATGGGCAAGGGAAATGGATAGGCAGTTCTCAGATAAAGAAATCAAAACTATTAACAAGCACATGAAGAAGTGTTCTACATCTCTTATAATCAGAGAGATGCAAATCAAAACAACTCTGAGGTATCACCTCACACCTAGCAGATTGGCTAACATAACAGCAAAGGAAAGTAATGAATGCTGGAGGGGATGTGGCAAAGTAGGGACATTAATTCATTGCTGGTGGAGCTGTGAACTGATCCAACCATTCTGGAGGGCAATTTGGAACTATGCCCAAAGGGCGACAAAAGAATATCTACCCTTTGACCCAGCCATAGCACTGCTGGGTCTGTATCCCAAAGAGATAATGGACAAAAAGACTTGTACAAAAATATTCATAGCTGTGCTCTTTGTGGTGGCCAAAAACTGGAAAACGAGGGGATGCCCATCAATTGGGGAATGGCTGAACAAACTGTGGTATATGTTGGTGATGGAATACTATTGTGCTCAAAGGAATAATAAAGTGGAGAAGTTCCATGGAGACTGGAACAACCTCCAGGAAGTGATGCAGAGCGAGAGGAGCAGAACCAGGAGAACATTGTACACAGAGACTAATACACTGTGGTATCATCGAACGTAATGGACTTCTCCATTAGTGGCGGTGTAATGTCCCTGAACAACTTTCAGGGATCCAGGAGAAAAAAAACACCATTCATAAGCAAAGGATAAACTATGGGAGTGGAAACACCGAGAAAAAGCAACTGCCTGAATACAGAGGTTGAGGGGACATGACAGAGGATAGACTTTAAATGAACACTCTAATGCAAATACTATCAACAAAGCAATGGGTTCAAATCAAGAAAACATCTAATGCCCAGTGGACTTACGCGTCGGCTATGGGGGGTGGGGGGGAGGAAAAGAAAATGATCTATGTCTTTAACGAATAATGCTTGGAAATGATCAAATAAAATATATTAAAAAAAAAAAGAAATGTGTATGAATACAGTTTGTCATTTATAATGAGATGGACAAAAGGTCAATTCACAATTCATCTCCAGAGAGACTTTATAATAATTGGCAGGATTGGTTTTATTGAGTGGCCAAAGGTAGCAATTATGTCCCAGCATATCTGGTCTCACCTTCAGTGAGTGCACTGAGTGTAAGTCAGAAGATAACTGCAAAATAACTTGTAATCCTACATATAAACATTTGTTGCAAAGGATGAAAAAATAGAACAAAACTATATGAAGAACTTGACTATAGCTTTCAAATTAGGTTAACATCTATTTTAGTATATGGAAAGCTGGAAAGTGGACACTGGAGAAGTCAACCGAAACTGTCAGAAATTGTGGTTTACTGGAAAGACTTGGATGAACTGATGCAAAACAAAGTGAGCAGAACCAGAACATTATACACATCAACCATGAATGACAAAGCTATTATCAAAATAATAGAAATCTAAAATAAACTTAAGGGACTCATGATGAAAAAGGCTATCTATTGCCATAGAAAGAACTGATGAAGTCTGAGTGCAGATGGTAGTGAACTATTCTTCATTGTATTTCTTTCATGAGCTTTTTCTTCAATGTGCAATACGTGTCATCTTCTTTTTTGAGAAATTTAATTAATTAATTAATTTATTAATTATTATTATAAATTATATATAAATTATATATATATAAATTATAAATTATAAATATAAATATTATTATAATAAAAATTATTATTAAATAATTAATTAATTAATTAATTTAGAATATTGTCCCATGGTTACATGATTCATGTTATTTCCTTCCCCTGCTCCCTTACCCCTTCCCAATAGCTGACATGCAATTCAACAGGGTTTTTATGTCTTCTACAATGTGATGAGTATGGAAATATGTATTGCATGATAGCACTTGTATAACATACCATATTGCCTGTTGCTTCAGGCAGATGGGAAGAGACAGAGAGAGAGAGAGAGAGAGAGAGAGAGAGAGAGAGAGAGAGAGAGAGAGAGATTAGATCACAAACTGTCAAAAAATAAAGGTTAAAAATTTGATTGGGAAAAAATACAATAAAAAATAAAAAAAGAACTTGATGGAAAAACAAAGAACTTGTTTTAGAATTGAAGAATGAAAAAAGCCAAAGAATTGTACCCTGCTTACAAGCTTTATATCTGCATATTGTCAGTTAATTAATCATTGAGACAAAAACATTTATACAGCACTTAATAGGTTATAAACAGAGGTGAAATAGTCCTTGCCATTAAGGAACTTACATCATAATGGGGAGGGCACATGATACCTAAAAATTTCCAGTGCTTTCTTAGCACATCACCTGACACGTAGTAGTATTTTTTTTACTGATACACTTATAAAGGCATAATAGATGCTACCTAAATTGAATCTTGAAGGAAACTTGAGGATAGTTGTAATCTTGATAGTAAAAAAAAAAAGTTAGAAACAGGGAATAGTTTGGAGGGGAGAGATGCATTTTGTTTTGGACAAGTTTTAGTTCAAGATGTCATAAGTAAGCATTTGGAGGTGTGAGACTAGAGGTCAAGAGAGAAGTTGGATTTTAAAAAGTATAGAAGAGAAAAGGGTCTGAGACGAAGCTGCCTTAGCCATACTTATTAAAATCTCTACCTTCCTTCAAAATTCAGCTTAGGTAGTGTCTTCTGCAAGAGATTTTTCCTAGTGACACCCCACATCTCTCCAGTAATACTTGCTACTTCCTTCCTCTCAAAGGTTGTATTTTATCTGCTTTGCATCTAGAATGCCTTTATCAGTATCAGTCATTCTTGCTTCATCACTCTCTCCCATCTTCATATCCAATCAGTTGCCAAGTCCTGCTGTTTCTGTCTTTATACCTTAGTAACATCTCTCCTATGCCCATGTACATTTCTTTCCTCTGACACTGCCACCATCCTGGAGTTGACTTTCATCTCCTCACGTCTGGACAACTGCATTAGCCCATTGGCTAGTGTCTCTGTCTCAAGTCTCTTTCAATTCCAGAGCATCTTCTCAGTTATCAAACTGATCTCACTAAAGAACAGATCTGATCATGTCAATTCTATTTAATAAACTACAGCAAATACCTATAATCACCAGAATTAAATCTAAAATCTTCTATTTGGCTTTTAAAGCTCTTTATAACCTTTCCTTCCTATCTTTCTAGTCTTCTTTATCTTAGTCCTCTCTACATACTCTGTGATCCAGTGACACTAGCATCCTTGCTGTTTCTCACAGAAGATGCTCAATTTTTCAACACTGGGAATTTTAAGTGGCTCTCCCTCATCTGTGGAAAACTCTCTCCTCACCTCTATCTTCTACTTTCACTGCTTTCCTTCAAGTCTCAATTAAAGTTTTACTCTTTGCAAGAAGCCTTTCCTGGTTCTCCCTAATTCTATTGCATTAAGGACATTATCACATTTATATCATTATATGTATTTTACATAAATATCTGCATAGTATATTATATGTGCATATATTAGATAATGTATCATGTAGGGAATACATAATTCATATGTCCCTATATAGCTTTTTAATTTTTAATTTATTTATTTGTTACATGTAAATACCCAGCTAACTCTCTCTCGCTCCTCTACTCCCATTAGAGAAGACATCATTTGGCAAAAAGATATATTTGTATATAAAAGTCCATTTTACTTTTTTCTATTTGTCAGTTCTTTCTCTAGAGATGGACATACACAAGTCATTCTTCAAGTAATATTTCTGTTGGTATGAATGTTGATCTCTTGGTTCTGATCATTTTGCCTTTCATAATTTCATGTAAGCCTTTCAGCCTTTTCAAGATTTTTCTAAAATTTACTTGTTCATAATTTCTTATGGCACAGTAGTATTCCATCACAATCATGTGCCACAACTTGTTTAGCCATTCCCCAACTGATTGGCATCCCTTCCATTTTTAGTTCCTTGCTACCAGAATTTTCCTTGTTCTTTGATCGCCTTAGGAATAAACCCAATATTGGTACTGATGGGTCAAAAGATTTGAAAAATTTTAGAACTCTTTGAGCATAATTCTGCAGTACTCTCCAAAATGCTGAATCAGTTCACAGTCCCACCAACAGTGTGTTAATGTCTCCATTTTTCCACATCCCCCCCAACATTTTATCCTTTTATCATTTTAGTCTACAGTAAAATAAAAATCTATGGAGAAGAATGATGGAAATATGAGAGCAATATCTCCTCATAAAATTTCACACAGTAGTTGAGTCTAAAGCAAACTTGTGAAGACAATGACCCAAGATTCAGCAAGAGTTAACAGTCTCTTCTTCCTCCATTTACTTCAAATTTTACTTTATTTTTCTACATTTTCTTCCCTTTCCTACCAAAATTATCTAAGCTCAAGTACAGGAAACTATTTTGGACTTTTGGACTTAATCCATTTACAATGTTAAGAATTACCAATGGCAATTAGGAAAGAAAAGTCAAGAAGAATAGTTGCAATAGAACTAACTATAATATAGAGGAAATCTATATGGGCTGCAAGCAATATAATTTAAAAATTCCGAGGGATTGATTCTCAAGACATCTCAAGAAGGGAAGGATTCTACAAAAATGAGGGGAAAACTACAAATTGTGCTTTTTTTTAAAAAAAAAGAGAGAGACAATTGAGAAAACATCAGAAAATATTGACTCAGATGTCTGCCTTCCTCACTTTCATTTATTAGCAAATATTGACCTATGTGCCTGCTTTCTTACCTCTATTAAATCTTTATGAGATGGGTCTATGTGTGCATCAAGGGCATTCTTGATGAAAACATGAGGAAGAGACAGACAGGCTTTCATGGGCAATTTTCCATGGCAGACCACATCATTACAGTTTTATAGCCAACTGAGAGGTCAGCTGTAAAATCCAGCCTGAATTCGGTAAAATACAGAGGGCCAATCTGTAAAATACAGAATCCAAGATGATATTAATGCTAATAGATTTTGAGATATTCTTTGTATCCACAGAGTAAAATCAAGTCTTTATAACTTCTTTAGACAAGAAATCTCTTATGTGTTTATCAGAATTATATAGAGTTTGATGGTAAACTGGACTACAAAAGCTTAGTTTAAAAAATTCTGCTGAGAATTAGCATCAAATGAGGTGTTAAAAAAAGGAGGGCAAAGTTAAGGTGGTCTACTGTGCCATGGAAGACATCATGAACAATATTACCCTAATAAAGGATTTTAATGGTGATAAAGTTTAAGAAATAATAATAATTCACTTTATATGCCACTTACCATGTATCAGGTACTGTGGTAAGTGCTTTATGATCATTATCTCATTTCATTTTCCCAACAACCCTGGGATAAAGGTGCTACTCTTTTTTTTCCCCTTTATTTTACATATAAGTTCAACAGAAGTGAAATAACTTGGCCAGGGTCACACAGTAACTAAGATAGGTTTTGAACTCTAGTCTCCCTGACTTTAGATCCAGTACTCTATTCACCACACTCCCTAGCTAGTTCTCCAAATATGCCTCTTTGGAGATGACATTCTACTGACAATGTCGCACTGACCATTGGATACAAGAAAACCTCATTAATATTGTCAGTAAGAGAAAGGCAAGTGATTTGTGATTTGAATTAGTAAAGAGACCGATGAGGGCAATGAAGTAATCAAAGTATAAGTTCTCAATTTTCCATGGTTATATAAAAATTCACCCTAATGTAATGCTTCCATTTTATATTTTCATTTGCATAGTTATAAATATCTCCTTAATTCTCTTCTACAACCATGTTTGTTTGTTGGTGTCTTTCAACTCTGCTTTGTATGGTCTAGATCGTGTTAAAATTTTGATATATATGACATTCCCAGCTTGGATATGGGAAGATTTTCTATGGGTGAAGTAAAGGAAAATGTGGATAACCACATAGAACAAGTGGATTAAAAGAGATTAACCACAATGAGAAAATTCCAAAGACTCTTTTACATCCTAATTAGGGCAAACTGGTGGAGCTATGAAGGTAGAAGGTGAAACTGGTTCTTTAAAGTTTCCAATTGTTTGCAACATCCTAAGGTAGCCATCAGGCAGAGGAGGGAATGATGATGGCCATCTATTGGGATGGTCACCAATCCTGGTTATTTTAGGTCATTTTTTTCCATTTATGAGTGAAAGAAGAGCAAAAGCAGCTAAGCTTCTAGCACACAGGAGGAATTAAAGGCCAAATTTTCTGAGGAACCTAGGACCTTCCCTTTTATTTCAACTTTTGGAAGCTCCAATGTTGTGCTGTCCTGCTGCAAAAGATTTGTATTGATGGTGTCTCTGTCTTCTCCCAACCACAAGTGACTCATGTGTCATGGACAGAATTGTGATGAAGAATCGCTGTACCTGGGGAATGATGGTGACGATGATGTGGATTATGGCTATCATGGAGAAGAGGCACCCTTCCACCCCAAGACACTGTAAAGCATCCATGATGTTGAACGACAGGCCAATGAGAGATTGGCAGGAGGCCAGTTCTTTGAGGGAAAATGCAAGCCTCAGAAAAAAATAGCAATGCTTAAGGGAAGGAGAGGACAAGAAAAATAAAACCCAAACAACTTACCTGGCTACAGCTTATAGGGAGAGAGGGAAGAACTATGCCCTAGGACAATAAAGTTATGTCAAGTCAGATCAAGCCAAAGAACATTTATTAAATGCCTACTTTGTGCCAGACTTGCCCATGGTCACAAAAGTAGGAAATCTCTGAAGCTGGATTTGGACTCAAGTGTTCCTGACTTACTACATAAGACATTTACTAAGTAGGTGCCATATGTAAGGAAAAATACTCTGTTCTAGGAATGCAAAGAAAAAAGTACCTTCAAAAAGCTAATATTCAACTTCAGGGCAAAGGACCTACACCAAGATGAATATAATGCTGGCTAGATACAGATCTGTCTATAAGATGTTCCTAGAAGGAGTTGAGGAGGGAATGCACTCTTAACTGGGGTAACCAGGAAAGTGTTTGGGAGGAAATGTCACTTGAATTAAAACTTAAAGGAAGGGAAAGATTTTGCCACCCTGATGCATTCCAAGGATAGCAGACAGCCTCCCCACTTATGGAGGTGAGATATTGAATGCCATGTTAAAGCAATAGCTGGTAGTCTAGTTAAGCTGAGGCATAAAACACATGAGGGAATGGAGTGTTCAATCAATTTGAAGAGATAGATTTGAGATCAACTTATCTGAAGATTATTCAATGCCATGCTGAGGAGTTTCTTTTATTCTAGAAGTAATAGGGACTAATTGAAAGTTTAAAGCAGTGAAGAGCAATGAGGACTGAAAATAGGGTCATTTGAGTTAATAAATAAGAGATTCTTGGTATTCTTGGAGAGAACAGTCGGAGTCTGATATTGGGGTCAAAAGCCAGACTACAATGCATTTGGGGAAGGAGAGAGAAAGGAAGAATACCTAGCTGGGAAATTCTCAGGGAATGGAACCAAGACAAATGGAAAGAACTAAATAAAAATGTATGTGAAACATGAAAAATCTCCCAGATCCCAGAATAATTTCCCAAGAGAAATCCCAGAAGACCCATAGCTTGAATTATTTGAAACTGAAATCGAAAAACTGTTGTGAGGGGAGTCCTAGCTTGGGAATAAGAGAAGATAGCCAAGAAGATATGTATGACTAGCTCAGGTCTCCTGGATTCAAATGATTCTTGTTGTATTCATTAGAAATAGGTTTGCTTAACAGTCTCCAGAGTTCTTCTGAATGGAGTTGACATTTGAAAATGATCAATGCAGGAACTTTCCCTCCTCCCCGTAAGACCCTTCTCCAATTGTTGCTTTTCCTCTGAGCTTTCAGCCTCTATGTTGGTAAATCTCCAGGAAATGCACTTGTGTTTCCCGTTGTCACATCTGATCAGAGCAATGCCAGCAGGGGAAGAGGAGGGAGAAGAGAGAGAGAGAGAGGAAAGATTGCCCTGGGCCCTGCATGGAGGCCGCATGCAAATGAATGCCAACTCCTTCAACATATCCCCCAGCAGTCACATTTTATTACAGCCAAATTATGGGACTCAAGTTCCTGGAAAATGGCAAAGTGAGAAGAGAAAAGGAAAAGAGACTGAACATAATTTATTCTTAATATGTGCATTTCTCCAGTGCCATGGATATCTACTTTTTAATCGTTATGGCCTTTAATGACCATATATTTCATGCATATATACATTTAGCCATCTCTTGCTGCTCTCCGCACAAAAACTCTTCTTTTTTTTTTTTAATCATAAATGTTCTTCTAGTGATTCAGCACGGTCACAAATTTTGGAACACCACCATCTCTGAAGAATCAAAGCTTCATATGACCCAAAGGACTGCCGAAAGGTGCACAATGGATACAAGTAGGCAGCAGTTTATTTGAAAAGAAGACCTGCAATCAAGAAATAGTGTAAGGGATGTCATGGGGGAAATGCCAGATTTGAAAAGGAGATAGGCCACTTAGAGAGCAAGAATGAAGGGGAACAGGTGAATAATATGTATGCTATCACTACTAGCCATGGAATGTGAAAAAGATTGAGAGGAGGCCAAGAGCATGATGGGAAGATCTCTAAATGATAGTACAAGAATGGCAATTCCATGGGCTAAAAAGACATGGGTGGGTTGCCATTTTTACTAGGAGAAAGAAAGGAAACACTTGAAGGCATAGATCCATTAAAATATTTAGATTCATGTGTGCCTTTATTTCTTACCAACACACACTATTCCATATGCAACATGTAAATGTTCATGAATTTTAACTCTCTTAGAGCCTCTGCTCAATCTTCATGGTTTCAACCTATAATTCTTTCTGCTTTGATTAGGCTACTTTGCCACTAACATTTAGATACAGCAAAGGTCAGTGTTGAAACTCAAATTTGTGGGACACTAATGCCTTCTTGGTGGAGTCATGAACTGACCCAACCTTTCTGGAGGGCAATTTGGAACTATGCCCAAAGGGCCATAAAACTGTTTATACCCTTTTATCCTGTAATACCACTATTGGATCTGTATCCCAAAGAGATACTAAAAATGGGAAAGGACCTACTTGTACAAAAATATTTACAGCAGCTCTCTTTGTAGAGGCAAAGAATTGGAAACAAAAGAGATGTCCATCAATTGGGGAATGACTGAACAAGTCATGATATATGTTGGTAATGGAATACTACTGTGCTGTAAGAAATCATAAGCAAATTGATTTTAGAAGAAAGTTAGAAAGATCTGCATTAAATGATGCAGAGCAAAGTAAGCAGAACTGGGAGAACATTGTACATAGTCACAGAAATATTATATGATGATCAACTGTGAAAACTTGGCTACTCTTTAACAGTGCAATGATTTGGGATAATCCTGAAAGACTGGGAAAATGAAAGACAGGGAATGTTATCTACCTCCAGAGGAAGAACTGTTGAAGTTTGATGGATGCAGATAAAAGCATACTATCTTTCACATCAGTGTATTTATGTTTTGATTTTGAAGTTTTGATTTTATATGAGTGTGATCTTACAACAATGACCAATATGGAAATATTTTTATAAGATAATAAAAATTAAATTTAATTTAAAAAGGAAACCCTAATTTGTAATATGTAGACACAAATGATAACAGATGCAGATAGGGAAGGACTTCTATAGAAATACAATGGAAATTAGATGGTATATATAGTATGTTCACTTACTTTGCAGATGACTCCAAGTTGGTTGCCTTTGAGGATAGAACTGGAATTTTAAAAGACCTTAAAAAGCAAGATAAATTTTTGGAAAGAAGTAAAATGGGATTGGGATGGGGATGGCATATGGACTATAGATCTCATGGCATAAGAGATAGAGTCCTGGATTTCAAGTAGTGAAGTTCTAGCTTTGAATCTTTTCTCAGACTTAGATCTGTGACATGGAGACAGTTACTAAATCTCTCTTGGCCTCAGTTTCACCATCTATAAAACAAAATAGTTTTACTATATCACCTTTAATGTCCCTTACAGTTCTAAAACTATGACCATATGATCTTTTCATGACCAGATTGAGGAATAGTAAACTGTACACAAGGAGTAATGAAAATCAAGTCTATACTTATTCCAGAAATTGAAGTCATGATCATTTGGAAAACAAAATCATTTTGATGCATAAATGTAGACATAATTTGACAGGAAAAAATTCCTCCTTTCTTTTTTTAACTTTTAAATTATACACTTAGTAACCACAACTTAGAACAAAATAGTAAGTAAATGTATAAAAATTTATGTGCAAAATTTCAAACTGCACCTTGTTTACAATTTGTTTAAAATTATATCTTTGTGTAAATGTGTAAATTATATCTTTGCTCATATAAACACCCTCTGTTTTTGAGTTCCCTTTGGATTTGTTTTATTTGGATTTTTTCTTTTGATTTTCTCTCTGCTTTTTTAATGTAATCATAGTATGCATTATACTTACTCTCTTTTAATCTCTTCATTTGTCTCCCTTACTGTTTTATATTTCCAATATTTGTCATTTCTAATAATATGATATGATCTGTTACATTCAAATATCACAATCCATTCAGTCATTTCTCCCAATCACTATTTTTGTATTATTTCTAATTATTTTGTCATTACAAAGTTTCCATTAATATTTTCATAAATGCAAAGCTTTTTGCCCTCTCAATAATGCCCTTAGGGACAAATCCTAGTGATGGAATACCTAGGTCAATGAGCATGAATAGTTTTGTAGCTCAATACATATTTCTATCTTGTTTTCTAAAAAACAATTCAGAGATACTCTAGCAATATAATATTAGGCCTGTTTCTTCATGTTCCTTTTAGCATTTAATTTGCTCAATTTAACCCATATAGTTCTCAGTTTAACTAGATTTATCCTCAGGCAACAGACAGAATTTGTTGCCAGGACCATACTCTTCTGAAAACCACATCTTTCCAGCTTGGTCATAAGCATTGGAAATTTTGTTTCAATGACACAACCCCTGAGGAATGCAAGATTATCTCCATAATATGATGAGTATTAAAGTAAGACATTTGTAGAATATTTATGTTCTCTAAATCATTGTCTTACGAGAAACTATGTTTGGATTAAGTGTATGTTCAGGTTTAGATCTACTACTAGCCTCATGCAACTGTATGGACTCCCCAGATACCTATTTAACTTTTATCTAAGGTTCTATTCATCTTCTTAAGTTCCTATTTATTTTTTCTTAGATTTATCTAGTTCTGAGAGGGGAAAATTAAAGTCACCTTATGTTATTATTTTGTTATCAATTCCATCTGAACCTCAGTTTTCCCTCGAAAAATCTGAGTGCTAAAACACTTAGTGTATACAGGTCCAATATTGATACTTTATTATTCATAGTACACTCCGACATAATATAATTACCTTCTCCATTCCTTCCAAATATATCCAGTTAAGCTTCAATTCTGCTAAAGATCACGACTACTACTCTTACCTTCTATGGATCAGCTGAGACATAGTATATTCTGCTCCAGATTTTAACCTTTACTCTCTCTGTTTCTCTCATTTTCAGTGTGTTTCTTCTAAACAGCACATTGTAAGGTCTTAATTTTTTTTCTGTCCTTTCTGTTATTTTCTTCCCATGTGTGAAATCATCTCATTTACACTCAATGGCACAGTTACTAGGCATTCATTTCCATCTTCTTTTCTTTCCACTCTATCTCTTCTCAGATGTCCAATTTCTTTTGACCAATACCTTTCCAATTCACATCCCTTCACCAAAATCCTCCCTTATCTGCTCCCCTGGGTCACTTAGTTCCAAATTGGCCCACCTCTGCAAAGATCCCTTCCTTCTTCCTTCCCCTTTGCCTTTTAATTCTTATTCTTTCCAACTTTCCAAAAATTCCTTCCTTCTCCTCACAACTGTACCTTCCTATTTTTTGATATGAGTTGAACTCTAAAAATCCCTCCTTATCTTGTCTTGAAGAGTCCTTTCCTTATCTCATCACCTTATCCCCTACCTCTTGATTTGTATTCCCCTTTAGGGATCTCTTCATTCCCTCCTTTTACTTGAACCCTTGCTCTCCTTTCTCTTGACCCACCATTACTTCTTTATTCTCACAGTCTCCCAATGGGATTCCCAGTCCCTCCATCATACCATACCCATTCCCTCCTATTTCTAAGAAGATTTTTACACATCTAATTGTGCCAATTGTTCTCTTGTGCATCTTGTTCTCTCTTTATCCCAGGCCTGATGAAAGTAGATTTCTAGTACTATCAGACCTCTACCTCCTCCCCATCTCTGTGGAAGTTTCTCCATTCATCCTTTCCTTATTAAATAATCATTCCATCTTACCTCCTCCTGGTTTATTCCTCAACCACTCCAGCCCATTTCATTGCATTCACCTTGACCTTGACTCTCCCCTTCAAAATTCCCAGGCAATCATGCCAATCCCTGGGGCCATAGATGGCATTTTCCTATATAGAAATCAAACACTTTCACTTTTGGATTGCTTATGATTAGTTTTTCCATTACCTTTGTAAGTTTCTTATAGATCAAATTTTCTTCTGAGTTCTGGTTTTTTCCCCAGGGAATAATTGAAATCATGTTGTTCATTAAATATGTTTTTTTACCCTTTATAAATTAGGCTTAACTTTTCTGGATATATTATTTTCCTTGTAATTCCAGTTCTATGCTGTGTTCTATGTCCTGCATTATTTTAATGTTGGAACAGCTAAGTCTTATATTATTCTGACTAGAGAGCCCCAATATTTAATTTTTTTCTTGTTGCTTGTAGCATTTTCTCCTTAACCTGGGAACTACAGAACTTAGCAATGATATCCCTGTGTATTTTTATCTTTGCGTCTCTGAGGTGTGGTGATTAGTGGATTCTTTCTATATCTATTTAATTCTCTGATTCTAGCATTGATAGATAATTTTCCTTGATGATTTCTTGGAGTGGGGCATTTAAACTCTCTTTTTTAATCAAAAATTTCCAGGATTCCAACTATTCTTATCTTGTTTTTTCTTGATCTGTTTTCAAGGTTAGTTGTTTTTGTGATAAGCTATTTCATAGTCTCTTCTATCATTTCATTTACTGGATTTTGCTTCATTATTTCTAATTGCTTTAGGGATATTAGCTTCCCCTTGTCCAATTCTAGTTATTTATGAATTATTTTCTTTCACGCATCTCTAGATCTCTTTTTCCATTTGGGAGATCTTTCATAATTTTATTCATTTTCTTGCATTGCTATTTTTTCCTTATTTTTCCTCAACCTCTCTCATTTGGTTTTTGAGGTCTTTTTAATGTTCTTCCAAAAGCTATTTTTGAAATATTTATAGCCGTGCTCTTTGTGGTGGCAAAAAAATGGAAAATGAGGGGATTTCCTTCAATTGGGGAGTGACTAAACAAATTGTGGTATCTGTTGGTGATGGAATACTAGTGTGCTAAAAGAAATTATGAACTGGAAGAATTACATGTGAATTGGAATAACCTCCAGAAATTGATGCAGAGTGAAAGGAGAAGAACCAGGAGAACATTGTACACAGAGACTTGATATACTGTGACACATTCAAAAGTAATGGACATTCGAAAGTAATGGAGGAGCAATGCAATGATCCAAGATTTTCCTGAGGGAAATATGAGAAAGAACATTATCCACATCCAGCGAAAGAATTATTGGAGTAGAAACACAGAAGAAAAACAACTGTTTGACCATGAGTTGATGGGGATATGATTGTGAATGTAAATATCAATAATATGGAAATAGGTCTCCATCAACGACACATGTAAAACCCAGTGGAATTGTGCATTGGCTACAAGAGGGGGTGGGAGGAAGAGAGGGAAAGGTCATGAATCATGTAACCATGGAAAAATTATCTTAATTAATTAATTAAATAAAACTTAAAAAAGAAAATAGAAAAAACAAATTAAAAAAAAAACAACCTGTCTTTGAGGCTATGAACTTTTATTGAATTTCTTTGCTGTTTTTGAGATAGGTATTTTAAATTCACCATCTTCTGAGTTGGAGCCCAGGTCTTCTCTGTTTCCATAATAGAGATCAATATTTGGATTCTTTCCCCTTTGCTTGCTCATTTTTATTTATTTATTTTAAAAATTTTAGCAGTCAGGCTAACAGACTTACTTATTGCCTTTTAGCTTGAATTCCAGGGTTTCTAATATTTTGAGGTATTTTTTTTAGCTTTCAGGATTTTTGTGTATATATTTGTTTTCCTGAGTCCCATTTAGTTATTCAATTTCTTTTAGTCCAGGGTCAGATGTACTTCTGGTCCCTTGTTCAAACCCCACTCTATAATTGACTTCAGGTGATCCAATCAGAGCCTACAGATAGTTCTGTCACTCTCACTACAAGAAGAGAGTCCAGCTTCATCTGTGGCAGCAACCAGGGACTCCGATTTCTTAGAGGTAATCATAGTTAACTGGTTCCCAGTCCTTCCACTACCACACTCAACAGTATGAGCTCCTTTCTCACTTCTCTTCTCCTTGTCCACATCCTGGGACAGAATAGGTCTCTAGTCCACATTCCTTGGACCTCTAAAGTCCTCTTTTACTAGCAATGAGATTTGAGTTCTTGCTCTTGGAACCCAAAGACCATAGATTTTGTAGTATCCACTCATTCAAGCCCCAGCTGTGGTCCAGTGGGGATCTCTCGAGTCAAGATTACAGCAGACACAGCTACTCCCAGTGCCCTCCGCTTGTGGATTCCAGTGGTGTCCTCAGGGATACAAAGCCCTCATAAAATAAGGTGAGGTTGCAAATCTTGCCTCCAGAGACTGCCTTGCTGATTTCATTCTATTTACTCTGTTCCTGACCTCAGTACCTACAGCAGTGGGATTGAAGTCATGAAAGTCAGAAAACTTCCTCCCTATTTATACCCTGACTATTCATTTTCACTCATGACTCCTGTCTGTTTCTGGCACTTTTAACATTTATTCTGTAGACTTATTTTTTTTTGTTTGTGGGGGATGTTACGAGAGCAGGAAAGCTTCATGTGCAACTCCAACATCTCCAGTCCTATACCTTTCTTTTCTTTTAATTAAAAAAAATGTTCAAGTTGGGCTTTGTATCTACAATGAAGGAATCACAGTTCCAAACTTCAGGTTATTTGTGCAGGTTCCATCAGAGCTGGAGATCTATTCAATTCTTCCAAGGTAGTATGATGTAAGAAGAGATGTGTTTAACACTCTCCTAGCCTGTGCTCTGAACTTTGAGAACCCTCAAACACTTTTTTTCCTACTTGGAACTGTGACCAGGGTCCCCTGCTCCACTGTGGCCCCAAGTGCTAGTGTCTCTTATGCTTCTTCTCACCCTGAGATCATGCCCCTGGACTGAGACCTGGTTCTCTGTATGGGAATGCAACTTGCATTCAGAACCAGCAAAGGGACCGCTGTAACCTTCTTCTGAACAGATGTCTGATTCCTCTTACTGTCTGTGACTGAGAACTCTGAAAGCCTTTGCTGCTGTTCCAGCTGTGCTCAAGTGTTGCTGTGGTGGTCCTGCCCTGGTACACTGTGTTCTTCCTCCACCATGGTGTACTAGATCCTCATGCTGGCCTTTTGAGTTGGTTTGGGCTGAAAAATTACTTCATCTTGTCTTTTTGTGGCATATGTTACTCTAGAATATATTTTGAGGCATTATATTATATATTGTTGGAGAGTAATTTAGTAGAGATCAGAAGGGTCCATGTATAATAGTCTCTGCCATCTTACCTCCTCTCTCCCTATCCTATACTTTTAAAGTGGATTTTTGAACCTAATTTTAGACATTTAAACTTTAATTTCATTAGATTTGGCCAAACTTTCTAATATATAGTTGTTGTTGTTCAGTTATTTAATCATGTCCAATTCTTTGTGACCCTATTTTTGAGTTTTCTTGGCAGAAATATTGTAATACTTTGCTATTTCCTTTTCAGCTCATTGTACAGATGAAGAAATTAAGGCAAACTAGCTCAAGTAACTTGCCCATGATTACACTATATATATATATAACTGATGTGTGTACACACATGCATGTCCACATGTAAATATCTATGTGCACATGTATGTACATGTGTGTACATAAACATATACATGTGGTATATAATTTATAAATATTATCTATAAATATATAGGTATATGTATACATAAACAGAAGTATTTATATGTATATTATAGGTGTTATAGGATAGATGTTATATGGTTATATACACATATATAGGTATATACACAGATAAATATTTACAAACATTATAGAGATATATAGGGAAACTTTTACTTATATCACACACACATATGTGCACAGAATATTGCATACATTTTCTCATGTGAGCCTTATAACAACTTTGTGAGATAGCCATTAGAGCTATCATTGTCCCCATATAATAAAGAATCAATCAACCAACAGTTGTTCATTACTGGCTTACTACATGAGGCACTTTGATAAGCATTGGAGCTGTCAAGAAAGGCAAACATAGTCTCTTCTGTCCTGGTGATCACTTTCCAGTGGAGGAGATAGCATGTAAACAAGTAAGAGTTGTTAATTGGTAAATGGGAGGTAATCTCAGAAGGAAGGCACTAGATGGAAGGGTAGGAAAGAAACCTAGGAAAGTCTTTTTCACAGAAAGTGGAACTTGAGCTGTGACTCAGAGGAAGTCAGGCAAGCCAGAAGGAAGAGATGAAGAGGGAGAGTATTTCAGACATAAGGGAAAGCAAGTGAAATGGTAGAGAATAGGGAAGTGGAGTATCTCATTTGAGGAACACCAAAGCCAATGTTGCTGGATTGTAAAGAATGTAGAGGGGACTAAGGTGTAAGGTAGTTGAAAATGAGACTCAGAAAGGTTAAATGACTTCTCTGATCACACAGCTAGCAGATGCCTGAGGCACTAGTGGGTTCTTGATACATACACAGTTGATTTATTGATTAATTTAAACCAAGAATTTTGTGACTCAAAGCTTCAGGACTCCAAGTCATATTTTACTAGCCTTCATTAAGGGTACTCAGTCTTGGCCAGAAGCCCATTATTAAAATACACTAGTATTTTAATCTTTGGAAAAAATATAAGAATAAAAAAGGGCCAATAGGGAGTAGACAGTCAATATAAATAACAACCTACTAAGACAGTATCTAGTTGCTCTTGATAAATTTAAGCCAATTGATTCATACGACCTGTTACCTCAAGTAGCATCCTCTAATATTGAAAGAACCATGATGAAATTGTTGAACCATTATCAGATATTCTTGAAAGATCATAGGAAATAGGAACCTGTGATTCTAAAGAAATCAAAAAGGGCAGTGTCTTGAAAACAAGAAGAGAATAGAGTCTGCCAATGAATGGCCCATTGACTTGATTATATTCTTTGCAAAGTGATAGAATGGATTTTTAGAATTAATGTTAATGACTATCTCAAAAATAAATAGTAATGACAGAGAACAAATATGACAGTCAAAATACAATAACCATATTTCCTTTTTTTGGACAGGTCAAAAAAGTCTGGTAGGTCAGAAGAAGACTGGTGATATAGTTGACTTAGATTTTAGTAACATTTCTTGATGAAGTATCTTGTGTTTTTCTTGTGCAAAAATTGGTAGTAAAGTGTGGACTAGATTACAATACAATTAGATGAATTTGAAATCTATTGAATGATTGAATTCTATTAACAGTTGTTAATGTCAGGTTAGGCAAGAGATCTTCAGTGTAGTACCCCAGGATCTATATTTGGCCTTCTGCTATGTTGCTTGTTTATCAATGAGTTTGATACAAGAATAGATAATATGGTTATCAAATTATCAAATGCTAATTTGAGAGAGAACACATTCTTTCACCCTCCAAAATCCTGACATCGATTTTATCCTTTTCTTGTGCTGAAGAACTTTTTCCCTGTCTTTATTCTCTTTAATATACTTCTATCATCCTTTCAAGGAAATCTTCATTTTCTCTAAAATCTAGAGAATAAAGAAGTATTCCTGCAACCTGGCACATCATTGAGGAGAGAGGACAACTTGAGTCTTACAGATGTACTGGCATAAATACCTTCAATTATAAGAGTCTGGAGTAATGTTCAGGTAAGTCTACAAACTCATAATAATTGAATGGTCAAAGTGTCCTGGAGAAGCAATGGTGGTATAGTGACTAGAGGTTGGGGTCAAGAGAACATTTGTTCTAATCTTTCCTTAGACACTTACTCCTTTTAGACATATCTCTTAATTTCTCTAAGGTTCAGTTTCTACATATGTAAAATGGAGTTAATAATACTTTCTGCTTTACAGGGTTATTGAGAGAATCAAATGGTATAACATATACATATGTATGTCTGTGTAAATACATATCTATATATCTATATGTAAATATCCAAAATATAGATGTTACCTATTATTGACCATTGTTAGAGGATGCCATCAAGGTAAGTCATAGCTAGGCATGCCTAATGGAGAACATCTGAACCAAAGCTAATATCAGTACCCCGATCATTAAAGAAGGAATGTGAAGAGAATATACCTGTTCCAGGTCCATCAATAAATTCTGTGGTGATATTCAGTGAGTTTAGGGTAAAACTATTTATACTTTCACATGAATATAAGACTGTATTCTGGCCATCATCTCAATTTACCCACATCCTGGGGCATTATAATATGTGTTTTGGTACTGTGTATTTCCCAGCAGAGCTCCACTACTAGATACCATCTTAGTTTCTGCTCTGAATTCCTCAACTCCATACATGTTGGAAATCTCTAAGTATGTGCTAATGTGTTTACTGAATAATAACTGAGAATAAAGACCAATGAATGGATGGATGCAACTGAAAGGGTGATGTTAATTCAATATAAGAAAGAACTTTCTAATAATTCAAGGGTTTTCCAAATAAAGTACCTGGAAAGAAAGTCACTTTTTCTTCTCTGAAAATGTTCAGAGATTGTTAGTGAGGTAGAGGATTCCCAAATTGCATAAGACGTTGGACATGATGATCTTGAATGTTGTCCAAATGAAATAGTCCATAAATTTCCCTTTAAATATTTATTTATCTTATTTACACAGCTTCCCTTCTGCCTAACTTGCCTCTAAAATTCAGTTATCTTCATACTTTTTCCAGGTCTCTTGTGGTCATTTCATTTTAAAACTTAAAACCTTAGAGAATTTGGACGGTCCAGTTATATACAATAGTCCCCAAAAGAACTGACAATTCAGGAATGTGGCATATCTAAACACACCCCACATTGGTCATGTCCTCCTTTATCTACAACTATGTCAAGTTGAAGGCTCCACAACTTGAAAGATGCAGAGGATTTGAGAAGGTCTTGAGGTGAATTATCATAATTATTGAGAAAATTGGAAAAGAGAACCTGTGGAAAAAAGGTAAAGGAAATTGGTATGATTTAGCCTGGAGAATGGGAGACAGTGCTGAGTTTTAATAATTGTCATCAGGAATAGAAAACTTTTTTTTTCCAGTGGATGATGGCTAGCTGTTCTACATCATTACTCAGGAAAGGACAGGGGCAAATAATGCTTAAATTGTAGCAAAGGGAACTTGAAATAGTAGGACATAAGGAGAGATTTCTGAGCTGCCTGAGGTTTTAGATTCTAGAATAAGCTACCCAGGAAAGCTATGCCTCTCTGGCATGATTTAGGTGTATAATAGCAATAATTCATGTCTATATAGTGAGTGCTTCAGGGTTTACAAAGCACTTTGCTCACAATGGTCTTGTGAGGTAGGCAGGACAAAAATAATTAATATCTTTTTACAGATGAGGAAACTAAGGTTCAAGGAGGAGAAGAGGAATATTCAGGATTACTTAGAAAGTGACAAAGCTGGGATTTGAATCCAACTCCAAATCTGCTGACTCCAAGGACAGTGGCGTACTTTCCAGTATGTTACCCAAACTCAGGAATTGTTTGGACCCTTCCTCTCTTCACGTTGGATGATGCCATAACACTTGACCAAACTTGGCTCAACAATATAATATTCTGCTAATGAAATAGCAATGGAATTTCTATTTTAATAATGAAATATGATTCAGAATATTGAAGATTATAAAGATACTATTATTTGGATTCATCAGAAAAGATGATGTACAGAGGGAACAAAATACTAATATAATAATATTTTTCAGCAAAAGGTTAAATAAAACCTGATATGGAATTTTGCACATAGTAAAAGCATTACACTTATTGTAGTGTTGGGAATATATGTGTATATACACACACACACACATATACATACATATATATATATATATAATTTTATCCAATAGAAAAGTTGTAGAAAAAAAAAGACATGAAGCAATGAGAGCTTCCATTTCAACAGTTTAGTTCAAACCAAAGCACTTTAGAAAACTATATATATTAAATGTAAAAATCTATGGTAATGCAGCATTTAGAATATGAATATAAATAAATGAGTTCACAGAACACTTTGTAAAACTCCTTTAGTTCAACTGCCTTGTCCCTCCATATGTAGAAAGGAGTTCCCCAAATTATCCTATGGATATAATTGTTCTCATTATTTGCTAAGCATTTATTAATATGCAGACTGTTTTGCAATAAGAATCCATGATCTGAAGTGAATTAAGTGATGCAAACTCATGCTGTAGCCTACTTAATGGACCACTGGAAGCCAACATATTATTCATACACTTTTCATGGATGGGTATACATCTGGGTTGAGAGGAATAAAAAATCCCAAAGGAGCAGATTGAGTG
Source organism: Monodelphis domestica (assembly GCF_027887165.1). Classification (NCBI taxonomy): domain Eukaryota; kingdom Metazoa; phylum Chordata; class Mammalia; order Didelphimorphia; family Didelphidae; genus Monodelphis; species Monodelphis domestica. The sequence goes on along the minus strand of NC_077228.1, from coordinate 57,828,022 downwards.
TACTGGAATACATTGAAAATGAGGAAATCTGGGAAAGATCATTTGTATCTCAGAGAAATATGGGTGAAACAGAGTGATTATAGTACTGAGTCTTCTTGGCTTAATGCAAAAAAAAGAGAGAGAGAGAGAGAAAGACTATGCAACTAGGTGGTACTTTGGATAGTATATTGATCTTTGAGACAAGAAAACTAGGGGCATTTGGGTATCTCCTTGGATAGGGAGCCAGGTCTGGAGTTGAGAGGACATGGGTTCAAATTTGGCCTCAGACACTTCTGAGCTATGTGTTTGTAAGTAAATTATTTAACCCCAAATGCTTAGCCATTACTGGTCTTCTGCCATGGAACCAATACTTAGTATTAGTTCTGAGACAGAAAGTAAGGGTTGGGAAAAAAAAGAAAAAGACAAGAGTTCAAATCTAATCTCAGAAATTTATATGACCTTGGACAAGTCACTTAATCTCTGAGTGCCTCACTTTCTTCAGCTATAAAATGGGGATGATAATAATAGTGCCCACTTTCCAGAGCCATGGGGAGGATTAAATGAGATAAGGTTTTCAAAATGTCCCTGCATATCCTTCTCCAGATTCACACTCCAGCTTGTCAATATTCTTCCCAAATTTGCACACCTAGGATTGATCACAGTCTTTGATGTGTGCAGATCAGAGAGGAGTATAGTGGGATTTCCATTTTCCTTAATCTGGGGCCCATGGCTCTCTTAGACACCCTAAGATAGGATCAGATTTGCTAGTGGGTGTGTTCCATTATTTATTCATACAATCCAGTAAAACCTTTTAAGTCTTTCTATTAATTAAAAACAGCAGTACCATAGTCACAATCAATCTGTCAACAAGTCTATATTAAGTGCCTAGTGTGTGCCACATACTATGCCAGGCTGTGGAGATACAAAGACCAAAGAAAAGAAAATAGTCCTTGACTATGAGGGGATTACAGTAGATTCTTCTATTCAACTGAAAGTCGAGATATTGTTATTAAATGGAAATAAATACTTAACTGAAACATGGTGGACACAGTTGGTCCATTTCAATGGCCAATGTGAGGTTGCTACAGTTAATATTACCTATTGTGAAGTATCTGCACTTTTAAGACCATCCACAAGAAACTAAAATGAAGCCAATTAACTGACAGCATTTGGATGGGATTATGGTTCCTAGTGACTAAAGTTTCTTTTCTAGCTCATCTCATAAGGGGAGAAATAATTTTCCTAGCTATCTTCTCTTAGTACAATGAAGGTTTAGAAAAATAGCTTCACTAGGTACTCTATAGGGCTGGGGGTTCGGTGTTTGTCTAATCTTGTGAGATGCACAGCAGATATTGCAAAATATCAGCAGAGTCAGGCTGTGTTTACACACACCAAACAGTTTGAAAAGAAAACAACAGACAGAGTTGGATTCACTCAAAGAATTTTCCCCTTGGCTGGAAGTGATTTTTTCCTCTGAACTAACTCTACTGTTTGTATTTCTCATATATTGAACTTTCTCGTTCTGCCTTGAATTACTGTGATTCATATACATACCTCCTGAACCCCGTTTACTTTCTGAGAACAGGTGCTGGCTGGATCTTACTCATCTTTATGGGATCCACAGCAGCTCCCATAGTGCCTTGCTTCTTCACAAGGTGAGAGGCTTGAATGAGATAATGTTTTTAAATCACCTTGTAAATTTTAAAGCTCTCTGGAAACGCTGGCTATTGTTCTTTAAATGAACAAACTATTTAGGAACTGATTAATATTTATTCATTTCCAAAACATTACTATTTATTTGTGTGAAATTGGTCATACATTTAATTTAATTAATACGTTTTTCCAATTTTAACTTTCAATTGATAACCAATTATTTTTTTTACTTCCATGTCCCTCATGTAGAAGAAAAATAGAAATATCCAACTTTGTAGCAAATATGAATCATCAAAAAACAATGAATTTCCACATTTTCTGTCTAAAAATGTTTGTCTCATTCTGTATCTTAATTGCCACCCCTATCTGATGGAAGGTGAATAGCACAGAGAATTATTAGTCCACTGAAATCATGGTTGGTCATTGCATTGCTCAGAGTTATTAGGTCTTTCAAAGCTGTTTTTCTTTTCAGGACTGTCATTATTATATGTTTTTTTTTTCTTCTGGTAAAGCTTCAGTTAATCCTTTCCCATGCCCAGACTACTTTGTGTAGTCAAAAATATTCCTTCTTAAGATGTTGGCTTAGGTCACCAATTTTTCCCCTGGCAAATAACCAATTTGAGTTTCATTTTAATGAAATTGGAATGATGCTAGTTGTAGTTTCTCAATTGTGCTTAGCAAGGGCTTGGCTCTGATCATCTCTCATTACCCATGGCCTGACTCTCATTTACCTGTGCTTTCCTCTTATGTTCAGGCTGATGGATTCTTTCCATCTAGAACAATCAGGCCAACCATCTCTTTTCCGTATGGGCCCAGCCCCGCTCTGTTTCCTAGGCTGCCTTGATACAGAAGAAGAAGCTCTTGCTTAATGGATATGATTTCAGAAACATCAGGAACAATTCCTGCCTATTCTGCCACTTGAAAAGAGGACAAAACCTTTTATTCCAATTAGAAATCATGATTAAAAAAGAAACATATTTAAAATAGAGAACACATTAAAAAGTATAATTCAGGTTAAGATTTACAAAGCATGCTGTAAAAATAATAGGCAAACTATAAAAATAATATAGCAATGAATTTGATTATTGGTTTCTAACATCCTTATAATGCACACACACTCTCACCCCAAAATACATGCATATATATGGGATTCCAATCCCATATATACTTATATATTTTAATATATTTATATAAATTTACATAAAATTTATTTAGATATATTCTATAATTTATTTAAATTATAAACTATACATTTATATAAATAAATAAGTTATATATATAATATAATTTGAACCCCACAATAATACTATAGGCATTATTATCATTTTTATTTCATAGGTAAGAAAATGGAGGCAAAGAGATGCAAAGAGATAGCTAGAAAATGCAGGAGTCAGGATTTAAATTTAGATTTTCCTTACATCTATGCCAAGATTCTAATGACTAGGAGTCTAATTCATGTGGAGATGTTAGGATCATAGGTTCAGAGATTTATAACTAGAGAGCATCTTAGAGCTAATAAAATTAAAAAAAACTTCTTAAATAATTAGTGATTATAACATTAATCACATATAATACATTAATATAACAATGTAAATTAATAAATCAATAATAAACAAAATCATTAACTTGGAATTAGATATTACCTACTCCAAATCCCTCATTTTGACATGAAGAAATCAAGGGTCAGAGAGATTTGCTGAAGATTAAACAGGGAGCAAATGACAAATGAACTTTGGGGCAAACAGTGATGCAGGATGGTCACTTGAGTGAATGTCTAAGGATCAATATATTGATCTATGAGTCTTGTATGAAGGTGCTAATTGTGCTCATGGAAGATGAGGGAAACTCCCCTAATACTTCCTTGACTCTTGTCTTCCTCCCATCTTTGCACTCACATAACATAACAGTTGTTCTGGTTCAGTCATTTTTCAGTTGTGCCCAATTCTCCATGAACCAGTTTATGGTTTTCTTGGGAAAGATACTGAAACAGTTGGCCATTTCCTTCTCCAGCTTATTTTACCAAGGAGGAAACTGAGGCAAACCAGGGTTACACAATTAGTAAGTGTCTAAGGTCAGATTTAAACTCTGGGGCATGCATTTCTCTGACTCCAGGTTAGATACTCCATCCCTCCATCCCCTGTGCTACTTAGTTATCCCTATGTAACATAGAAAGTAGAACGAGTCCTCTGAAGCTTATCTCCTATAGTCATAATCTTCCTGGGTCTCAGTTTGCTCATGTATAAAATGAAAGACTTGGACTAGATGACCTCTAGTTGGATCAGATAGCATGGGATATATCAAGGCAGTCAAGGAAATAGAGTAGGGCTGGGTCCAAATGGAAAAGGGATCATTGGCTTCCTGGTTTCTGTGATCCCTACACTGATGACTATATCATCTCTATTCCCAAGGTGGCATATAGACCACCACTAAAAGCCCGTGAATAGTTTATAGTGACTATGTATCTCTTCAGAGGATGTCTGTCAATGATATACTTCATCTGCCTTTAGAAGAAAAAGTGGTTAGTGTTTTTCATTCCTGTACCTGGAGGCAATGGATCAAATCTGTAGTGATTTCAATCATGCCTTCTCTCTTGGAGCTTTTCCATTTTATAGAGTTTAATGACACCAGTAACATTCTTCCTTATAATATTTGGATCCATTGGACTCACCTTTCCCAAATGTATTCCCTTCAAAGCTGATTTCACAAACCACCAAGAAATCAATTCTTTGACTATTTGTTATTTTTTCTATATTGGTTGCTATTCCCAGGGCTTTGAGTGCTACCATTCTATACTTTGGGCATTTTATAACTTTACTCCCAGGGCTATTGTCAGGAATGACTAATCAAATAGGCTGTGGAACATTTTAAAACAATATCAAGTATTGTGTATGTGAAACCAAGAGCAACAATGATGGTAGTAGTGTGCAAATATCACATTACATTTTTTCCAAAAGTTACTCCTTTGATAAGCTCAGCTAACTGCAGTAAAATTGAGAGCCAGGACCTTATGAAAACGACTCATGAGAAATCATAGTAGGGACAACAAAGTCCATTCACAAATGATCATGCACTATACTTGAGAGGCTGCATAGACTATGGGAAGAGTGTGAGACCCAACCTTGAATCCCTATTAACTAATGTGATCCCCACAAACCTTAACTTCTTTATCTGCAAAATGAGAATATTGATGGTTGCATTGCCTATAAAGTTTAGAATATTTTGTGATTTGAATTGTTATTCTTCCCTCAGATACTATTTGTATTTTAGGCACACTCTAATTGCTTGGTCAAGCAACTAGGTGAAACAGTGGATACCCAAGCCTGAAAACAAGAAGACCTGAGTACAATTTGGCTTCAGACACTTACTGGCTATGTGACCATGGGCAAGTTACTTACCTTTGCTTGCCTCAGTTTCCTCATCTTTAAAATGAACTAGATGTGGAAATGGCAAACCACTTCAGTATCTTTGTCAAGAAAAAAACAAAATGGCAACATGAAGAGTCAGACACAACTGGAATGACTGAGCAATAAAATTGTTCATCTGATTTAATGTTCTAGTTTCTGGTAGCAAATAATTAACTAGATATAAGAAGGGGTTTGAAAGCATTAGGGACACTGCCAGAAATAGAAAAAGTGATGGTACAGAGAACAGACAAACTGAAAGCAAAGTAGGAAATAGAAAACCTAAAAAAGTAGGCACAAGAGTTCTAAATGCAAAGAAGTATGGAACCACTTATTTTAACATCAAATGGTCTTATAAACTTCAACAATGCCCTGGGCTATTATGATATCATGGACTGGAACCAGAGTTGATGTCCATAACAGTGATCTTGAGATATAAATGATAGGTTAAATTATGTTTAGTGTATTCTTTTTAAAGCAGCAGGGAAATATCTAATACATATAAGAACAATTTCCTTGTTAAAAGGAGAAACAACAAAAACAACAAAATTTGGTTGTTTAAAGGGATAAAACGCCATGTTGAGCTATAACTAGGACTTCTGGTACCTTAGATAAGAAGTAAAGGGGGTTGTGGGAGATATTTTATCTTGTCCATGAGAGTGATGAGACCTTAAGAAGTGATTTCCAGGGCAACTAGTTGGATAAATGGATAGAGCTCCTGATGTGGAATTGGGAAGACTGGAATTAAAATGTGGCCTGGGACACTTCCTTGCTGTGTGACTTTGGTCAAGTCCCTTAACTCCTTTTGCCTAGTCCTTACTACTCTTCTGTCTTGGATATTTAGATGGGTTAAAAAAAAGGAAGAAGAGATTTCAGGCTGGACAACCCAAGATCTGGTTGGGGTAAGTTCTCAGGACAACCCATATAAGTAAGAGAACAGAGATCTAGGACAATACTTCTGGGGAAATTGATGCTGGGGAAGAGAACAGAATAGGCTGAGTTAATGAAGAACTTCCCTAAAGTACAGCTATGGTGGGATGAAGAACCCTAGTCTGGCATATTGCTATTTTAACTAAGTGAAGAGAATGGAATCCATCAAAGAGATTTTGTAAAGACAGTGGTGACAGGATTTATCAACTGATTACATATCTTGAATGAGTTAGAGTGAGAGATTAGGGATGATAACAGGGGACCTATTGATGTGATGGGGAGAATGGTGGTTCCCTACCAGTAATAGGAGAATTTGGAATAAATATGGATAGAGAGGGGGGGGGGGAATGAATTCTGCTTAGGACAAAGTGACAGAAAGATGGTATGATTTTTTCCTCCTCCATTTAGGGGATTAAAATCTATGCACCTAACCTCTACATGTGGTTAGTAGCACCTTCTCCAATTACAAAATGAACAGAAGATAAATGACCTGAAAGAATGTTTGTTTAGTAAACGGATTGCCCAGAAGGCACCCACTTCATGGACCAAATGGCAAGGCAGGAGGGTGGGAAGAAATGACAAGCTGGCGGGTAGATTCTGCCTCGAAAGCCTCTCACTTTACTCGATGCCTGGTGAAATTATCCCAGTCCACTGACTCATTGTCAGATACCTTCTTGCTCTGAAGCCCAAATAAATCTCCTTTAATTATGTTAATTGTTAAAAGGACTCTAATTTTGAATTTCTTCTCTTGGTTTAAAAATCTCCCCCACCCCCTGCCTCCATAAAAAGAATAAAAAAAAAAAACAATCTATATAATGAACATACAGAGACTCTTGCTTTCCAGCTACTGCAGAAGCAAGGGCCTCCTGACTTCTCAGGAATTTTTCTTGCAAACAGCTAATTGAAACATTCCTTCAATTTGTGCTGCTCGGTTTTGACAGTAGTTCTGCCCCTTGTCATAAAATCAATGGTCTTTTCCCCCCCCTTCTCTCTTTTCTCTGGCTCTCTCTGACTGCAGGGCCTTCTTTCTTCCACTCAGAGTCTTCCTCAGATCATCGGGGTTAAGTGATCTTTTCATACTGCTTGGCCAGACTGTCACAAGGCATTGAGTGGCTTTGGAAAATGAGCCCCGTTAAATGGACTTGATGGGGGTTAGCACCGCCATTACTGCTCTCACCACTGTGATAAAATGGAGCAATAATGACGGGGGAAGGTACTTATCACTGTCTTTTTGAGATCACTTAAGATAGTTTGGGGCTGAAGCTTTTTGCCAAAGATAAATGGAACATGTACAAGATAAATGTTACCATCACAGGATCTTTTGTGTGTGAGCCTGTGTGGGTCTGTGTTGTTTACCTGAAGGCCTTCATACAGCCGTGAGAACAGGTTAGGATAAAGACCTGCCAGAGAGGCTGGAGCTGGTATGAGGTTGCCACCTGTTGTGATGGGGATGAGGGTTGTTGGATGTAAAAGACAGACTCAGAACTCCGCAACTAAACAAAATGTTTCCATTATCTTCATTTGTCGGCAGTACGATGTGTCTAGTTTACACAAATTTGGATTGTTAGAGCTCAAATCTTCTTCCCCAGCTAATCAGAGAGGATAATGGGAAGAGGTTTGGGTCCTTGTAGAGGATATTAACCTGAATGGTCATCCACATGGGTGATCAATATTCCAGGGACCTCCGTTTCCTCTTGTGTCAAATCTTTGGGAGGGTAAAAATTGGGATTAAGACCGCATAGCCAATATGAGATCTAAAACTAATTCTCTGACTCCAAATCCTGTGCTCATTCCATTGAATGTGAGAAAATCAATTTGATTGAAGGCATCATTGTCAATAATCATAGGATCAGAGTATTAAAGCTGGAAGTGACGTGGGAGATCATTTTCTCTAAACGTATCTTTTTTTTAGACAAGAAAACAGACTCAAGACATTAAGTGGCATGATCGAGGTCATAAACATAGTAAGTAGAAGAAATAAGATTCAAATTTAAGTTCTCTGAATCCATATCCTCTGCATAAATCATACATAAAAATATTGCACAGGCAGTAACTTTGTAGGAGGCTCCACATAGAATGATTAGTTTTTATAGCAAAACTCTAAAGTATTGGAAGTAATAAAGTAACTTAATGGATAGAGAGCCAGGCCTAGAGACTGGAGGTCCTGGGTTCAAATATAACCTCAGATACCTCCTTAGTGGGCTGACCCTGGGCCAATCATTTAACTCCCATTGCCCAACTGCTCTTGTGCTTTGGAACCAGTTCTCAGCATTGTTTCTAAGGTGGAAGGTAAGGGTTTTAGGGCAAAAAAAGCCCAAGATATTATTTTCTGAAGTTTTTCTTCAGCAGTACATTACTTAAACTTCTACAAGTATATAAGGAGGAGAAATTACATTTAAAGACTAGTCTTAGAATCCACTTGAATCATTATGTAGAGAGCCTGCATTTTTTAAATGCTTATCTTCTATCTTAGAATCAATATTGTGTATTGGTTCCAAGGCATAAGTGTGATGAGGGCTGAGCAAAGGGAAGCTGAGCATAGAGAAGAAATTCCCTATTCTACCATTCCAATCTACCTGCTATTGGGCTAACAAAGTGATCTTCCTTAGATATGAGTCTGACTGTGTCACTCTCTTAGTCACATAAAGTTCTCTATGTGGAATATTTTTTAAACTCTTACCTCATCTTAGCATTGATGCTTGGATCAAAAAGGAAAATGTCAAATGTTGGCAGGGACGTAGAATAATCAGGACACTAATACACTGCTGGTGGAGCTATGAACTCATGCAACCATTCTGGAGAGCAATCTGGAACCATGCCCAAAGGACCATCAAACTGGGGAAACCCTTTGACCCAGCAACACACTGCTAGGACTGTATTCTAAAGAGATTAAAGACAGGGGAAAGGTCTCTATTTATACAAATAATATTTGTAGTAGCTGATTCTGTAGTGGCAAAGAACTGGAAATTGAGGGAATGTCCATCATTTGGGGAATGGCTCTACAACAGTGGAATATTATCATGCTTGTATACAAAGTAACTTCTTATTAAATGACTGATTGACTATAACAATGATATCACAGGTCCAATTTATTATTAATAGATTATTTTTGTAATCTTTTCTTCTGATCTCTATTTTAAAATTATTATTTTAACCACTTATGATGTGCAGAGAGAGCAATGCTAAGTGCAAGGTAACACCAAAAAGATAAAGAGAGGATCCTTTTCCTCGAAAAGTTTGTCATTTGATAGGGGAAAGAATCAAAGTAGTTAATATTTATGTAGTATAATTCTGAAAAGCACTTTCACAAATATGATCTCATTTGATCTAAAGAATTCTGTGCGGGGAGTGCTATTATCGCATTCATTTTACAGATGGAAAAACTGAAACTGGGATACAGCGAGTGATTTGCCTAAAGCTATTAAATCTCTGAATCAGAATATGAACTTAGATCTTTCTATCCCAAAGGCTGGCGCTCTATTCACTATTCCACCTTGCAGATCTATATATTAATCAGAACAATAAAATTAGAATAATAAGAATGTAATAGCAGTGTGTCATGTTAGGAGATTAGATGAGGGTGAAGTCATGTCCAGATGAACAATTAAGAAACACATCATGGAAAAGATAACATTTCTCTGAGGCCTTGTAGAATAAGTAGAATAAGACAAATTGTAAAAAGGACAAGGAATTCCAAGTATAAATATGGCATGAACAAAGGTATGGAGGTAGGAAAGTATAGGAGATTTTTTGAGAAAATGAGTAGTTCATTCTGACTGAAATATAGGTATGTGGAAAGATTAAAAAATGTAGATTTAAGACACTGTATAGAAACTTAAATACCTGCAACCAACAAATTTAGAAGGGAGTGAGGAGATCTTGGATTTTTTTCAAAGGAATGATAATCACATACCTATATGTATTAGGAAGAATAATGTGGCACCAGTATATAGAATGAATTGGAAAGAGAGACTGGAGATGGGAAGACTTATTAGGAAGATATTGAAAAGATCCTGCTAAAATACTTAAGGCCATTTAGGATTTTATAGGGTTTACCACCCATTTAGAGAAATGGCAGCAATGGGAAATATAAGGATGATATCAATTCAAGTGATGTTGGGGATCTCTAATTGACAGGTCTTGGTGAAAGATTGCATAAGAGGGATGAGGAAGATTGAGGAGTCACATATTATAATTCTGAGCATGGGTACAAGAATGATGGGATCATTGACATATGTAGGAAAGCTAAGAAGTGGAGCTTAGGGGAGAAAATAATGAGTTCAATTTTAGTTATGTTGAGTTTGAGATGTCAGTGAACCATCCAAATAAAGATGTCTAGTAGGCAGCTAGAAATGCAAGCCTGAAGCTCAGGAGAGAAATCAGGATTGTAGATGAGATTTTAAATTGTTCAGATGGATGATCAATGGGTAGATAAGTGTCAATGGAATTAGAGGCAGTAAATGAAATTAAAAGAGGGCATCTAGTACATCCCATAATTTTAAAAAATCCCTTTAGAGCCTGCTTAACAAGTGATCATCCAACCTTTGCTTCAAGGTCTTCAGTAATGAGAAACTACTGCTTCCTACAGCAATCCAATCAATCCAATCTGCTTTGAAATAGCACTAAATGTTAGGATTTTTTTCCTAATATCAAGCTTGAATGTCCTTCTTTGCATCTCCTACAAAATGTTCCAATTTTTGACCTTTAAAGTCAAGTAAATTTTCCACATGACAGTCTATGGCATATTTGAAGACAATTCAACAATCAAAAAACCATTTACTAAGGTGTTTACTATATTCCAGGTATTTTCAAAATTCAGAATTATAAAGAGAAGCATAAAAAGGCCATTCCCTGCCCTCAAGAAGTTTATCTTCTAAAATACATAATAAGGAACTGAGAAGGAGGAGATTTTGGGATTGAAGGAAGATACCCAGAGGCATGGAGGATGAGTAAGGAGCTTGGAGAGGGATGAAGACATTTTTAGTCTGAGCCTCCTTAAATTGGAGGGTTTTTTTTGAAGGAACCAGCTTATCAGAAGATGAGGCTTCAGTGTGGAGGGTTCCAATGTGAGAAGTAGTACAGGGATGGAGCAAGCTTCCATAGAGACAAAGTCCTATTAAGATGGGTTGTCAGACATCTTGGAGAGGGATGAAGAAGACAATTATCTTGTCTGTACCGCCTTTTCATGTGCAGGTTAGACATCTCCCATTCCCTAAACTGATGTTCATGTGACATTCACTTGGCATCCCAGTTAACCTCCATTCTACTCAAATCTCCAGATTATAATGTGGCACATAAGTTGATCATGATACTCTGAATAGAGTGTAGGGTCATCACTTCCTTTTTCTTTGACATTTTCATGACTACTGTATTGCACGGTTGATTATATTAACCTTACATTGTAAGTAAACCTTCAGATTTTCTTTTCAGAAGAACTACTGTCTTTCAATGGCTTGTTCATTGTGTATTTCATCAGTTAATTTTCTGAACCCTATTAAATTTATCTTACTATATTAGGCCCATGATTCTAGTCTGTCAAAATATTTTTGGATTCTGACTCTGTCATACAATGTTAGCTATATCTTCCAATTTTCTGTCATCTGAAAATTTGGTAAAAGAAAGAAAGATGTTGACCTGTCTTACTTCATTTCCTATCCTCTGACATATCCATCTTTACTTAGTCTGTCATCATGGATTTAGGAGGCCCCAATTCCTTCTGAAATGAATGAGAATCCAAGGCATCAGTGTCTGTGAAAGAGAGAAATTCAGTTTGGTCCATCAATTAGGGAATGGTGGAAAAAGTTGTGATATATGGTTGTAAAGAAATACTTCTGTGCCATCAGAAATAATGACCAAAAAACCTGGAAAGAATAATATGAAATGAAGTAAAGTAAAGTGAGCAGAACCAGAAGAATGCTGTACCAGTAACAACAACAAAGATTGAAGTATTTTCATCAGTGCAAGGAGCTAAGACAACTCCAAGATTCTCATTTTGGAAAAGGTTATCAACTGCCATAGAAGGAATTGAGGGGCTCTGCTTCATGTTATTTCCTTCATGAAATTTTCTCTAGTATAAGTAATGTATCTTCTTTCACATGATGAAAATGGAAATATGTATTGTATAATAGTGCATATACAATTTATATCATATTACCTGCTGTTTTGGGGAGTGGGGAGGAATGAAAGGGAGGGAGAGAACATAGATCATAAAATGTCATAAAATGACTTTAAATTCTTTTTTAATCTAGAAAAAATAAAATTAATGAGACAGATAAAGACAGACATAGTGACAGAGAAATGAAATAATAAAAAGATAGTCTCTTCTGCCCTCCAGGAATTTATAATCTAAAAGGGAAGATAACACACAAAGAGAGTCAGGAAATCAGAGGAGAATAATATCAAGGGGGTACTTGGGGAGGGAGCATCTTGTTCTTTGGAGTTGACACTAGGCTGAGCAGCAGATACAGAGTGGAGTGGGCTGAGGTTCCATATAATGGAAGGAATTGGGAGGATTTTGGTTCTCTGCCAACCAACTCTCTAACTAGAGGAAGAAGAGGCTAATGGAGGTGTCAGTCAAGGTGTGAGTTAGCAGCATGGTGATGAGTTTAGAAGTGAGGAGCTCATCTTGTAAGGGGCAGGCCTTTTACACAAATTCATTGAGATGAGTCTTTTGATCCTTAGAGCCTAGCTGAATCAGAAGCATTTGCTTTTGGGTAAAAAGTGGGTCCCTATGCCGAAATTCTGTACCCAAGTATATCTGTATATTCTAGAGTTCATGGAGTGGTCCCTCTGCAGTAGACTTCCTTCAAGAGGTAGTGTTCTACCACCAAGATACAAGGACAATGCTAAAAATCTTCTGAATGCCACTAATCCCATGCCCCGTGGCAGATCTATAATTACCTGACATGCCAAGCTAGCAGGCCGTACTGGGACAATGCTATGTAATGACAGAGTATTTATAGGTGGCTGTGGATTATTGTGTAATCACACTGAATAGATCCAAAAGTAATTACATACATCCTCCCCTTGGGGTTTAGAGAGAAAAAATAACCTCATGCTCACAGGCTGACTTCTCTAAAAGTATGCTCTTCTTGCAGGAATTTCCCAGCAGGAGAAGGAACAGAGGAGCTTTAATGAGTCTAAGTGGTCAAGCACTTTCCTTAAGAGCAATGTTGTTAACCCCACTGCCCTGGCTAGGTTCCAGCTCAGGAAACGACATTCAGCTGTCTTGGATCTTCCTTGAAATCCTTACCCCCAGAAATTTTTGTCCATCCCAGCCGATGCTCAATAAAGAGAGTAAAGGAAGTAGGAAGAGCACTGGATATTGGGGGAGCCCTGAATTCTAATTCTAGTTTTACCCACTTGCCAGATTGCAATCAAAGACCAAGCCCCTATCCATGGGTCCTTGTTACCTGACTTGTAAAATGGAGGTGGCAGGTGGTGAGGAGACTTGAAAATCACTAAAGAAAGTTCTTTTGAATTCCAACATTCCATGAATCTATGAGTGAGAGGAAGAGATCAAGATGAACTTCTCACTGTAATGGGATTTTAACACACACCATCCAGAAAATAGAGTGCTCTGTGTACAATTTCAGCAGAGTCAGGTTGCCAATGACAGTAAGGGAGATGGTTTACTTTCTATTGTAATGTGCACATTACTGACTGTAATTACTGTTAGACTGATGGCTGTCTTCTATGATAGTAAGGCTAGGAACTCCTGGAGTCTCAGGGCTCCATGAAGGATCTCAGACTTATCTCTTGGCTTGCCCTTTGATCTATATAGTGAGTGATAAATAAGACTTCAAGGAAAAGTCTTTTTTGTAAAGAATTTAGAATAATTTAAGATTTCTCTGATGTCAATTATAGCCAATTCAATGAATAAATGAATGGAATAATGTTTATTGAGTCCTTGCCATTTGCCAACCAGGGCAGCTGTTGGTGCAAAGGATAGAACATCCAGACCAGGAGTCAGGAAGGTCTGAATTCAAGTCTAGCCTCAGATATTTATTAGCTGTGTGACCCTGGACAAGTCACCTAACCTTCTTTGTCTCAGTTTCTCATCTGTAAAATGATTTGGTGAAGAAATGACAAACTACTCCAGGATCTTTGTTGAGAGAATCCCAAAGCAGGGTCACAAAGAGTTAGACACATCTGAGAAACAACAAAATATACCAAGCACTTTGCTAAATTGAAGATACTGATACAAAAGCAAGATAAATGCTATTCTCAAGGAACATACAGGAGAGGTTTTAGCAGCAATTCAGATGGAAAAGTCCAGCAGTAGTTAGAGTACAGTAACAAAAAAGATTGTTGTGCATGTACTTTAATGCCATTTACATTAATAAAACCAGTCTATTGAATCATTTGGTGTTGCCAAAGACTTTGGTGTAGAGAACTTTCTTTTCTGGTTTTTCAGTATCCGTTGTTACCAAAGAACTAGGGTCTAGGAGCTAGCATGAAAAAAGACAATTAAAAATGATAATAGCATTTATATAATTTTTACTATATTCCCGACATTGTGCTAGTATTTTATGGTTATAAAATAATTTGATCTTCACAAGAACCCTGAGAGGTAGATGGTATTATTATCTCCATTTTATAGTTGAGAAAACTGAAACAGAGGTTAAAGGACTTGTCCAGAGTCACCAAGCTAGAAAATGCTTGAGATGTAAGATTTGAACTCAGGTCTTCCTGATTCCAGGCACAGCACTTTATCCATTATACCACCATTTTACAGGTCACTTTACATGGGGATTTGTATCCTTGGATTTAGACTTCAGGATTTCTGTGTGCTATTTGTGTAGGAGATGAGATGCAATTAGTAAAGTTCTTTGAGATCTATTAGGCTTTTTCCTTTGGGGAAGAGAGAGAGGTAAGACAGGAGGTTGGTCTTTATATTTTCTAAATTCAGAACCTATTTGGTCTTTGTGGAATTCACATGCCTAACACATAAAATCACTATTCTTATAATAGTTCTCTATAAGAATCCCAGAGAAAGGAAGCTATGACCTTCTCCAATCTTGAGAGGATGGTATTTTCTTAAAATTAATGATTCCCTTATTTCTATATCTGAAGCTTCACTCATAAGAGATTAGGTTTGCAATCAACAACTATATAATAATAGGATCCCAGAGTTGAGAGCTTTGAGATCATCTTGCCTAATGCCTCTCCAAAGTATAAATCTTGTACCTATCTCTAAAGAATGGCTGTCCAGACTCAACTTAAACTCTTTTGGTGATGGGGGAACTCGTCTCTCATTCCAGTCAATTCCAAATGTTAGGCAGAAATTATCCTTCCTTTTTCTGCCTTGAAATCATCCTCTTTGATTATTGTTCTACCTTCTCTTTCTTCTCAGTATCTCCATATCATTCCTTTTTCATTTCTACTCTCATTTCTTTCTCTTCCCCATCTAATACTTAGTTTCAGCTTTTGAGAATCTGGGCTCTTATAAGTGGGTGTTAGATTTACCTTCATTTGGTGAGAGAGCAATCTCTAAACACTGCTGCAACATGTTTATCTCCTCTGCTTACAATTTCTAATTCCCCTTTATATTTTATTTTCTCTCATTAAATGTAAGGTCTTCAATGGAAGTCACTATATTGTTTGTTTACGTTTGTATTCTCAGCATTTAGCACTCTGCCTGGCACATCATCAGTACTTAATATACATTTTAATCTATCTAATCTAATCATCTATCCATCTATCTATCAGTCTATCAATCTGTCTTATCTATCCTTTCATTCTCTATACACTCTCTCAATTTATATAGCATCTATCTCTGTCATTTATTTCTCTATCATCTTTTTCTTCATCTATATAAATCTATCATCTCTCTATCATTTCTCTATCTAGCCAAGCAAAATGAGTTTAATACATTTTTGATCTGAAAACCCCTCAAGATATTTGAAGACCAAGATCAAGTGTCCTCTCTCCTGAGTCTTCTCTGAGTGAAATTGCCTCAGTTGATTTAGCTGGTCTTCCTATTGCAAGAGATAAGAGTCCTCACAGTCCTCTTTTCCTTACTGTTCACATATTCCAGTTTGTCAGATCAGTATATGAGTTATATTGAGTGATCAGATGAACCCCAATACAACATCAATTCTAATCTTTATATTCATTGACACATTCATTTCAGAACAAGGATGGATACTGTGTTTTAGGAATTGCCAGAAACCAAAAGGAAATGAATAGGAAGTCATTGGGCTCCATCCTTGGAGCCAAACAATGGCACCTTCTCTCTTTTCTCCTAAATGTTCCTTTGGCAACATCAATTACCCAGTGAAGAGGTGGCCAACAGACAGTTCCTATATGACAGGAAGGGAAATGCCAGGGGCCAAAGTTCCTGCATATATCTCTATTGACTGCTCTCAAAGAATGAATTGTGTCCATGATTACCTAGTCTCTGAGAAGTTAATTTGCAATTTAGCTACACATTTAGCTTACAAGACAACTTGTAAAGGGCAGGGTCCTGCCTAGGGTAGACATGTATTTGGTGAGAGAGGGCATATTAATGGGCATGACCAGCTCCTTCTCCTACAAAAAGAAATAAGAAGACTTACTTAATTCAATAATCTACCAAATACTTATGAGATGAATACAAAACATGTTAGGAGCTAGAGATACAAAATTTTCTGCTCTAAAGGAATTTACATTCTGCTAAATTAATGAGGTTTTTAAAAAATCTCTATAAATGAGTCAAAATATCATTGATCATCCTCTTCAAATAAGAAAAAAATAAGTATTTATGAAATGCTTACTATATGCCAGACACTGAAGTTTCAAATACAAGCAAAAAGAAAGATAGTAGGGTCATCTAGCTGTCTCAGTGGATTGAGAGTCAGACTTATGCATAGGAGTTACTGAGTTCCAATCAGGCCTCAGGTACTTCCTAGCTGTGTAACCTAACTTCCATTGCCTAGCCCTTACTGCTCTACTGCCTTAGAACTAATGTCAAAAGTTGAAGGTTTAAAAAAAAGAGAGATATTCCCTACTCTGAAGAAGCTTGTAATGGAATCCCCCCTATTAGAATGGGGGGAAACAACACACAAAAGGAAGATCAAAGAGGGGCTAAAGGAAAAGGTGGAGGGGGATAAAGGTATCCATTGTGAAATCATAGTTTTGAATTGTCCAGAGGATGGAAGCTGCAGTCCACAAAATGGAGAAACTCGAAAATAGAAAGGTCTGACCTGGTGGAAGAACATTCCAGGGCAATGAGTCCCTAGGTTTTAAGTAAATAAGTTCCAGGATCTTTGCCCTTTTAGTATTGCTTCCATTTTTGTTCATTAAAACTTAGTGCTTTATTCCTGATAATATCCTTTTATTTATATTAACTTATAGGACTCTTAGAAAAGCCCTTGACACCAGGTGAAGGAGATGTTGCTTTATTATTTTCATTTTTACAGTTTGGGACAGTCAACTAAAGGGTTTGAAGCACATAGTTCTCAATCAGAAGCTGTGAGAATGAAATGATAAATGAACAAAAAGAGAAGAGAGTCTGAAAACAACAACAATAAAAAAGGAAATGATCCTGATCTTGAGAGATGCTAAGACAGGAAAAAAAAAAGAAACCTCTTTGATTCTGTAGAAGTAACAGTTACTGGTTTGAGAAGACAACATGTTGTAATGTTTCCCCATCAGTGTCAGAATTCTGATGACTCAGGCCTTTGCTATTGCTGACTCTGATTCTATGTTGTGTGACTCCTATTCAGAGGTGAATAGCTCTTCCTTTCCCTCAGCCGGACCCCTTCCCATCATGCCTCTCTTTCAACCCCTTCCCACAACACACACACACACACACACACACACTCACTCACTCACTCACTCACTCACACACACACATCTACCTTTCTTCATGTGGTGTTGCTACTGGTGATATTGACAGACTAAAGAATTGCTCATTCCCTACAGCCCCACAAGGTAAATTAAAAAAAGGAAAAGTCAAAGCTATTTCTGGACCCGTTCGCACTTGGGGAGTCCCAATTCAATACATCTTGGTTACTTGGAAAAGATGCTTATTAATAAGCTAGGAAGGCACAGTTAGTTCACGAGGCTTCAGGGTCACCCATTTAGGGGATAATTTACTTTCCAAACACATCTCTGCATTGGATTCTTAAAAGTCTGCAAACATAAGGCATTTGGTTCCAAGGTGGCTGTTACTAGGTCTCTGAATAAAGAAAATGAATTGGGAGAGTGGGAAGCAATTTCCAAAACCTTCTGCCCTCCAATAGCATTACTCTCTTATCAACTAATCATTAGGTCTGGAGAGGGCACCTGAAATGATCAAGGGAATGGAGGAATTTCCATATGAGAACTGACTAAACAACAACAGAGAAAATTGGAGTCTCTAGGCTCCAAGAGATGAGAGCTTCTAGAAGGAGGATATGATCAACATTTATAAAATCACTAAGGATGTGGACTTGTTCATCAAATCTCAAAACAGTCAGTCAGAGGACTTCTTTGAAGTTTGAAGGAGGCAATTAGAAAACAAATAAAAGGAAGCCCTATTTTGTGCAATGGGTAGGGAATCTGCATCTTACAGAAATTACAGGGAGAGAAAAACCAACCCAGAAGAGATCTTAGATAATCAGGAATAACCAAATAAAAGAAGTGAAGTGTCTTTCTTACTTGGATGCCCTAGTATTTCATTGTTTCCTCTTTTTATTCCATAATAATATTAAAATGATTTGACTGATTTTACTGGAATGTGGAACATTGCTTCAGGGGTTTGATACACTTTATCTTTGATTTTCTGGGACAATTTACCACCTTGAAACAAAATGTAAATTTTTTTTTTTGGTAACATGGAATGAAGTTTACAGAATTGCTTAATTGATCCATGATGTTTTATTAAAAGAAGATAATGGTGTTTATAGATTCAGTTTGAAATCCTAGGAAATTATGCTTAAAGAAAGACAATGAATGATCATGTTTTCTGCAATTTTATCTATTGGTGCTATTATCAGAATTGGATGAACAATTGGTTTGATCCAGCACATCATTTCTTATGCTTTCAATATTCTCAAGTAATATATGAATGAACAAAGAATTTAACAAATGCTTACTATATTCTAAGCACTGGGAATTCAAAAAGAAGAGTAAGACTGTCCCTTCTTTCAAGGATCTTACATTCTAATGTTGAAAACAACATCTATTGAAGGTATCAGCTTCAAGTTAGATGGCAAAATCTCATCATCCTTAGGCCACAGAAGCCAATGCCTTTTCTTTAACTTCATTTCTCACTGAAAAAGAAAATCATAGCATTTTTTTCATATTGAAAATTTGATAGTGCCAAGGGAATTCAGTGTTAAGAATTTATTTATTTATGTTTTTTTTAGTATTTATGGTTGAAGCAACTACAAGAGCAGTTGCTTCCTAGAATTTTTTCTAAGGTCATTGTTCCCTGGAAGTATTGCCATTCCCAGGGCTACTGGGTTCAGGATTCTGAGCTTGTCCCCCCCCAAACCCCTCCCAAGTTCTGCTAATTTCAAAGTGGTGGCTGTGGTCTTATTTTCCTGGAACACCTTGTCTTCTTTCTCTCCTCAAATATTTTGCTACTTCAGTTTAGCTAGGTTGCCCACCTTGTGGGTGGCAATTGGTTGGTATTTGGTAGGGTTGACTGAACTCCAAAGAAATTGTCCCATATGATCCTTATGATATCTGGGCTAGAAGAAGAATTGGTGGTCAGGAAGGTGCTACTATGCCCAGGTCTCCTGTAATTACCTACCTATTGGAGGCAGTTAACACTGATGGTGGTAATGAGAAAAGTCGGCTCCCTTTCCACAACAATTTCTCCCATAAACGTTTGTGACATTTGTAGACTTTACAAAGTGAAATGGTATATCTGCAGTGGGTGTTGGTGGCAGAGGAGCTAAAGAGCTCTGATCCTGGAATCAGGAAAATTTGGGTTCAAATTCTCATACACAATAGCTTTGTGTTTTGGGGCAAGTCACATAACCTCCATTTACCTCACTGTCCTCAACTGTAAAACGAGAATATTAATAGCACTTACCTCATGGAGTTATTATGAGAATTAAATGAAATATTAATTGTAAAGTGCTTAGCACAGTGCCTAGTACAATGAAAACCGGGTATAAATGTTTATTTCCCTTCCTTCTCCATAATAAATATATTAGATTGGAATTGGATTTCAGACAGATCCTGACATTGAAAGAGTAAATAACTTCTGAAGTCCCTTCCAATTCTGGGGTTCAATGATTCCTCTAGTCCAAATCCAACTTAAAAGGAATACAATAAATTTAATGTCATTCACTTAGGTCCCTAATCAGTTGCAAAAGTAGGAGATGGGGGAGATCTGAATTAATAATAGTTTATGGGGAAAAGACCTTGAGGTTATTTTTAATTTGATTATTCTTAAATTATGTGCTTTTATATCTTCTGGAGTTGCATCTTAGCATTTTCAGTCTTTTATTATGGCATCAAAGGACAACTCTGTTGTCTTATATTAGTTTGGTAGTTTCTGAGCCTGAGATTCATGATTTGATTTTACTCAACATAGGGCATCAGTGTGACATAGTTGCTTAAAAAAAAAAGAAAGCTAATGAAATTTTACTTACTCCATTACTTCAATAGAGCTGTGATGATTTAGGCTTGCTGTAAGCAAAACTATACTAAAAATTAGATTTACACAAAAGTGTGATGGACTGTCTTGGGAAGTAGGGTCATCTTCTTCACTAGATATACTTAAGTGAAAACTAGATGACCACCCATTGAGAATATTTTAGAGGAGATTCTTATGCTTGTATAGGTTGAACTGGTTGGATATTGAAGGTCCTTTTATCTCTGAAATTTTGTACCTTATTTTGACTTCACTAATTTGGACATTTTATGCAGTGGTGAAAATCATAGCCCTTCTCTTTTTGTGTGACATGCCTATGTCCTGACAAAAATCCTTCACGGAGAATCAATCAAACATGTTAAAATTCTTCCTCTAGGTCTCTTGACATTTTGGGGGGTTCCAAGGAAGTACATCATATCTCCATCAGTTACCTCTAATTCTTGGGGTATATGGGGTGCTCAGTAATGGTTAGTACTTCTGGTATGAGGGCTTGCCAAGTCCTTTAAAGGGCTACTCATCTATCTTTGGTGTTCATTTGTCACCTAACTTTCATGTGTGCATCCAAGAAGCTGTAGCATGTATACTAGTCACATCCTGGTAAAATCTTCTCAGCAGATGGGATACACCAGAGAGTAGCCAACAAGTCTCCGACCTACAGGTGAATTAGGGGTATGTTTACTCCAAGCCTATGAGGACTTCTCCTGGCAGAGTGGGTGTATGGGAATAATTTGTTCCAATTTGTTCAGCTGTTAAAGTAGCTGAAGCAGGTATTGTAAGAATGCATGGAGCTTGGTTAGACATTGAAGACACCAAAGGTATCTACTGCATCTCAGATCATCACCAGTCATTTTTTGCCTTCATCACTGGACTTTGATGACTCTGAAAGACAGAGTGAGGTTGATGATTTTTAGTGCCTCTGTCTAACTTAAATCCACTCTAATGATGTCATTAGTCCTCTTCAAAAACAGAAGATGAATAATAAACGCATCTCGACTTCTTACTACAGGACTGACTTGCTTTTTATTCTAGCCATACATCAGTCCCATGACACTGTTTATGTTCCTTATAGTTTCTGGTCTCAGAGAGATTCTATTCTAAAACTCATATGGAAGAGATGTTTATAATAGGTGGAAAAATTCTAAAGATGTTCCTATTTTCAGATGACATTTTGCTGATTACATCAGGCCCTGGAATTCTGGAGAGGCTTCTAAATGAGATTCATAGACCCTTAAGAGTTTTTGGCCTAGTTATCTACAGAGGAAAACAAATAAGTTGAAAAGTGCTTATTTTCCAGATTATTGTAATAGGAGATTGGCCAGAACGCTTCTTGAGCATTCTTTTACTGTTGCTAATGCAATTCCCCATGTTGAAGAGGCTAGAGAATCTGCTTCTGGAAAGTCATGATGATGCAATATAGAGAAGTGCTTCAAAAGACTTTGGAACATGCCTAAATATTGGCTCCAGTTTTCTTACTATGTACACTGGGGATTCTGTCAACTAGATGGTGGACTAGATGTTTTCTCTGATTCCTACAATCTCTCAAATTTCCTCAAAAAATATTATATATCAAAGATAAAGCAACTTCAGTTGTTGTCATGGTCTAGGATACCCAGAATTAAAAAAAAAAGATAAAAACAAAAAGAACCACCACAACAAATTCAAATGAGGATATTGATGCTCATTGACCCTGAGTTCACTCATATACCCTTTCCTCTACTTCCCATAATACCAGCAACAAAGCTATACTATAAGCCTCAAGGAAAACAGAGGTTTATATCCAAACCTACCTCTGCACCCTGTTCCTCTCTCCCTCCTTCAAGTGCTATAGAGATCCTGGACAAAAGCTTTGGGAATTTTCTCAGACCTCAAAAACAAGTTATAATTTGGAAGTACCAACACTGAAAAGCTCTGAACTAGAGATGGAGAAAAACAGGCATTGAACTGTTGGTGCCAGACCAAAGAACTAAGGAACAGAGGAAGTGGGACAAGTCACTAGGATAGAACATCATGAATACTGAAAGCTGTGTAACACTCCACAAAGTCTGAGGGAAAGGGAAAAGAAGCCATTTGGAGTCAGTTCTGGACAACTAAAAGTCAAAAGGAATAGAGATGTAGGCTAGTGAAATATGAATTGGCCACTGTGAGAATAGACTGAGACATTGAGATTCAGTTCCCAAGGAAACCCAGATCACAGAAGAGAGTCAAAAAGTGAGTGATAAGGAAAATAAAGAAGAACAAGATTGAAATACCACAGATTTCAGGAAAAGGAAATTTCAAAGACTTTGAATATGAACAGATAAATTAAGAGGAAAAATAGTAACAGAAGGAAAAATTGTCTCCAGGTCTAGTACACAAGTTCAGGCATTTATGAATAAATGTTGTAAGATAAAAGAAAATAGATACAACACTTGATGAGGGAAGATTCTGTGGAATTTGAGGAAAACATGGAACTACAACATATTTCTCTTGAATGGTTTAGAAAAGAAATAAAATTTATGAGAGGATAAGAGGATAATTTATGTCCCATACAGGTAAAATAATGAGCCGAACAGAAAAATTTGAATCTGTAATGACAAACCTCATCAAAGACACAAAAGAGAGAACATTAGCTTCAGTAGAAAAAAATAGATCAAAGTGAAGGACAACCCAGAAGAATAGAAAACAAAGCCCAAGAAGATTAAAATAAAGTATATTATGGAAGCAAAAGTTATGAATTTTAAATATAGTATCCATAAAGAAAACCTCAGGATGCTAGTTTTTTTTTTCAGAAGAAAATTACAGAACAAAAAAGATCCTAACACTGTAATGAAGAAAATATTATAAGAGAACTGCTCAGAATGTCTGGACATAGAAAATGGAATTCCAATTGGAAGAACTTTTTAGAGATTGCCTCCAAAGGAGAATTGGAGAATTAAAAAACAAGACTGCTACCTCAAAGATACATAATGCTAAAGTTAAACAATTTAGTTCAGAAACAGCAAGTTCCTCAAGTCAATAAGGAAAAAGACCTTGAAGTAAAAAGAAAAGGACCTTCAAATAATTCAAGATTCTTGTGTACTCACTAGAAAATGGAAGAGAGAATGGAATAATGTATTTCAATGAACACTGGATCTCAGGTTGCAAATCAGGGTGACCTATCTGGAAAACCTGATCTTAACTATACAGGACAAAAAATGGACATTCAATAATAAAAATTTGAAATATTTTTAGGAAGAAAACTAGAACTGAACTCGTTGGTTTTATGAAAATTACAAACATAATTGTAAGCAAGATGAATAAATGCAGACAGCAACAGCGATAGGGTGACAACAGAAAGACCAGTAAGAAGCTTCTTTCTAAAGAAGGAGATGAAGTGAAGGCAGAAATATGATACAGGTAACAGTAAAGAAGCATACAGGGGTCACTGTGGACAGAAAGTTACAAATGAATGGTTTTTTATGGGATTGAAGTGAAGAGGGGAAAAGAGGAATAGAAGAGTGAGTTATGGATTAAGATCAACTCAAGGACTAGCAATGAGGGGAAGGTGATTTCTGTGGTCTCAGAAAAAAAGAGTCTATAGGGTAGTGAGTGAGGAGGAGAGGGAAAGTTGAAAAGGGGAGGAAAGGAAGGTCTTAGTTGGAAGGTTATAGGGTGTTCAAATGATGAATGCTCTTTTGGGTGAAGGGAGATGAGCTTTATACTGGATAACATCTGTAATATGTGATGCCTGAAAAGTCTACAAGATACTGGGAGAGGAGGAGTAACTGACACCTGGAGAAATGAGAAAGCATGGACATAAGAAGGCGATATCCAGGCAAATGAAGAAAAAAATGATGGCAAGAAACAGATAGATAGATTGATAGACAGATAGATAGACAGATAGATAGATAGATAGATAGATAGATAGATAGATAGATAGATAGATAGACAGATAGATGAAAATATAAAATTCAACTTTGAAGTTGAATGGTGTGAACAATACAATAAAATGAAAAAGAGTAAGAGATTAAGGAAATAAAACCCTACAATGTGTTACTGACCAGAACCACATTTTTAAAAAATCAAAAAGACATAAACAAAATAAGTGAGGATGTTAAAAAAATTTACTATGCATCAAATGATCCCCTCAAAAGGCAAGAGTTTCCATGATCTTGTTAGACAAGGTAAAACAAAACATTAAAAAACCAAAAAGTGATGAAAAGGAAACTAAATTATACTGAATATTAGTAACAAACTTATGCATTCAAAATACCCTAGCATTCAAATCCATAAAGGAAAAATTATCTGAGCTTCAAGAAGACATAGTTAGTAGCACAAGAGTTATGGAAGTCTTCAATATCTCTCTGTTAGTTTTGTGTAAATTGAGCAGAAAGATAAACCCAAGGAAAAATATGAAGCCATGTAATAAAAAAACTTTTTTTTTAAGAAGATAGTATTTGTTTGGCTGCATAGCCAGAACTGAGGATGGTGTACAAAAGGCAGGAATTGGGGACAACTAGGAAGCTCAGTGGATGGAGTGACCAGCCCAAAGATTTGAGGTCCTAGGTTCAAATCTAGCCCCTGATACTTCCTAGCTGTGTGACCTTAGGCACATCATATTCCCCATTGGCTAGCCCTGACCACTCTTCTGCCTTGGAACCAATAAACCGTGTTGATTTTAAGATGGAAGATTTTTTTTTTGAGGTAGAAGTGAATCCATTCCTTCTCTTTGTTTTAAGTCTGCCAAATTCTGTTGAGATAGAATGCTATAAGAGGTAACTTAGAACCTTGGAATAAGAGGTTAACATGTGGACTGTGAATATGGGTCTCTGTTATTTTCCTTAATATTTACTATTTAATTTAGATGAAGGAGATTAAAGATGACTAGAACCTTAGTCTAGTACAAGAATATTTTGACCTGAATTCTTGTCCAAGTTGGTTTTGTAGTCAACCAGTTTAATATGGGTGCCTCAAGGAAAAAAAGAATGACCTTCAGGCCCTAGCTCTGGGGTAGCTGAGGCAAAGGTTCATCCATCAGAGTACCATCTTTGGATGTGAATTTGGTGAGACCAATGCTATATAGAAACTTCATTAAGTCTGAGCCTACTCTTCTTGAGAGATGGAGGTGGTATAGCCAAAAGTATGTCCTAAGGTGGGTGGGGGGGGGAAATATTTGCATATCTATTTTTTCTATCTTTGTTGTAAACATCCCTTTTTAAAAAATTAATAGATATTGATTGGTTACATGGAGCTGAAGAGCTCATCACTAGAATGTAATAGAGGGGGCAACACACACAGAAAGGAATCTTAAACTGATGGCATTGGAGAAAGAAATTCTAATCCCTCAGAGGTGTCCCTAGAACCTTGATAGGGAGTTGAAGCCTTTCTGGCTTTGGAATAGTGAAGCCAGAGAAAAATTGCTACATGTTAAACATTATCCAGCATAAAATTGGATCTTTTGTATTTGTGAGAGTTGCTAGAGATATAATCCACCTAAAAATTTCATTGTAAAATTCTCTAGTTGTCAGAATCCTAGGAAAATTGACAAAAATAAAAATCTTTTAGACTACACTTTTATATTCAGATTTTCTGGTATATATTTCTCATACAAGTCAATTTCTTCTTGTTATTTTTGCAATTTGTTTTGTCAATGTAATCAATTCTGAAGTACTGTTACTTGCTATGTTACTGAATTCT
This sequence comes from Monodelphis domestica, assembly GCF_027887165.1. Lineage (NCBI taxonomy): Eukaryota > Metazoa > Chordata > Mammalia > Didelphimorphia > Didelphidae > Monodelphis > Monodelphis domestica. The sequence goes on along the minus strand of NC_077228.1, from coordinate 57,801,829 downwards.
GGGCAAGTCTTGACATTAAAGTTAATAAAAGACATGTAGAATTTTTATCAATAAAACTCTGATGTCTACTTGAAAAATATTTTTCCTTCTCTTTCTTTCTTTCTTTCTTTCTTTCTTTCTTTCTTTCTTTCTTTCTTTCTTTCTTTCTTTCTTTCTTTCTTTCTTTCTTTCTTTCTTTCTTTCTTTCTTTCTTTCTTTCTTTCTTTCTTTCTTTCTCTCTCTCTCTCTCTCTCTCTCTCTCTCTCTCTCTCTCTCTCTCTCTCTCTCTCTCTCTCTCTCTCTCTCTCTCTCTCTCTCTCTCTCATTTAGACAGACTTCTTGCCTTTTTGTGAGATACCTTTTTGCCGGTGTATTCATAGAATAAAGCTTACATTTTTGCCTAGAAACCTCAATATTCACATCTTCGTGATTAATTCCTTTGCTTGGGAACCTCACCCTTGTTACAAATTGGTGTGTGTGTGTGGGGGGGCAGGTAGAAGCTTACCTTTTTCTGGGGTCTTCTCTTAGTCTAGTTCTTCTGCTTTAAGATATCTATAAGGTTAATGTCTTGGAATTTTCAAACAACTACAAAAAATAGAAATGTTTCAGTTATAAATATGTAGCATTTTTAGCTGTATAGGTAGAAGATTATAAATGCATTCCTTTTAGCAAAGCAACCATTCAGGCAAGAATTTCAAGTTTATTTAAGGCAGTGAAAGAAAATGAAATGAAGTGATGACTGAAGAAAGGTTTCCTGCAAACATTTGGTTTGATCGTTTTAAAAACCAAGTTCAATTGCCTAATGTTAAAGTTATTGGAGCAGTGGCCAGTACAAATGAGAAGTCTGCAGAAGCTAAATCTCTTGATATTCTGAAGAAAATAATCCAAGAAAGTGGTTACACTGATCAACAATTTTTTAATGTGGATGATGAAGTGGGCTCATTCTGGAAAAGAAATCTTTATTTCTAAAAGAGAAAAAAATCACCCTAGGTTTAGTGTTTAAGTTTCACCTACCATTTTTATTGAGAACTAATGAAAGAGGAGATTTTAAATTAAAACTTTGATTGGTTTCTAAAAATTCACACTCTGAGAATCTATGCCTGTTAATTGTTTCCAGTTCTTTGGCAGTCAAATAAAAAGTGTGGGTGATTAAAATAGTTTTTGAAGACATCATTATACAGTCATTTAAGTTATAAAGGTCTCTTTGTTACACCATTTGTTGTTTTCTTGTCAAAGATTTTGGAATGGTTTGCCATTTCCTTTTAAGGAAAGAGGAAAACAGAGTGAAGTAATGTGCCCAAGGTTAACACAACTAGTGTTTGAGGCAGTACTTGAACTCAGGTCTTCCTAATTCCAGTCTCAGTACTCTATCCACTGTGCAACCCAACTGCCCCATATGTTCCACATCACCTAACACAATAACTGTATAATGTCAATATCTTTGAATATCTTTATTATTTTATTTAGTATTTATTTAATCAATTAAATTAATTTACAATCTTTAAAAAGAATATTTTAAAATATTAGAAACAATGCTAAATATTTTACAAATTTTCCATTTTTTTAGTCTCATGACAACCTTAGGAGATAGTACCTATGTCATCCCCATTTTATAGTTGAAGAAGGTGAACCAAGAGGCATTAAGAAGGTGACTTGCCTAGTGTTAACCAACTGTCTGAACCTGAATTTGAGCTCAGGTATACTTCTCCCATGGATATTTTTCCTGATGTCTGTGTAAAAACATCAATGCTCTTTTCTCATGCCACATGTCTGAGATTCATCATGTGGTTTTACATTCTTAAAAAGATACTTGTAGGCAGTTAGTTTTGACAGGAATCTTCCTCTCCAATTGTGGTTTCAGCTAGACCTCAAAACCTGTTACTTAAAAGGCTTCCTAAGCAACAAATTGGGGAAAACCTTTTTAACAAAAACCTCTGACAAAGGTCTAATTTCTCAAATTTATAAGGAGCTAAGACAATTGTACAGAAATTCAAGCCATTCTCCAATTGATAAATGGGCAAGGGTCATGAATAGGCAATTTTCAGATAAAGAACTCAAAACGATCAATAAGCACATGAAAAAAGGTTCTAAATGTCATAATTAGAGAAATTGTGGAATGCTATTATGCTGAAAAGAATAATGAACTGGAGGAATTCCATGTGAACAATCTCCAGGAATTAATGCAGAGTGAGAGGAGCAGAACCAGGAGAACATTATACACAGAGACGGATACACTGTGGCACAATTGAATGTAATAGACTTCTCTACTAGCAGCAATGCAATGATCCAGGACAATTCTGATGGACTTATGAGAAAGAACACTATCCACATTCATAGGAAGAACTGTAGTTCTTCCTATCAGATAAGATAGGAAGATATCCTTATAACATATATATATATATATATAACAGATAAGAAGTAGAAACACAGAAGAAAAACATGACTGATCAAATTGTTAGATGTGAATATTATTGGGGATGTTGACCTTAATTGATCACTCTATTGCAAATATTAATAATATAGAAATAGGTTTTGAATAATGATACATGTAAAACCCAGTGGAATTGCTCCTTGGCTCCAAGAGGGCAGAGGGAAAAGGGGAGGGAAAGAACATGAATCTTGTAACCATGAAAAATTTTCTAAATTAATTAAATAAATTAAAAACAAATGAATGATTAAATAGATAAATGAATGAATGAATGAATAAAAATTAATTAATTAATTAACACATAAATAAATAAAATAAAAGGCATCCCAGCCCCTTTCATGTGAAATATACAGGTCAGGGCTCCAGTGTCTTACCAAACTGCCAAAGAAGTGAATGTACAAAAAAAGCAAACAAAAAAAAAACATCAGATTTTTGGAGAAACAAACTTTGATGGGATTGGATGGTAAGGGATGAGGGAAGACTTAATATTGGTTCAGACTAAGGCAAAGGTATTTGAAGAGCATAGAAGCAAACATTCCTATTGCCTCTAAGATTAAATTATAAACCTCTCTGTTCAGCTTTTAGAACCCTTCAGAACCTGGCTCAAGCAATGTTTCCAACTTCATTATGCATTACTCTTCACATACTATATGATATAGTAAATAGCCTTCTTGCTAGAGCTTACACATAACACTTTATCTTCCATCTCTGAACTGGCTATCTTCCATGCCTACAATGCATTGCCATTGCCTCTTAGAATTCCTTGTTTACTTCAAGAGTCTGCACAAGTCATTTCCATATGCATTAACAATTTCTTTATCTTCCCCATTCACTAGTTCCCTTCCCATGAAATATTTACCCTATAATTTGTTTTGGATATGTTTGATTCTATCCTAGGTGATTAAATAGCATAGTGGAGAGAGTGCCAGATCTGGAGCCTGAAGACTCATATTCTTAAGTTCAAATCAAACTGGAGACACCTACTAGCTAGGTGACCTTGGGAAAGTTATTTAATCCTTACTGCCTCAGTTTCCTCATATATACAGTCAGCTGGAGAATAAAACGGCAAATCACAGTACTGTCTCTGATTAAAAAAACAAAACAAAAACAAAATGAGTTCATGAAGAATTGTAAATGATTGAAAAACTGATCGAACAGCAATGAGTCATTTGCCAATTTTCTACCCTGATAGAATGTAAACTCTTCAAGGGCAGGTACTATTTCATTTTTTACTTTGTATCCAAGTATTCTAGTGTAGTAATTGTGACATATTAGTCACTTCATACATGCTCTCTTATTGGTTGTTTGATTGAAGAGAAAAGGAGAAAGAAACTAAAATATAGGTACCTTAGCATGATTTTCCTTCGCTAAGTTAGGGAAGTGTTTTAACATTTTCTCAACAAGAATATCAACATCTATCATTTTAAACCAAACTGATTTTGTGCATCTACTTTGAGTGTGTATGTGATAAGAGTTGGGTTATGATAGAATTTAAGACAGAAAAAAAGTCAAAGACTGACATCTAGAGATACTTTGTGGGGTAAGTAACAGATGGGTTTGTTGATAAGAGAATCATTTTTTAACATTGAAATCTCTGGACTCATAGCTTGCTAACATCAAGCCAAAGAGACGAAATTTAAGTTAACATATTAGGAGAAGAAACAGAAGAAATTTTAAGAGATATGAAACAATTAATCAGTCAATCTCACCACTTTTCCCAGTGTTTGTTAGAAAGACTTTCTGGGTCCAACCATTCTGGAAGACAATTTGGAACTATGCCCAAAGGATGTTAAAAAAAAACAACTGTCTGCCCTTTGATCCAGCCATATCACTACTGGGTTTATACCCCAAAGAGATCATAGGGGGAAAGACCTGTACAAGAATATTTATAGTCACACTCTTTGTGGTGGCAAAAAATTGGAAAATGAGGGAATGCCCTTTGATTGGGGAATGGCTGAACAAATTGTGGTATCTGTTGGTGATGGAATACTATTGTGCTCAAAGGAATAATGAACTGGAGGAATTCCATGTGAACTGGAACAACCTTCAGAAATTGATTTAGAGTGAAAGGAGCAGAACCAGGAGTACATTATATATATATATATATATATATAATATGCATATATATATATTATATTTGATTGTGCCACAGTGTATCTGTCACGTGACAGATACACTGTGGCACAATCAAATATAATGGACTTCCCTAGTAGCAACGATGCTCAATTCTGAGGGACTTATGAGAAAGAACACTATTCACATCCAGAGAAAGAACTGTGGGAACAGAAACACAGAAGAAAAACAACTGCCTGATCACATGGGTCAATGAGGATTTAATGGGGATATAGACTCTAAACAATCACCCTAGTGCAATTAGTAATAATATGGTAATAGATCTTGATCAATGACACATGTAAAACCCAGTGGAATTGCTTGTTGGGTATGGGAGGGGGTGGGTGGAGGGGAGGGAAAGAACATGATTCATGTAACTATGGAAAAACATTCTTAATTAATTAATTAATCTTAAAAAAATAAAATAGTAAAAAAAGAGAGACTTTCTGGGGAAAAGGTAATTTCATTTAATGGAACTCTGTCTGTTGGCCCTTTAGATAAAGATTTATTTCTCTTTTCCTAATGTTACCATTCTTTGTATTCCTTTCTAAGTTATACTTTTAAGAAATGCTCTTATTGGCTATGGATCATCTATTAAAGGTTTGGAGTTGAAAAGGCCTCCAACTTCTTCATTTTTCAGATGATGTTAAATGACTTGTACAAAGAAGTATTAAATAGCAAAGTCAGGAATAAAAGCCAAGTACTCTTCTTTCAAATTAAGTAATCTTTCCACCATGCTATATCATTATTGTATTTTAATACTCATTAAAAAAAAAACCTGCTTACTACCTCAAGTAGCACCCATCTCATTCTGCTCCTTTCTCATCCTGACATACTGAGAAGTTAGGATTTGGCTGCAGAATGGCTATAGGAGATGATGAGAGGCAGCTGCAGAAGAGAATTGTTATATGGAAGGTTGTAAAAAGATGCCAGGGAAACAAGTCATTGGCATGGATCCTTGCCAAATATTCCTGCTGAGTCCACTTTGCTTTGTGATGGGTTAGTTGAGTTCATTAGTGGCCAAAAGTCCCTGCCAGCAATCAGAGATCTAAGACTAGAGAATACACCAAGCCTTTCACATAAGATCCTGAGTTCCATGCTCTGGTTCAGTAAAGATCGTGAAGCTTAAAGTTTACCTTTCCATGATTTAAGTGATCCTTCTGAAGTGTGAATCTAACATTTTGTTGAAGCAAGTTGTATTGTTTATATATCTTCTGCTCAAATAGGAACTTAAAATGAGCATTTCATAATCAGCCTGGTTCAGAAAATACAATTTTGGAATTTTCTCTAAGGGAATTCTAGCTCCCAAGATGTCTGTTTCATTGTGCATTACTTATTTATTCTAGTCCAGGAGTCAAAACATGTTCATCTACTTCTAAGAAGATCCAAATCTCTTATTCCACAGTCAAAATCATTATGGCTCCCTGAAATACAGCAAGATCTTCATAGTAAGACAAGGACAGAGCCAGAAATAAAACTAACCATATTAGTTAGACAATCCTGCCCAATTAAATCTTTCTAAAGAGTCTGGCAGACCATTTACCCATTTCTGCTCTTGAACACTTGAATGTATTTCTGAGAAAGAGAGATAGAGACTATAGGGACTACATGTCAACATTTTACTGCTGGACTAAAAACATCGGATCCTTCTCTGATCTCTAAATCTGTTTGCACTGGGGATCAGAGACTAGCTACCCAGTGCCAACAATGGCCAATATCAAAGCAGGTTCAACACAGCATTCCAGTACCAGGCTTATAGTGAAAGTATCTTCTTTTGTATAATAGGAGTTGGAGTTGGAATTGGAGTGGAAGTTGGGAAGAAGAACTGGCAGGGATATGACTATTGACCCCTGTCCACATTTATGGGAAGAATGGCAAGAAATAGTAAAGGAAGAGAATATATGCAATATATCCCATGACCTTTATTATTTTCATCTCTGTCAGGAACACTCTGTTTTCATGGGTCTCTAAATTCAAAATGCTCAAGTGATAGCAAAGTATGAGCAGAGATATTTCATGGAATGCAGTCCAAGAGACCAGATAGCCTCTTATAAAAGTCAATTTAAAAGAACATATTAAAGAAACATTTAAGCCATTTAAACCTTTAAACCAGGAAGATCAAAAACAGAGAAATAAAATTATAGATCAATTTCATTAGTGAATATAGATGTAAAATGCTAAATAAAAATTAGCAAAGAGACTACAACAATATATAACAAAGATTCTACATTATAACCAAATAGGATTTATTCCAGATACACAGGTATGTTTTAATATAAGGAGGACTTATAACATAATTGATTACATGAATAAAAATAGTAACAAAATCAGTTGGGACAGTATCAGTTGATGTAGAAAAAGCTTTTGAGAAAATACAACACATATTTCTAGTTTTTAAAAAACAAGAAAACATAGGTATAAATGGACTTTTAAATAGAATAATAAGTATGTATTTGAAAACATTAGCAAACATTATATGTAATGGGGATAAGTTAGAAGTCTTCACTTTAAGATCAGGAATGAAAAATGAATACCAATTATCACCAATGTTATTTAATATTGCATTAGAAAAACTGGCAATAGCAATAAGAGAAGAAAAATAAATCAAAGGATTCAGAATGGGCAAAGAGGTAATAAAATTATCTCTTTTAACAGATGATATGATATATATATATATATATAATCCTAGAGATTCAACTAAAAATTAATGAACCTATCAATAATTTTAGCACACAGTAGTAGAATATGGAAATGACACAAATAACCAGCATATCAACAATAATATGCAGAAAGGAGAGATAGGAAGAGATAATCCATTTAAACTAACCATAAATAGACTAAAATACTGAGGCATACATCTACCAGAATAAACCCCAAAGCTATATAAACATAATTAAAAATACTTTTTATATAAATAAAATCAGATTTAAATAATTATAGAACTATTAATTGTTCATGGGTGGACAGAGCCAATATAATTAACATGAAAATCTTACCTAAACTAATCTATTTATCCAATGCCATCCCAATTAAATCACCAAATATTATTTTAATGAACTAGAAAAAAAATTATTTTGAAAAACAAGAGGTAAAGAATATCAAAGGTCTTAATGAAAAAATCTAAAGGAAGGTAGTCTAGAAGTATCACATTTTGAACTAAAATATAAAGCTGAAATTATCAAAATTATCTTGTCCTGGCTAAGAAATAGAAAAGTACATCAGTAGAACAGAACAGACATACAACAAGCAATTGTAAAAGATTATAATAATCTTGTGTTTGACAAATTCCAAGTTTTTGGAATAAGAATTCACTGTTTGGTAAAAATTGTTGGGAAAATTTGAAAGTAGTCTGACAGAAACTAAATATAGACCAGTATCTTACATTATTTGCCAAAGTAAGATTTACATGGCATAGACATAAAGGGAGATTTCATAAGCAAATTACAGTGAGAACCATATTACCTATCAGATTAATGGATAGGAGAATTTATGAATACACAAGAGATATAAAGTATTATGCGATATAATATGGATGAGTTTGAATATATTAAATTGGAAAGGTTTGGGACAAATAATACTAATGTAACCAAGAATAAAAGCAAAGCAATAAGTTGGGGGAGTTCCTCAGAGTTCTGATATCTAAAATATAGAGAGAATTTTGTCAAATATATAAGAATATGAGCCATTCCCCAATTGATAAATGTTCAAAAGATTTGAACAGATAGTTATTGGATGAGGAATTCCAACCTAAATATAAGTATATGAAAAAATGCTCTGTCATTGATTAATGTAAATCAAAACAACTCTGAGATATCAACTCACACTTATCATATAGTCTAAAATAATAAAAGGACAAAATGACAAATGTTGGAGGAGATGTGGAAAAATGAGGACTTTAATACTCTTTTGGTGGAACTGTGAACTGATTCAACCATTGTGGAGAATAATATGGAATTATGCTCAAAGAGTTAAAAAAGTACACATACTTTTTGATCCATCAATACCACTATTAGGTATATTTCCTAAGATCAACCAGGGAAATGTAAAAGAAATGAGATATTCTAAAATATTTATAACAGCTCTCTTTGTGATGACTAAGAACTGGAAATTGAAGGAATACTCATCAATTAGGGAATGGCTACATGAGTTGTGGCATATGATATGCAGTGAATACCATTGCACCAAAAGAAATGACAGATTAATTTGGGGAAAAAAAAACAATGAAAGACTTTCATGAAATTATGAAGTGTGAAAAGATTAAAACCAAGAGAACATTATACATAGTGACAGAAATATTGTTTGAACAATGACTTGTATATGTTCACCTCAAGAGAAAGAATTGATAAATAGAAACTAAAGATATTGTTTTATATATACATATATATTGTTGTCAAGTGATGTCTTCTCTAATGGAGGTAGGGGGAGTAAGGTAGTTAATTTGACATTTAAATGTAACAAATAAATTAATGAAAAAAGGAACATTTATCTTTAGAATAGGAAAGATAAGGGACCCAAGATTTTAAATAAGTGCAAAGTTAAGAGTTTATGGTTGTGATTTTATACTAGAGGAAGGGGAAAGGAATAAACATTTATTAAGCACCTACTCTGTGCCAGATATTGTGCTAAATGTTATACAAATATAATCTCATTGATCCTCACAACAGACTTCGGAGGCAGATTTTAACATTGTCCTCATTTTATCATTAAGGAAACAGGTTGTCTGAAATAGTTTCCTGTAATGGAAAGAGTATTGAGTTTGCTGTTAAAGAATCAAGAGTTCAAATCCTGTCTTTACCTCCTTACTATCTGAGTGACCCTCTGCAAGTAATTTCTCCACTAAAGATTTCAGTTTCTTCAGTTATAAAATTAAATTTTGGAACTAGTAGAGTTCTAGGATTCCTTCTAAGATCTAAATATTTGTTCAAGGAGAGAACATCAGACCAGGCAACCAGTCATAGCCTATTGAGATCTAATATCTTGATTCTAAATCCTAAATTCCTTTAGAACAGAGTCCATGTTTTTTCCGACAACAAATTTTTTTTTTGCAAATTTAAGGTGAAGATCTATTGGTTGGCTGAAGACAATGTTGCATGCAGAGAGATGTAGCTACTGACATTCTCCAGGAGAAAAGTCAAAGCAACTGAATTTTTGCATACACCTTTCCTTTGAATTGTTACTATGACCTTCTAATTTGTCTTCTTGAATCCAGTGAATCCTTCCTTCAATCCATCCAACATACAGCTCTTCTCTACCCCTACCTCCTACCAATTTCCTAAAAAAAATATATGCATCCAAATCAGAAGCTTCACTTATTCCCTGATGCTTTTAAGATTAAATAAAAACTTCTTTCTGACATTCCAGACATTCATAATAAATTTGGCTTCAGAAGAGCTGAGTTGGAGAGCCAACTAATGCCAGATCAGGAAAGTCAATTGTTAAATTTTCAATATGAGCATTTATACTTCAGAAATTTGCAAACTACTACAAATTGGGGTTTGAATTTTTATTTTGATAATTGTCTAGACATAAGAAATGGTGGAGAAAATGCCAATAATGCAGATTAAATTTAAAAGGCTGTCCACATACTTTTAAAGCTCATTGATAAACATTTACCAGCACACCCTAACCTAATTTCCCAGTTTTATCATACATTACATCTCATCACCTACTTTAGTTTCTGGCCAAACTGGTCTACTTTTTGTTCCATATATTGATAATTCATCTTCCTTCTTCATGACTTTCTTTCAAAGACTCCCTCTGTGCCTGAAACTGTCTTTCTCTTTTCCTCTGCCCTTAAAATTCCTTGCTTTTTATCAAAGCCTCACTTAGGTGCCTACTCCTACAGAATAATTTTTCTGATCAACCCTCATTGTTAATGCAGCACTTACCCTCACAAAATCATTTTGCATTTACCTTATAAAGGTATATTTATTTGCCCATGTATAAATTATATTCCACTTTTGGTGGAATATAAATTCAAAAAATAATTAATCAATAAACATGAATTAGGCATCTACTAGGTGCCAAGGAGCATGGTAAATGCTCCAGGGGAAAAAAAGGGAAACAACATTAATTTCCCTCAAGGATCTTACAATCTACTGAATTTGAAAAACTAGGAATTATTTCATTTCGGCTCCCAAACCTAGCATAGTGAATGGCATAGAATAGATCACAACAGACACCCATTGAGTTAACTTGAATTAAAGGGATCTGATTTTTTAGTCAAAGCTAAAATCAGAATTGATTTCATCTACATTAGCCAGGCCCCTCTACCCAATTCAGAATCAAGATGATCATTCAAATGAACAATCTGGAATTGAGAAGATACCTGTTGAACTGGGAAGGCAAATGCATTTCAAACATGGTCTGGGAAGGTCTGGGGAAGGAGTGGCTTGATCTTAAGAATAGCAAATTTTCTTGAAAACATGCTGGCACAAAGTAGATCTCTATTTATATGACAGCATGAATAAAATATACTATTTTGCATTTATATAGTGTCTTTCCTCCCACAGGAGCTGAGGGGTTTCACTAATACAGCCTCACAATGAAATGCAGCCACCTCTGGGAGACCGTCAGGCAGGCAAGCAGATCTGTGCATCCTGCAACTGCAGTGGAGGAGGGGAAAATACAGCCAAGACATCAAATATTTAAAACAACAACAATAATAATAATAAAACAACAACAAATTGTTCAGTGTCATATGTACAAATACTACCCCTATTCTAAGACATTCAGAATATTTTACAGACAAAACCCCATCAATTTCCCAACATTTCAGAGGGAAAAAATGAGGAATAATAGGTACAGGTATTCCCATTTTTAAGATAGTGAAACTGAGGAATTTAGAAATTAGATGCCCCACTCAGCATCATATGGCAAGGAAGTGGAAAGGCTTGAATTCAGTTATTCTAGTTCCTAATCCATACTATTAAGAGAATTACTTTTATTTTTAAAATCAGGTGTTTCAATAGGGCTTGTCTCATCCAGATTGCAAATGGGAATTTGCTTTGTTGTGGAAGGGGGACACTGTGCCTGTCTGTCTGTCTGTCTCTGTCTCTTTGGCTCTGTTTCCAAGCATACGCATGTATAGATACCTCCATATATGTATTTATATTTACATGCTTCTACATATGGGTATGTATGTAGTGTAAATACACATTATTTTAGTGAAAAGCAAGGACAAATAATCATATATCATCCCTGGAATTCCTGTCTAGGAAACTGATACAGTTGGTATAATCTGGACATGTTATAAAAAAGTAAAATGACTGGCTTTTCTATTCCTTTTTCTTGTACTCAGCTATTTAGGGACCAGATACCGCACCAGGGTAGAGTCAGTAACTGGCGCTTTGACAGCTATATGGGACAGTTTGATGGCATCATGAGTAAGTAGCTCATTAGTTCATTGACCATGTTATTCACCCATCCTAACCCTCAATGGTACCAAAACACAATTATGATTAAAATTATTGAATTCACGTATTGTGTACCATATGATTCCATTTCTGGCTGCTGTAGGCATAGCTTATAGGTAATTCAATAACATTTTCTAGAAGAAATATGAGCAGATAGTTTACTTTTGACTTATATATCACTGATGATGCTTCTGAGAATATTACTATTTCACATCTATCTTCCCATAATCCTAATAAGCATAGTTGAAATTTAGATGATGACCAACATTTATATAGTACTTTAAAATTTCCAAAAAGAAAACTCTTCATTCTACAGAAGAGAAACCTGTAGCCCAGATAATTTATGGGACTTGCCCAAAGTCACCCAACTGTAGAGACAGGAACCTAGTTTAGATCCTTTAAGGTCTCACAGCCCAACTCACACACCATGTTGCCTCATAATATATCTGTAATGCAAAAAACTCAGAGCAGTTGACATATTCCTAGGAAAATGCCAGGGAAAAAAATTCCCAAATCAATTAACTACCATCTAGAAGAAAATAAAGGGTTCTAAGAAATGTAATGTATGATTTTCCAAAGAATTCATCCTGTCAGACTGATCCAGTCCTTTTGTGACAGGCTAATAGCTCTGCTAGGTTGAGCTGAAGAGATAGATCTGATCTCTCCTGACTCAAGGGAACCTTTTACTTCTGTTCCACAAAGTATGTGTAAGAAACTGCTTCTTTGTTATATGTACATTTTGGCTGCTGAAAGGGGCAGAAAGGGAGCATTTATGTGGTGGAATACTGATAAAAAATCAGTTTGAAAAGAAACAGACCATCTGATGAAAATACTGATGAGGGACAGAGAGTTTTCTGAGCACCTGAGAGAGAGCTGCCCCTCAAATAAATGTCCTGGGAGGATCTGTTTGAGGGCAGGATGCTAACTGACTTAAAGGTGATTGCAGTGCATTATGGTCCATCATCTTATTTACTTATGATGGTTTTTGGTGTTTTGAAGGATAGAGCTGATAAACTTTAAAATGATAACGTTCAGGGTCTCCAGGAAGGTTACACAGGGACTCTGGTGGTCATTCCTGACAGAAAGCTGCATTTTTTGAGTATCACGATAGATGGACACTTTTTATAAAAAGCTATTAGAAGAACAAAGCTGAAAAAGCTGATTGGAGGCCAACAGGCTTTGCTAATTGGAAGAGAGCTATCGCTTTTTCTTAGAGGTGACTGGTTGGAAAAGAAATAACAATTTTTTTTCTACCCAATAGACTAAAAAGGAGAGAAAACCTTTCAGAGGACTGCATGTGCTGCTCTTTTCTCCTACTATGGCATGAGTGGGAGAAACAGAGAAGGGGAAAGAGGTTTTTCATTTGCTTTCCTATGAGCTGGCACAACTTTGCTTAGAGTTGATGGGAGAAAAGAGTCCTTTCTACTTGAAAGGTTAGCTGGGAAAGACTGCTTTACCCTTTTGAAATTTGCAGATTAAAAGAGAGAAACTCTTGAGTCCCCAAGAAGATCTGAGGAAGTTGGCAGTTCCTAAACTTCCATTACTTGTCATTGGAATTGTTAAACATGTTCTCAGTACCCTGCCAAAGGTGGCTGTGAGGTAAAAAGAACTTAATTAGAGAATTCAACTTGTGGGATGAAATATCATCTGTAACATCACTTTTTTCTTTAATAATGCCAATAATTAGCAACATACCTTCAAGGGAGCATAGTCCACTTTTAGATAGCTCAAACTGTTGGGAAGTTTATCCTGATAATGAGTTATATATAATTCTTAGAAAATTCCATCCATACTCATAATTCTACTTCTGGGGCAAAACTAAAAATCTCTCATCCCACTTTGACACAATTGCTCATCAAATATGGACGACAGTTATCATGTCACTTCTACATATTCTCTTCTTTAAGCAAACTAATTCCTTGAACTGAAGGCATAATTTCTTATTTTTTCCTACATTATTTTTACTTGATTCTAAATGTATGCCAGTTTGGCATTTTGTTTTTTGGATGACATCTATGATCTCATTTTGTATAGTGATGCAACACCTTCTCTACCATATATAGCATTGGAGATTCCTGAGGCTGTAGGAGGCTAAGTGACTTGCCCAAGTCCACATATTCAGTATAATTTAGAGAAAGAACTTGAATCCAGCTCTTACTGACTTCAAATCTATCCACTAAACAACACTGCCTAACTCAGTCCAGGAGTACTTTCCTTTGGTTACAATGATGGTTAAAACTCAGCTTACACTAAAACACTCAGTCTTTTTCACATTAAATTATCAACTATTTCTCTCCAATTCTATACTTGTATAGTTGATTTTAGGAACTTATTTATAAGACTTTATATTTTTTTCAGATCAATTCATGTTTTAGTCCATTGTTTTGGCCTGTTATGACATTTTAGGAAACTTATTCTTTCACTCAGTGTACTATCTTTTCCATCTCTGAGTAATACACATTTTTCAATAAAATTGTGTGGTGGGTAGAGTGCTAGACTTTGAATTATGAAGAAGTGGCTTTTAATCTGCTTCAGACACTCACTGACTTTGTGACTCTCACTGAACCTACCTGAGTCTCAGTGCCTTCATCCATAAAATGGGGATAATATTGACTATCTCACAATGCTGACTTGTCAAGCATCCATAATTTTTGTAAAGTGTTTTGTGAATCTTAAAATGAAATTTAAATGTGAGCTGTTGCCATAATTTTCAAAGTAATATCTTTATATTCTTTTATTCTAGTCCCTGATAAAATGTCAAATAGAATGGTGACAAAAACAAAGGACTGAAAATATTCAAAAGATAATTAATCAACACTTTTTGAGCCTGCTCATTCTATCATTTTTAATTCAAGTAATTGAGATATAATCTAGCCCACATCTTTCCACGAAGAATAATGCAAGAGTATTTGTTAATTGTTTTGCTAAAATCTTGATATGAAGTAGAAGACAATTATTTTATTGAAGTAAAGACTAAGCTTGATGTTAGAAGATCTGGGTTTGAAATGTGTTTATACAATGTATGCTATATCTGCTTGGTCCAATTTCTTTATCACTCTGGGTCTCAATTTTCTAACCTGTAAAATGTGTGTAATATTACTTACACTTACAAACAAAATGGACTATTAATAACTGTAAATTATGAAATGTAACTCATTGCATAAATGTCAAATGTTTTAGCTATTGCAATCATTTTAACTACAAATCTAGTGGAATCTACAGAACGCAGGAGGTCTTTCAGCATTCTAGAGCTTGATAAAATCAGCACAATGTTATTTCTAAACAGTACCATTCATAAGAAATACATCTTTGTCTTTGACTTTCATCCATGAAAATTGGGAACACTCTTAGTAGATATCTCACTCTTTGTGTCTTGCTTGACATTAATAATCAGAGGATAGCTGGATATGACATCTCTATTTTACATCCTTCAAAGAATTTTGAATTATTTCCTTTCTCAGTTTCTCCTATGTAGATCTCATATTTTCCCTTTTTGTTTTCTTAAACTCTCATTAATTTATAATATAATTTTAATTCCTTTTTAAAAACCTTTTACTCAATTTATTCTAGTAATTTTAATTGTTCTCATAGCCCTCCATACACACAGAATACCTTAATATTCATTTGCTATCTATATGTTTGTATTTATATGTTTGTAGGGTCTCCCCTGTTATCATGGTAAGTTCCATGAGGACAATTTATGTTTTTACTTTTGCATTTATATTCCAAGCATTTAGTACAGTGTTTGGCATATGTTGGCATTTATAAATGCTGGTTAATTGTTTGAGTAGACCTGGGAGTGTGTTGTAAGAGTACAAATATTACGACTCCACAATGCTTGTTGGTGAAAAAGTTTGCTATAAATATTTCTATTTTTTCATTTTTCATCTATTTGTCACCCTTCCAGTTTCATTCATAAAATTCTCTTGTTTAAATAGGTCATGCTAGAGTTCTTTTAACCGCATGCCACATATCTATGTCATTTAAAATTTTGTCTCCTGGCTTTGAATTCATTTTTATTTTTTCTCTAACAAGTGAGTAGTTTGACTGTACATAGATAACTGATTCAGCAATGACTTCATCATGAGTGACAAGTTGTTTCCTTTCTGATAAAATATAATCTATTTACTTCCTGTTAAGATGGCGACATGACAGGTCATAGAAGAGGCTAGTTTACTCATATACACACTAGCACAAGGGTTTTTTTTAAGCCTAGGGTCTATGAATTAAAAATATATACACATTCTATATATGTATAGAGCATGTATATATTTTATATGTATATACGGAGATATATATATATAAATGGAGAGAGAGAGAAATATCTGTGGTTTAATAAATTGTAACTTCAATTATGTCTGACTCTTCTTGATCCCATTTGGAATTTTCTTTGCAAAAATACTCTAGTGGATTTCCATTTCTCTCTCTAGCTCATTTTACAGATGAGGAAATGGAGGCAAACAAGGTTAAGGGTCACACAGCAAATATTTCAGGTCAGATTTGAACTCAAAAAGAAGAGTTTTCCTGACTCCAAAACTGGCACTCTATCTACTGTTTCACCAAGTTGCCTATATATTTTGATAGCTGAATTTTAATGACACATTTCTTTTGTAATTCCATGAATTTTTTTAGATTTAAAAATATTACTCTCAGAAAGGCTTACCAATACTGACAAAAAGATCTATGACACATAAATACACAAGACAAATTTTTATATTGTTCTAGCAAATATATCTAAAAGGTTCCCCAAAAGAATAAACCGATGAGAGATAGAAGCAAGCTTTTCAATTCAGTCCAAAATGATGGAAGAAGATACTCTGAATGCATGGAGAAGGGCAGAAGTCAACCAGTAGTCAATTGGGCTGAAGCCTGCATGCTCTGGATAAGTTTGGTCCAGGATGGTGTTAAAAGCCAGAATGAACTGGCAATTGGAAACATAAGCTTGCAGGTGCTTTAAACAGGGATGTGCCAAGAGAACTGACACTCATGCCACAGGGAGATCAGGCAGGTGAGGGAAAATTTCAGAGTACTCAGAAAAGAACTCTCTCAATTCTCAGACAGAAACTGGAAGGTGGAAGTTGTGACAAGAGTCTTGAGATCAGAAAAATCTCCACAAATAGATCATGTTTTATGAGGGCCATGGCAAGAGATAGAATTAACTTCCTGTTTAGGACTATGCAAGGAAGAGCCTAAGAATACTGATTAGCCCCCAAATTAGGTCAAAAGAAAAGAAGGCTATAAACTAAAAGTTATAGCAGAAGGCATGGTCTGACCCTAGACTTGAGAAATGAGGAAGAAATAGCATTCCGGATATAGCTGGGACAATAAAAAAACTAGGGTCTACCTACTTGTCCAATCCTAAAGTTTGGGAGGAAGTAGAACTTGTTTCTAACACCTGTCCTTGTCCTGAAAATGAGTCTAAACATATGAGCAAACAGAAAAGAACACCAAATACAATTAAGTGATTCTACTATAAGGATAAAAGGGTTTAATCCAGAATAGAGTTAATTCCATGAGTAAAAATAGAGAAAAAGAATGGCTTGGCAAAAAGGTCCTAAAGAATGACTTGGAGAAATAAAGCAAGAAATCTAAAAAATTAAATTAGGATTGTTGATGGGAAAAAATTGAAGAAAAAAGTTTAGAACAGAAGATAGAAAAACTTTACTTGAGTAAAATATTCTTCTAAAACTAAAATAAAGCAAACAGCAGTCTGTTTCTTTGAGAAAATTTTAAAACCAAACTTTTAGAAGAAAATCAAAAGATTAAAATAAATCATAGAAGAACATGCTTTTACTATCATAAACAACTGACTTGGAAAATAAGTCAAGAGATAGTTTAAGAATTCTCTTGCTTCCTGAAAACCTGATCAAGGAAAAATCTGGATATCATATTTTAAGAAATAAGAAGAGGAAAAAAATCACTATCTATTACAACCTGAAGGCAAAGTGAAAAAAAAAAAAAGCAATAATCCCCTGATCATCTCCTGAAAGAAACCCTGACTTAAAGATAGTCAAAATTGTTAAAGCCCAAATTCAAAGTTCCCAGGTAAAAGAAAAATTGCTAAAAACAGTAAAAAATTAAGATTTGAAGTATCAAATAACTACATTCAGAGAGTATTCTGCATTTACTAAAAAGGAAAGAAAATCTTGCTTTACAATATTCCAAAACAAATTAAACTGAGTATAATCCTATAGGAGAAATATACTTTTAATTAAAAAAGGATGACTTTCAGACATGCAAACAGAAGAGAAAGACCCAGAAAGAAATATTTTTGAACAAATGAAAAAATTTAAGTGGTGATGCAGAGCTTATGTATAAACAAGGGTAGACATGACAAAGAGTTCTTTCAGAATATCTGTCTTTGAGGGTCATAGAACAAACTAAGAAAAAAAAAAAACACGACATGGATTTTGTTCTTTTTTGTTGGTTTTAAGAGAAAAAATAAGGGAGGCATAAACATGTAAACTAGGGAAGAAATAAGGAAGAAACAGAGGAATTTTCTATATTTCCTATTTGGAATATGAGAAAAGGAGAATATACAAAATAAAGGAAATTGTTCTCATGAACCTTACTTCTACTCAACCAAAAAATTGCATCAAAAAGTTGAACATGTATCCATGGACAAATTCTTAAAACTGAAAGGGAATATCATAGACAAAGAAAGGAGAAGGGATTATAATGAGAAAGGTAGAATCTAGAATGAAATATAGACAAAACAAACTTCTCTTTCATAGGGTGGGAAATGAAGATGTGGCGACCTGATCTGTAATCTAAAGAGCTGAAAATAAGAAAAGGGGGAAAGGTATACATGAGTACAAAAACTTGTACAAAAATATAGCAGCATGTTTTATTTTAGCAAAGAATTGGGGGAAAGTGGTTGCCTATCACTAGAGATATATAATGGAACATTAGTGTACATTAAGGAATGATGAAAGGTATGGGTTCAGATAAAGCCAAGACATATTAACTAACACATCAAAGTAAGCAGAACTAGGAAAATAATTTTGAAATGACTAAAACATTGTATAATAAAATTACTTTTAAATACTTAAGAACTCTCTTCAATGCAATGACCAATCCTAACCACAGAAATCTAATGATGAATTATGTTTTCTTTGCAGAGAGATGATGGACTAGTCATCCTAAATGAGACATACATTTTCAGACATGGTGAAAGTATAGGTTTGTTTTGAGTATACTTATTCATTGTAAGCAAAGAGTATTGTTTTTCTTAGAGGGGAAAAGTTATGGCAGGGAGTAGAGTTTGGGAGTGATTTTTGACCAAAAAAAGTAAAGGAAAAGATGGAAAAGAGGATAAGTGAAAAAATATATAGAAGTCACAAGGAACACAGAAAAATGGAAGTACTGGTACTTCTGAGATAAATTTAGTATGAACCTTTAAAAAAAGTGCTTCATGACTTTTAATACATAATTTTTCCTCTCCTCCATACTTGGAAATTATTATATTCATTGAGATTATAAAAAGTATATCATATGTTGGTATTAAAAAAATTAGTGTTCATTTCCCAAGGATTCCCAAGGATATATAAGCACGAGATTTGTGAGTAGTCTACAAGCCCTGGTTCTCTTTAATTCCTTTTTTCTGAAACAAATTTACCACATTTTTGTTATGATTCTCCTCTTTGATTATATATTTTTGAAATCATTGAATGTCAAAGTCTATGTAGAGTTAATTATTTTTATATTTAATTTGGAAGGACTTTAGTGTACTGATTCTAATAATCATAATAAAAAATTTATTGCTTCTTAATCCTCTGCCATGGATGCTGATTCATAATGTGTAATTACTTTCAGGGAGGCCCTTCTTCCAAATATTTGTCATGATTATGGCAATATGAGGTGGTCAAATATCCTATGACATAAAGTTTATTATTGCCTTTTGATAAGTAATAAAATAAACTCTCATATCCTGGCATCTCTTGTAGTGTAAAAGGTGTTCTGGGAAGTCTAGTACCCATGATGTGAGGGATTGTCAAGCCCTTTTTTCAGGGCTGCTTTCCTTCATTGGTGTCCATCTGTTACCCAGATCTCACTTGTGACTTTATAGCTCGTGCAGCACCTATACTCCAGTAAAACTGTCTTGGCAGGTGGGTTAAACCATGTTGAGGGTAACAAACAGGTTTCAAATTATCAATGAATTAGATGAATATCTACCCCAGGCATGTGAAGACTTCCCCTGGTAAAATGGGTAGATGAGAATAATGTGTTTCAATGGCCCTGGAGGTAGCAGAAGAAGGCACTGTGGAATACTTTAAGCTTGGTTAGATATCAAAGAAACCAAGGTCATCCACTGTATCTCAGACCATTATCACCAGCCATCTTGACTTTTGTCTTGTCACTGGACTTCAATAACAATGAAAGAGAGAGTGAGATTGATGACATTGGGCAACTCTGTCTCACTTATATCCAATTTATGTGTAAGTCAAAAGACATCACTCATACTCTTTTGCTACTTCACATTTTATTATTTTACTATGTCAATATTTTATTATTTGACTCCTTTTTGATTGACCATACTATTCCCTTCCTGGTACAAGGAAGGATCTAGAAAACATGCCATAAAAATGGTCTATTTCACCTAAACCTGGCTTGCTTACCATCATGACAGGTAGTGATCCTACCTTGTAGTCAAAAATATACAAAAACTTTTACAAAGATGACATTTACCATTTGTACATGAAATGTGTGTACATTTATGGACAGCATAAAATTATGTTGACCTGAAAGCTGTGCTCTGTGAGCAAAGCAGAATCACATGGTTCAAAATACATGATGCACAAATTAGGAGACATCTTCATCTCAAGTATTCAAATGGGCTATTCGTATCTGATGTTTGGTAGAGTCTTCTGAGCTTGTATTAGTCTGATCAACTACAGTTGTACACACTGTACATAGACTCCAACAGAGTGATTCCAATTTGGTTCTCTTTGAGAACAAAAGATAACAACAACCACTTGTCTCTCTAAGTAGAACATTTGGCTCATATTTCCATTTGGCTTATTCTTTGGTGTTTCAATATATCTTATATTGAAAATGTCAAGATTAATGAAATCCAGTTCCTACAGGCATAAGGCCATTTGATAAATTGCAGGTACCATGACAGATTTTTTTTAAAAAGGATCATAAAATCATTTTTAGAACTAGGTATGACTAAATAAGCTGAACAAGGTTTAGGAACATAGAGCAGGGATAATTAGGATTGTTTGACTAATAGTAATGAGACAAATCAGATTATTTCAAATAAAAAGAGTTGCAAGTATCTTGCCTTGTTTTAATTTTAGTACTATGGTGGATATGATGAAAGGGAAAACAAACATAATACTTATAACCTTGAATGTTAAGGAGTTAAACTTTCCCATAAAATGGAAGAGCTACATGAGCATAAAAAATGAATAAACATTTTTATATGTAAGAATAATACTTAAAACATAAAATGCAAAGGTTTAAACTTGGGGACTAAAAGTATGTTTATTATATTTTAAAATATAAAATCTGAAGCTACCATCAAGATTTGAGATAAAGAAACAATAAAGGTATATCATGTTAAAACATTAACACAGGATATACAGTTTGCTGAAAGATAATAACAAAGGTCAATTCTAGATCTGTGATTTTGCTAGTATAGAAAAGTTCTACTAATGCAGATTGGCATCCTTTTTGCAACATATAATCTTAGAGAATTACCTAAAAGACTGGGAGGTTAAGTAACTTCCCTAGGGTCACACAGCCAATATATGTATGAGTCAGGACTTGAAACAAAGTTTCCTTGGGTAGTTTTTAATTTGCCATGCCATACTGCTTTGCAATTAACTATAGAAAAAATGCTTTTACATATTATACATATATATAATCAATAAAATGTGTATATATGTATATACATGCATATATGTATATATTTATACAAACTAAA
Organism: Monodelphis domestica; assembly: GCF_027887165.1. Taxonomy (NCBI): domain Eukaryota; kingdom Metazoa; phylum Chordata; class Mammalia; order Didelphimorphia; family Didelphidae; genus Monodelphis; species Monodelphis domestica. Next base: position 57,779,964 of record NC_077228.1, on the reverse strand, counting down.
TGGTGTGGCATCTAAAGGAAATGCTAGCTGAATTACAAAAAGACTGGGATAATAAAACAATAATTTTAAGTGACCTTAACAGATCTCATTCAGACCTTTCTTTATTGAAGAGAAAGATTTAAAAAAGAAACCAATTATTGCTCTAAATAGGATGCTGAAAACCAGGAATTATGGAAATAATTGCATGGGAATCTAAAGTACGTACTTACTTTTCAACATTAAATAATACCCTTGTAGAAATTGATTATGAGTGAGGGTAAAAATTACGCATGAATAAATTAGAAAGAATATATAAAATGCCTCCATGGACCTTAAGGCAACATATGAAATACTTTGTGGATCACATCCCATTCATTATTTCCCATCCTGTGAGATTCTTAAGCACATCTTACAGTAATCTCTAGTGAGAAAACACCCAGGTCCCTGGAGATCTTGCTCTAGGTCTTTCAAAATATCATGGATTTTTGTTCACCACTTGGTTTGAATATCTATATATCTGTCTCTCATACTCTTGGTCTATTACTAACGCACCTTTTTATAGTCATATGTATGATGGGATCATAGGACTTGTTAAATAATTCTTAACAATTACTAAATGGCAGCACTATAATTTAATTCTATGTCTCCTGACTCTGAATTCATTGTTCTTTCAACTTCATTATGCTGACTGGTGGAGTAGAAAGCATGCTACAATTAGAAGAGGAAAATAAAAAGTTCAAAGTATGAGAACTTCTGTATCTTGGATCAATCAGTTAACCTCTCTTCCTCAAAATATCCTCAACTGAAATACTAAGATGTTACAGTGGATAACACCTAACCTCCCATGCACCCTTAAATTTTATAAAATTTTATACTGTTTCTCATGTATAAGCCATTGTTGGTATTAAAATGGTTCCATACATATATTCAAAATACTTATTTCAATTTTATTTCTTTAATTTATTAGTATTTTCTAAAATAGAACTTTAATAGCACTGAGTAACTTAGAATCTTTTGTGGTGTTGTATAATTTAATGATTGTGACCATTCTGACCTTCTCTTCCTTTTCAATTTTGTACTTATCTTGTCCATTTTTAGCATCCTTCTGAATATGGTTTGTATATGTGTCCCAGATAATGCTTCAAGACTTCTATGTTGTAGAACAGCTGCTGTTTTACATTACTAAATGGACATTCCTTTCAAGGATTCCCCTATACCAAAGAAATAATGCCTAAACAAAAATTGTAAAATATATATATTTCTCTATTACATGTATTGATGTGTATGAGAGTATTTTATATGCATATATAAAAACTTGCACGTATCACATGAAATATAAAGAAATTTATTTCTATACCTATACCACATATATTATAAATATAAACAAAATGATTGACTAAATTAATTTGACTATATAGCATAATATGGTAAAGGACTACTTATTGGTATCTACTTTTTCTGGCATGTTATTGAACAAAGGTATCCATTCATTATGGCCTGTATAAAGATTAAAATTAATATACAATAACTAAATATTCTATTTTATAACATTTTTATTAATAATAACTAAAGCAAAAGAACTGCCTGAATTCATCCCAGTCACAGGCCAAAAAGAACAAGGGAGGAGCATACATCCACTTAAATACCAATAACATGATCTTGCCAATGTGGAGATGCGGGAAAGATTTTAAGGAATTTTGAGAACTAGTATGTACTTCTGGGGAATGAAGCCAAAGGTTCAAAATCTCCATTTATACATCTGTCATAGAGTTCTATATGATTTTAAACTACCTGTGGGGGACATTTTGTTGAGGCCATCTCCTTAAGACTATACTTTTTTGGGAATTGATCAAAATAAATTTTGGCACCCATAAACAAAATACCAGATAGGGCTCTACACTACTTGTGCTTCAAAGTTGTGATCTGGTATGGAATTTTAATTTTGTGTTTATTTGAAAAAAAATTTACTATATAGATTTTTTAATCTGGGAATTAAACTAGTGAATTAATCAATTGAAAAGCATTACTCAAGTGATTGCTATTTATCACACACTGTACTAAGTATTGAAGATAAAAATATAAAAGCAAACATACCTTGCATCATCAGGGAACTTCACTTCTAATAGGGGCATGTAACACATATAGGTGAGTGATGGCCACGAAGTTAATTTGGTTCAGTAAGTTATGGGAATCATAAGTAATGAAGTCCTAAGGAGGTGGGTTGTTCTATTCTATTCAATCAGCAGTGGCAATAATGATTTGATTGTGGCTCCATTTGATTATGGAAAGTGGGGATAAGGGGTGGTGGTTATGCCCATGATAGCAAGAAGGTTGATAAGAACATGGCAGTAGAGTAAAAGTGAAGCATGGCAAGAATGGGACACCTGATATAGTGAGACAAGCATGAATCACTCACCAATCAGGACCTCCTGATATGAAGAGGCAATTGTGGAGCTGAAAGGATTACATCCTTCCATCCTCTGGTCCAGATGTCAAGGCATCCAGTGAGAAAAGGGTGTGAGGATAAAAGGGGCTTATTTTTTCCTTTTGATGGGGAATTGCATAGGGGGATAATGTACATTAACTAAACTCTCATCTCCTTTTGGGGGAGTCACTGTCTCTATTGTCCCTTGTCCTTGTGATCTATAGTAACTCTGTGGTAGGGACTGACCGAGAGAAAGGCAGAACACAGACCTATGGCTAGATAGATGGACTGATGATTCGGAGCAAAATGTTCTATTTCAGTGGTTTCATTTCCCCTAGATAAAATGATCACTGGATATGTAATCATTTTCTCTGATGAACAGAGACACAGAAATAGAAAGGAGACAAGGACTGAGACTAGCTGCTCTGGGAAAATATTCATAAGAGATGAACTCACCTGAGTCTGGTATCAGAGTTGTACCATAGAGGGATAGGGAAACCCTGACAGTTTTTCCATGGGGAAGCCTGAGATCCTCTGCCATGGGAATTCCCTTCTGGAATTCAAAGAGGGTCTATATTAGTCCCTAGGTAGTTGGTATCACTTGCTCTCAGTGTTTTTATTGATCATTCAATCCTGATTAATTACAGAAAAGTTTAAGTACTTTGTTCTGTTGGAAAGGATGTAGCTTCATGGTGGATTTGATAGTCTTGAATGAATAAATTGGTTTCTAATCAAATTCATATGGGTTTTAACTGGGTTGTTTATTTCCTGATTTATTCTACCCATCCATTCATCCACTCATTCCTTCATTCATTCATGTGCCTGACTGAAAATGAATTTATTGTACTGTGCTCACTTTCAGAGTTATTGATATATTAAAAAAATAAAATTAAATACAATATTAATTCAGTTCAACAATGTTTTTAAAAATAGCCTGTTGAACTCAAAGGACTATGTTAGTCAGCAGTACAATATGTGTAATACAATGATATATGATATACTAAAATAGGGAGTCCATGATTTTGTAAAAGAGATGAGACACAAGAATATTTGTAATATAAATTAAAATATAAATACATCAGAGAAATTCAAAATAGTTATGAGATATTTGAAAATGTAGAGATGCCTTCTATATGAGATAAATAAAAGAAGTCTCAACTAATGTGCATCTTTTAAAAAGTGCATCTATAAATAAGGAAAAATACTTGTTTAAAAGTATTTATAGCCACACTCTTTGTGGCGGCAAAAAAAAAAAACAAACAAACTGGAAAATGAGGGGGTGTCCCTCATTGGGGAATGGCTGAACAAATTGTGCTATCTAATGGTGATGGAATATTATTGCGCTGAAAGGAATAATGAACTGGAGGAATTACGTTAACTGGAAAGATATGCAAGGATTTGAAAGAGTGAGAGGAACAGAACCAGGATAACATTGTACACAGAGATTGATACATTATGGCACAATCGAATGTAATCGATTTTTCTACTAGCAGCAATGCAATGACCCAGGACAATCCAAAGGATATTTAGAGAAAGAGTGCTATCCACATTCAGAGAAAGAACTGTGGGAACAGAAATACAGAAGAAAAACATTTGATTGATTAAGTAGTTCAATAGGGATATAATTAGTCTTTTGATGTTAAAAGAACACTCTACTGAGAATATGAATAACATGGAAATCGTTTTTGAACAATGATACATGTATAACCCAGTGGAACTGCTTGTTAGCACTGGGAGTGGAGAGGGAAGAATAGGGGAAAAATTATGAATCGTGAAACCATGGAAAAATCTTCTAAATTAAAAAAAAAGTCCTCCTATAACAACTTTCTTTGGGCTTACTTCCTCAACTTCTCATATTGGTTAGTTTAAATCTCCAGAAATCAACTGAATAATTCTCCCCATAGGATTCTTAGAATATCTCTAAGAGGTTGTGGATAACTAAGGAATTATGATTATCTACAACTGCCCCTCATAAGCCTTTCACCAGTGTGCTTCTAATTACTAATCAACCACTTGGACTCTATTATTAATTCAGTCCTTCCTGCAGTCTAATTTTTTTATGGTTCTTGATTATTTATATTTATTATATTTTTAAAATACAGTAAAACTCCATTCAATTGTAAAAATCATTATTAGTTCATCCAGGCAGCCAGAGTTGGCCCTTGAGTCATAGTTTGCCAATGTCTGCGCTACACGTTGACTGTTGTATCAATTGTCTTGGCAACACACCAAGACTATGAATCAAATCTAATGAAGGAAGTTTATATTTGTATTATAAGTTCTTTTATGTTAAATCAATAAGGCAGTAAGTCTGTAAAAGGATATTTTGATTTGTTTGGTTTGGTTTGTTTGGTTTTCTGGGGTAAGGGAAGGGGTGTCCAAATAGCTGGTTTCAAGTATCTGAAGGGCTATTATATGAAAGAGGGCTCAGGATTGTTCTGATTGATTCCAGAGAGCATAATTAATAATAATGGGTAGAAATTCAGGCAAATCAGACTTGGGGACGTGGAGATTAGCCTAAAATTGTTTGGGAAAGTACAAAGTGAAAAGTACAACAAGAAAATATAACAGCAAGAAAGCATCAGTGATCAGTATTTCTGCTTCCCTAGCCCAGTAGTGCTCCTTGTAGTCAGCATGCATAACAAATAAAGAGTAGGGTTTCCATTCCTCCTGTTTGGAAACTGGCCAACTTTGTGCTACTAATGCAAAAATATAAAGATTTTGGAAAAGGAGAAAGAAGTTGACAGATTGTGTGAGAGTGGTATAACTATCAGAATCAGAGATTCTTTGTTTTGTCTTTCTTTACTTCTATTATGTAGTTGTTTTGTTCTTGGGATATTTCTTTGGGTCTACTTGGTGATTATTTATATTTGTGTCAGATGTTGTGGATAGTCCAGAGGTTAGGGGATGATGCTAACACTTTGAAGAAGATGCTAAAGCCTAAACTTTTCTTGAATTACTAACACCACATGTATGTATCTTATCCCACTAGCTTATAAACACTGTAAGGTAAAGGAAGAATTCTGACATTTACTAGCAAGTAGAGGTCACCTTGAAAACAAGCTAAATAACATATCAACCTCAGTTTCTCAATTTGAAAATGGGGGTGATAGGAATTGTGCTATATATGTAAGTGTTATGGCAGAGGAAGGATTTTTCAACCATAAATTAATATATGAAGTCGGATGTACCAGGTGTTCAGAACTAGCACATCTGGGAGGGCTTGCTGAGCACTTTTCAGAGTTTCTCTTCTACCTTGAGTTTCCCCCTTTCATCCAACTCTCACATGTGGCTTCAAGAAGCTGTAGCATTCTCAGCAACCATACTCTGGTAAAATTGTCTCAGCTTTCAAGCTATACCAGGCTGAGGGTACCTGAGAGGTCTCAAAACTGTTGGTGAGTTAGGCGGATGCCTACCCCAAGCATATAAAACTTCCCCTGATGGAATGGGCAAATGAGTACAATTTGTTCCAATGGTCATGAAGGTAAACCAAAGCAGGCACTGTGGAACACTTGTAGCTTGGTTAGACATCAAAGATGCCAAAGTCACCCACTGCATCCAGGACCATGACCAATCATCCTGACTTTTGTCTTGCCACTAGACTTGGTAATTCAAGACCTTGTGCAATTCTGCCTTGAATCCAATTCATGTGCAAATCAAGACATCACCCCATGATATCATTAGTACTCTTTGAATATGAAGGATCAATACAACTATATAAAATGAGCCATTATTATCAACAATACTTTCTATTTTCACATTTTCCTCTACTTGCCTCACACTGAAAGAACCCCACAGTTTTGGCAATGGATGTTCAATGATTAACTGCTAATGCATTTATATTCTTTTCAGTATCTTTTCTAGACCAATCTATACCCACCCCACGTCAGTGTTTTCTCCAACTTTATTTCTTATGATTTCTAGGAGCTACATTTAGCAAGAGCTAAGGCAATAGCATCTACACATAATGCCCATATATTGTTCATCAGATGAGTAGAACTTAAAGCAATATTATTTTCTGGAGAAAATTTTACTCTCATCTATTACCATAACCTAAGAAAAATGTGCCATCCCACGGCAGACAGATTTCAAACTTCCTGTTTATTCTTTCTCCACTGTGTGAGCGCCTCTGCAGAATGAAATGTCTCTAAATCGCTGAGACTGTAATTTCCATGACACTGCCGTCCATCTCATTTCTTGCCTGTCCTTTCAGTTTTATGAAGGTTAGAGACATTCTTCCTTGGTGTTTGTCAAATTGTTTATCTGGTCTGGAATCAGCTCCCTGTGCTCTGCTCAGAATATTTTATGCAGATTTTCTCTCTCTTCATTGCCAGGCTCATCTAAAAACCTGCTCACCACTGAGTCAGGAAGAGACACATCCTCTACCTCCATGCTTGTTTCATTTGCGTTTTACCCATATTCATTCATGTTGGTTTCTGCTGCTTCCTCGTAAGGCTCTGAATATTTGCTGCGTCAACAGGCCAGGGTATTTCCTCCTTGGTCACGAGACTGTCATATTTTCCTGTCTCACTCCAGTTCAATGCACACAGCAGATCTTGGGTTCCACTCCATCAATATTCAAACTTGTTGTTTCCCATAAGGAGAATACATACACACATGATCACAAGTGGGCAACGCACACTTTCTCCCGCCAACTCATCTGTCATAAAGGACTTGTCCTTTTCTGTGATTCTTTGGAACAATGTCTCTCTTTACTAAAGGAAGAAGAAACAGCTTGCAAGAGGTGAATTATCCCCCCCTCCTTTTTAAATCTTTTCTAATGATTATATTTTTTCTTAAAGATCACTAAGTAAATTTGCTGATGTAAACTCATGGCAAAGAAGGGTACATAGCCATGAGAAAAATGAGATTGAATGTGAATTGTTTCCTGATAGTGGGATTCATCAAATAATTCTATCAAAGGGTTGAACAGAAATATTATAACTTTGTTTTGATTTGTCTCTGAACTTTAGTCTGTAATGATGGTCCTTCAAATAGTAAACTACAGCTAATTTCCCCCCCATATAGGTACTAACAATACTGTCAGGATTACTTACTGGTATGAACAAAGAAGAACCTAAACTATTCCAAGGAACTCATGATGAAAAAGGGCATCCAACCACCACAAAAGAAACTAATGGACTCTGAATGCAATTAAAGTATATAATTTTTCCATTTATTTCCTTCATGAGTTTTTTTTTCTCGTATGAGATATGTCATCTTTTATAAAATGATGAATATGGAAATACATATTGCATAATAGCATATGTATAAGCTATATTATATTATTGAAATTTTGGGGAAGGGGAAGGAGGAAGAGAGAGAGTACATGGGTCTCAAAATGTTAGAAAATGATTATTAAAAATTATAACTGCAAGTAATATGGAAAAATCATCAAAATTTTAAAAAGAAGAAATTAAACTAAGTCATTGAATTCTTTACCCAGTTTTGTTGTTCACTCTTTTTTCAGACATGTCTGACTCACTATGACCCTGTTCGGTGTATTCCTGGCAGAGATGCAGGAATGACTTGGTCATTTCCTTCTCCAGCTCATTTTTGAGATAGGAAAACTGAGGCAAACAGGAGTAAGTCCCTTTGCCAGTTCCACAGCTAGTAAATGTCTGAAGCTAGATTTGAACTCGAGAAGATGAGTGTTACTGACTCGAGACCTGGCACTGCCCCACCTAGCTACCCCAATGTCCCAGTACTTGAATTATAATGATGAAAAAAATACTTGCAAAAACTTTATGGTTTTTCTTAACTTGGTTCAGATTTCCCAGAGTCTGAAAGCTTTTCTCTCAATTGACAAACTCAGGGTATACATTTAAAATTAACCAAATTTCTGTCTAGTTACAGAAGAAAAGGAATATGAGTAGATGATAGAGAACAAGATAGGAGAGAAACAAAGAATATTGATTGCTCTGTGCTTTAGAACTGCTCCCTTCATTAAAGGATGTTCAATTCCTTAAAATAGAAGAATGACATGGTAATTGTAGAATTCCCTATTTGGAAATGACCTTAAAGCCAGTATGCTATAGTAAGTAGAAAGAGCAATGCATCTAGAATCATCCCAATCTAGATTCACTGAATTGACCAATTGATCTGTGCCTTAGTTTTCTCACCTGTAAAATGAGAGAGTTGAATTTGATAGCCTTAAAGTTCCTTTTCACCTCTAAATATATAATCCTATAAATCTACCATCCTATAACTAGAACCACCTCATCCTACCATGGCTGAAAAGGTTACCATTTGAAGTATCACAGATAAACAGCCTTATGGCCTTTGCTTACTTTTAGTGATGGAAAATTCACTTCTTTCTGAAATAGCCCATTACAAGGGAATTCTGGGAAAATATTAGTAAATGGGTAAGGTATTTGAGAGGAATTCATTTGAACTGAAGAAGACAAGCAGTATTTTCAATGCCTCCAGCTGGACAGATATATAAGGCTTATTGTTAATGAACAGGCATATGTGTATTTATTGTATTTGTCTTATTAACTGTAAAGTAGTGTTTTCCCCAATTGTTATACTTTCAGAATAAACCAGATGCAGTCTAGGAGCCACATTAGCAGACAAGAACATATCTAGCATGGCACAGAGTCAATTCTTAAGACAGTTAGGCAAGTCAATTAACCTCTTCTTGCCTTAATCCATGGGGGATGGAAATGGCAAATTACTTTAGTATATTTGCCAAGATAGTTTTGGCATGTTTGGGGTCCATAAGGTCACAAAATGGAGGATACAACTGAATGCAACACAACCCCATCTTTCTGTGTACAGAAAGATGGACCAGTGGAGTCTTTGCTCAGGGATTCTTGCTGTTGCAAAAACACAAAGATGGGATATGATACCTAACGTCTAATTGATATTTATTGATGAAATATGATTCTCAGCAGCATTTACTCTTTTACTCTCTATCTGACCTCCATTGAAGGCAAGCAAGCAAGTACAATTTCTCTTCCATATTATGTCCTTCAATAATTTATTATATAAAGACACTTAAATTGCCAATCTCTAATCTCCTTTTTCTCTATACTAAACATTTCCAGTTCCTTAAAACAATTCTAATATATACTAGCATTGTTTTGGATTCACTCTCCAATCTTGGTCATCATTCTCTAGAATTTTTCTAACTTATCAATGCCATCCCTGATACAACACAGTTAGAATGCAACCCAATTGTTCAAATATGAAAAAAAATATATAGACCAAGTGTGTTAAACTAGATATCACTCTCTCCACCTTCTCATGGGTACCACACTTCTGTTATTAGTTTATTTGGCTGCATTAATATCCTGTTCCTTCCAGATCTCTTCATATGAATTGCTGCTTAACTATGCTTTCCATACCTTGTACTTGGGAAGTTAAGTGGCTGGACTCAAGTGTAAGACTACATTTATCATTATGAAATGTTATCATATTGGATTCAGCCTGCATACTAGCCTATTGGATGTTTTTGAATAGAGATCAATCAATATATTAGTTTTCCTTCCCAATTTAATGTAATCTTTAAATGTGACCATTTTTTTATCTTTGTGGTTCAAGCAAATCCATAAGATGGGTAACTACAAGACAGACAACTGATGTAAAATGTGAAGCTTGACCTATGCAATGATATACTCTTACTAGTCAGAACATTGCGGGTTCCAGAGCTCAGTTCTAAAGGTTAACTTTAATTTAGTCTGGAGGATCATTTACTTAAAGTATAGTTGTACAGTGAATTGTAAAGACTAGGGTTCCAAAAGAGTCTGAGAGGCCAGTAATCTGACTTTTATCATTCCTATTTTAAGTTTCCTGATCAAAGGCTTAATGCTTACACTGAGATAAATGGGTATAGCAGCAAAAGGAAGACCATGGAAGTTCTGGGAAGCTGAGAAAGTCTTTAGGACAAGAAAAGAGGAAAGAAGAGGTTCAGAGATGATCCGCTCACGTTTGTTACACAGCTTTGCTCCTGTTTGTTGCTCAGACTTGTCTGACTCTTTGTCACTCTGTAGACTGGAATGATTTACCATTTCCTCTTCCAGATCATTTTATAGATTAGGAAGCTGAGGCAAACAGGGTTAATTATAGGTTATATAGGGTCATATAAATAGTGTCTGTGGTCAAATTTGAACTCAGGTCTTCAGATCCAATGCTTTATCCAATGAGCCACCTAGCTGTCTCTTCATTTAGCTTTCTCTGGTCCATATTACTTAATAAGGGCATGGATCCAAATTTGGAAAGACTTTCAAGATCATTTGGTTCAGTCCCTTCCTTTTACAGATGAGGTAAATGAGATCTAAAGAGGATAATTAAAGATCAGGAGTGAAACAAGGATCCTCATTATCACCTATATTATTTAGCACTCTACTAGAAACACTAATAGTAGTAATTAGAGAAGAAAATTAAATTGAAGGTATTAAAATAGGCAATGAGAAGACTAAACTATCATTCTTTGCAGATGATATGATGGTCTACTTAAAGAATCCTAGAGAATCAACTAAAAAGCTAGTCGAAATAATCAAAAACTTTAGCAAATTGCAGGATACAAAACAAACCCACATAAGGTCATCAGCATTTCTCTATATTTCCAACACACCTCAGCAGCAAGAGTTACAAAGAGAAATTCCATTTAAAATCACCCTAGACAATATAAAATACATAGGAATCTATCTGCCAACACAAACATAGGAATTATATGAGCACAAATACAAAATACTTTCCACACAATTAAAACTAGATCTAAAGAATTGGGAAAAAAACATTAATTGCTCACAGGTATGACGAGCTAACATAATAAAAATGACAATTCTACCTACATTAATTTACTTACTCAGTGCCATACCTATCAAACTACCAAGAAACTTTTTTTACTGAATTAGAAGAAAAAACTATAATAAAGTTCATTTGGGAGAACAAAAAATTAAGAATATCAAGGGAAATAATGAAAAAAATATGAAGGATGGGGTTCTAGCAGTACCAGATCTAAAACTGTACTATAAATCATTGGTCATCACACCAATTTGGTACTGGTTAAGAGATAGATGGGAAAAAAAGAGATAGATGGGAGGAAAAGTGGAATAGACTTGAAGAAATTAAACTCAGCAAGACAGTTTATGATAAACCCAAAGAGTCCAGCTTTTGGGACAAAAATACACTATTTGACAAAAACTGCTGGGAAAATTGGAAAACATTATGGGAGAGATTAATTTTAAATGAATATCTTACACCTTACACCAAATTAAATTCAGAATGGGTGAATGACTTGAATATAAAGAAAGAAACTATAAGTAAATTAGGTAAACATAGAATACTTTACCTATCAGAAAAGTTAGGAAAAATTACAAAATATAAAATAAATAATTTTGATTACATTAAATTAAGAAGGTTTTGTACAAACAAAATCAATGCAACTAAAATTAGAAGGGAAGTAACAAATTGGGAATAAAACCTTTAAAACAAAAACCTCTAAGGCCTAATTACACAGATTTATAAGGAGCTAAATCAATTGTACAAAAAAAATCAAGCCATCCCCCAATTTATAATTGGGCAAGGGACATAAATAGTCAATTTTCAGAGAAAGAAATCAAAACTATCAATAAACTCATGAAAAAATGTTCTAAATCTCTTATAATCAGAGAAATGCAAATCAAAACAACTCTGAGGTACCACCTCAGTCCTAGCAGATTGGCTAAAATGACATCAAAGGAAAGGAATAAATATTGGAGGGGATATGACAAAATTGGGACTTTAATGCATTGCTGATGGGGTTGCAACTTGATTCAAACATTCTGGATGGCAATTTGGAACTATGCTCAAAGGGCTTTTAGGGACTGTCTGTCTTTTGATCCAGCCATACCACTGCTGGGTTTATACCCCAAATAGAAAATGGGGGGAAAGATTTGTACAAGAATATTTATACCACACTCTTTGTGGTGGCAAAAAATTGGAAAATGAGGGGATGCCCTCTGATTGGGGAATGACTGAACAAATTATGGTATCTGTTGGTGATGGAATACTATTGCACATAATAATGAACTGGAAGAATTCAATGTGAATTGGAACAACCTCTAGGAATTGATGAAGAGTGAAAGGAGCAGAACCAGGACAACATTATACAAAGAGACAGATACACTACGGCACAATTGAATGTAATGGACTTCTCTACTAGCATCAATGCAATGACCCAGGACAATTCGGAGGGATTTATGAGAAAGCTATCTACAGTCAGAAGAAGATCTCTGGGAAAAGCAGCACAGAAGAAAAACAACTGCTTGATCACATGGGTCAATGGGGATATGATTGGAGGTGATCATCCTGATGCAAATATTAATAATATGGGAATAGGTCTTGATCAAAGAAATATGTAAAACCCAGTGGAATTACTCATTGGCTATGGGTAGGGGGGAAGAACATGAATTATATAACCGTGGAAAATATTCTAAATCAATTAATTAAAAAAATTTTCATTCTAGAAAGAGGATCATAAACTTACATTAGGGAACATATGTAGTAATAATTCAATGCCTTCTTCATGTAACTGCATTTTGCCTCCTCCTAGTTGATATATTAAGCGAGAAGTTACAATTCTGCCAAAATAGGGAATTTTTTTTCATTAAATTTTTTAATTTGGTCAATTTCAAACATTATTCCTTGGTTACAAAAATCATTTTCTATTCTACCCACCCTTCACCTCTCCCCTCCCATAGTTGATATGCAATTCCACTAGGCATTGCATGTGTCCTTGATCAGAACCCATTTCCATGTTGTTAGTATTTGTACTAGGATATCCTTTTAGAGTCTATATCCCCAATCATATCCCCTTCGACCCATGTCATTGAGCAGTTGTTTTTCTTTGGTGTTTTCACTCTTACAGTTTTTCCTCTGAATGTGGATAGTGTTTTTTCTCCTGTCTCCCTCCGGGTTATTCAGAATCAATGCATTACCACTAATGGAGGAGTCCATTACATTCGATTGTACCACAATGTATCAGTCTCTGTGTACAATATTCTCCTGTTTCTGCTCCTTTCGCTCTGCATCACTTCCTGGAGGTTGTTCCAGAACAGGAAATATTTTTTAGTCAAGAAAAGGACATTTATTTTGTAGGGATGAGAAAACTTTTATTCAGTCATTGTCTGATTTCCTATTACTAGTATCTTAGACAAGTAGAAATTGGGCACTGGCTGGTGAGACTTAGACTATTAAAAAGAAGACAGGAATAGCAAAGATAGGAAGTAAGTAACCTAATTTCAGAGGAAATGCTTCTCTCTTTATAATATGTCAGTACAATGAGTTTCAGAGAATTCCCTAAAATAGAGAAGATTTTAGGAAGTTTTAGGAAAAGAAGTTCTCTGAGGGAAAGCAATTTTTAATTTTTTCCTTTGTATACTGAATGGTGTTTTGTTGGATTAACTATTATTATTGTACACAAGAATAACATGACTTGCTGAAACCCATATATATGTTTATATGAGTATATATATATATATATGTATATATATATATATATGATACCTGTAATATTTTCAGTAATCAGTTTTATAACCCATACAAAAAGGAAAAAAAGAAATGAAATTTTGCTCTTGTTAAAACTGCACTGAACCATTGTAATCACAGTTTCCCTTTCTAATTGCTCATAAACCATCTTTTTAATGTTCTTGATTTTTCCTCTCAAAATCAAACTCGACAGACTGAATCTTAAAGATATACCTTTGTCTTTTTTAATAAACTGATTTACTCTTTTTTAATAAACCCATTTACTTATCTTTAGTCTTTTAAAACGTTTTATAACTTTGAATTTTCAGTTCATAAGCAGTGATTAAGTCATCATACTCAGAAATTGATACAGTATCCTGAGATGTTTTGTCCTGTGACTTTAACTTACTTAGACTTGGGAAATGTTTTCATCTACTGATTTCCTATCTTTTGGGTTACAATGACTATTGAATACTATTCTATACTTCTCACTCAAAAAATTATTCTCTTCAATATATAAAATATTAGCAACATAAGAGGGGGGTTAGTAGCTCAGTGGATTGAGAGTCAGGCCCAGAGATGAGAGGTAATGGGTTCAAATCTAGTATCAGACAGTTCCTAGAAGTGTGACCCTGGGCAAGTCAGTAAACCCCCATTGCTTAGCACTTACCATTCTTTTTTAAATTTTTTATTTAATTGATTAATATAGAGTTTTTCCAGGATTACAAAAAATCATGTTATCTTCCTCCCCTCCCCACAATTTCCTGTCATAGCCAACGGACATTGGGTTTTACATGTGTCATTGGTCAAGATCTGTTTGCATATTATTGTTATCTGCACTAGGGTGATCATTTAGGGTTTATAACCCCAAACATATGCCCATTGACCCATGTGATCAAGCAATGTTTTTCTTTTTGTGTTTCTACCCCCAAAGATGTTTCTTGGGATGTGAATAGTGTTCCTTCTCATAAGTCCTTCAGAATTGTCCTGGATCATTGCATTGCTGCTAGTAGAGAAGTCTATTTTATATATATATATATATATATACATATATATATATATATATATATGTATATATATATATATATATATGTATGTATGTATGTATAGTGTATCTGTCTCTGTGTACAATGTTCTCCTGGTTCTGCTCCTTGCACTGTATCAATTTCTGGAGGTCATTCCAGATTACATGGCATTCCTCCAGTTCATGGTTTCTTTGAGCAAAATAGTATTCCATCACCAGCATATACCACAATTTGTTCAGCCATTGCCCAATTGAAGCACATCCCCCCATTTTCAAATTCTTTGCCACCACAAAGACCACATCTATGAATATTCTTGTACAAGCCTTTTTCCTTATTATCTCTTTGGGGTACAAACTCAACAATGCTATGGCTGGATCAAAGGGCAAACAGACTTTTTAGCACCCTTTGGGCATAGTTACAAATTGCCTTCCAAAGTGGTTGGATCAATTTACAACTTCACCTTTAATGCATCAATATTCCAAGTTTGCCACATCCCCTCCAACATTTATTACTTTCCTTTGCTGTCATGTTAGCCAGTCTTCTAGGTATGAAGTGGTTTTGATTTGCATTTCTTTGATGATTTAGAACATTTTTTCATGAGTTTATTGATAGTTTTGATTTTTTATCTGAAAATTGAATATTCATGTTCCTTTTCCATTTATTGATTGGGGGATCGATTGATTTTTTATAAAATTGATTTACCTCTTTATAAATTTGAGTATTTAGACCTTCATCAGAGATTTTTGTTATGAGATTTTTTCCCAATTTGTAGGATCCCTTCTAATTTTAGTTGCATTAATTTTGTTTGTACAAAGCCTTTTTAATTTAATGTAATCAAAATTATTCATTTTACATTTTGTAATTTTTTCTAACTCTTGATTGTTCTTAGAATCTTTCCTTTCCCAAAGATCTGACAAGTATACTATTCTGTGTTCACATAATTTATTTATAGTTTCCTTCTTTACATTCAAGTCATTGACCCATTCATTCTGAATGGATCTTGATGGAGTTTGTTAGATGTTCATCTAAACCTAATCTCTCCCATACTCTTTTCCAATTTTCCAACCAGTTTTTGTCAAATAGTGGAGTTTTTGTTCCAAAAGCTGGGATCTTTGGGTTTATCATAGACTGTGTTGCTGTGGTCACTTACTCCAAGTCTATTCCACTGATCCTCCTTTCTTTATCTTAGCTAGAACCATATTGTTTTGATGACCACTGCTTTATTGTATAGTTTCAGGTCTGGTACTGCTAGGCCACCTTTCTTCATATTTTTTTCAATATTTCCCTGGATATTCTTGCTCTTTTGTTCTTCCAAATGAAATTTGTTATGGGTTTTTTTCTAATTCAGTAAAAATGTTTCTTAGTAGCTTAATGGATGTGGTGCTAAATAAGTAAATTAGTTTGGGTAGGATTGTCATTTTTATTATGTTAGCTTGTTCTACCCATGAACAATTAATGTTCCAATTATTTAGATCTTGTTTTAATTGTGTGGAGAGTATTGTGTAGTTGTGTCCAAATAGTTCCTATGTTTGTCTTGGCAGATAGATTCCTAAGTATTTTTTGTCTAGCCTTACCACTCTTCTGCCTTAAAACCAATACCCAGTATCAATTCTTAGATGAAAGGTAAGGGTTTTTTTTTTTTAAAAAAAAGAAGCAACATAAAAGTTGATTATATCTTCCTTTTTTAAAAATTTATTTTCTTCCTATTCTCTTTTAAATAGAAAAGACATGTGGCATTATGGTTGGCATTCTAAGCTTGGAACCAGAAAAAAATTAGGTTCTTTTCACACTTAATAACTTGGTGACCAGAAACAAATAACTCAGTTAACTTCTCTAGACCTCTCATGATTTTCTAGGCATTTTTGAACCAGATGGCTATTGAACTATAGCATCAGAGGAAAGTGGAGGAACTTCCACACTCAAATTCTACAACTCCTTACCATTTCTACTTCAAGAACCGTCCCTCTCATTCTCTTTTGGACTTCTTGCATCCAGTGTTACTCTAACAAGACTTTTGCTGTTATTTTTAAAATTTTTTTAATTTAATTTTTTTAAATTTTATTTAGTCAATTTAGAACATTATTTCTTGGTTACAAGAATAATATTATTTTCCTCTCTCCCCTGCCCCCACCCTTTCCATAGATGACTTGCAATTCCACTGGATATTACATGTGTCCTTAATCAGAACCTATCTCCATGCTCTTGATGTTTGCACTAGGATGTTCATTTAGAGTCTACATCCCCAGTCATATCCCCCTGGACACATGTAATGAAGCAGTTGTTTTTCTTTGGTGTTTCTACTCCCACAGGTTTTCCTTGGAATGTGGATAGTGTTCTTTCTCATAGATCCCTCTGGGTTGTGCAGAATCACTGCACTGCGACTAATGAAGAAGTCCATTATATTTGGTAGTACCACAATATATCAGTCTCTGTGTACAATGTTCTCCTGGTTCTGCTCCTTTTACTCTGTATCAGTACCTGGAGGTCATTCCAGTTCCCATGGAATTCCTCCACTTTATTATTCCTTTGAGCACAATAGTATTCCATCACCAACATATACCACAATTTGTTCAGCCATTCCCCAATTGAAGCACATCCCCCCATTTTCTAATTCTTTGTCACCACAAAGACCACATCTATGAATATTCTTGTACAAGACTTTTTCCTAATTGTCTCTTTTGGGTACAAACCCAGCAGTGCTATGGCTGTATCAAAGGGCAGACAGTCTTTTATCACCCTTTGGGCATTGTTCCAAATTGCCCTCCAGAATAGTTAGATCAGTTCACAACTCCACCAGCAATGCATTAATGTCCCAATTTTGCCACATCCCCTCCAGCATTCATTGCTTTATTTTGCTGTCATGTTAGCCAATCTGCTAGTTGTGGTGATACCTCAGAGTTCTGATTTTCATCTCTCTGATTATAAGAGATTTAGAACACTTTTTCATGTACTTATTAATAGTTTTGATTTCTTTAACTGAAAATTGCGTATTCATGTCCCTTGCCCATTTATCAATTGGAAAATGACTTGATTTTTTCATACAATGGATTTAGCTCTTTATACATTTGAGTAATTAGACCTTTGTCAGAAGTTTTTGTTATGAAGATTGTTTCCCAATTTGTTGTTCCCCTTCTAATTTTCATGGCATTGGTTTTGTTTGTAGAAAACCTTTTTGATTTGATATAATAAAAAAATATTTATTTTACATTCTGTGATTTTTTCTAACTCTTGTTTGGTTTTAAAATATTTCCTTTCCCAAAGATTTGACATGTATACTATTCTGTGTTCACCTAATTTACTTATAGTTTCTTTCTTTATATTCAAGTCATTCACCATTCTGAGTTTACCTTGGTGTATGGTGTGAGATGTTGATACAAACCTAATCTCTCCCATACTGACTTCCAATTTTCCCAGAAGATTTCATCAAATAGTAGATTTTGGTCCCCAAACCTGAGATTATTGGGCTTATCATAGACTGTCTTGCTGAGGTCACTTACCCCAAGTCTATTCCACTGACCTCCTTTCTGTTTCTTAGCCAGTGACACATTGTTTTGATGACCACTGCTTTATAATATAGTTTGAAATCTGGGACTACAAAGCCACCTCCCTTTGCATTTTTTTTCATGAATTCCCTGGATATCCTTGATCTTTTGTTCTTCCAAATGAACTTTTTTTTATGTTTTTTTTTTCTAATTCAGTAAAAAAATTTTTGGGTAATTCAATGGGTATGGCACTAAATAAGTAAATTAATTTGGGTAAGATTGTCATTTTTATTATGTTAGCTTGTCCTAACCATGAGCAATTGATGTTTTTCCAATTGTTTAGATCTAGTTTTAGTTGTGTGGAAAGTGTTTTCTAGTTGTGTTCATCTAGTCCCTGTGTTTGCCTCAGCAGATAGATTCCTAAGTATTTTATATTGTCTAGGGTGATTTTAAATGTAATTTCTCTTTCTAATTCTTGCTGCTGAGATGTGTTAGAAATATAGAGAAATGCTGATGAGTTATGTGGGTTTATTTTGTATCCTGCAACTTTGCTAAAGTTTTTGATTATTTCGATTAGCTTTTTAGTAGATTCTCTAGGATTCTTTAAGTAGACCATCATATCATTTGCAAAGAGTGATGGCTTGGTCTCCTCATTGCCTATTTTAATACCTTCAATTTCTTTTTCTTCTCTAATCACTGCAGCTAGTGTTTCTAGTACAATGTTAAATAATATAGGTGATAATGGGCATCCTTGTTTCATTCCTGATCTTATTGGGAAGGTTTCTAGTTTATCCCCATTATAGATGATGTTTGCTGATGGTTTTAGATATATATTGTTTATTATTTTTAGGAAAGGCCCTTCTATTCCTATGCTTTCTAGTGTTTTCAATAGGAATGAGTGTTGTATTTTGTTAAAGGCTTTTCCTGCATCTATTGAGATAATCATGTGATTTTTGTCAGTTGGCTTGTTAGTATGGTCAATTATGTGGATTGACCTAATATTGAAACATCCTTGCATTACTGGCAGAAATCCTACCTGGTCATAATGAATAACCCTTGTGATCACTTGCTGGAGTCTTTTTGCTAGTATCCTATTTATGATTTGTGCATCTATGTACATTAAGGACATTGGTCTATAGTTTCAACTCTCTGTTTTTGACCTGCCTGGCTTTAGAATTAGTACCATATTTGTGTCATAAAAGGAATTTGGTAGAACTACTTCTTTGCTTATTCTGTCAAATATTTTGTATAATATTTGGATTAATTGTTCTTTGAATGTTTGATAGAATTCATTTTGAATCCATCTGGTCCTGGGGATTTTTTCTTAGGGAGTTCTTTGATGGCTTGTTCAATTTCTTTTCCTGATATGGAGTTGTTTAGGTTCTATTTCTTCCTCTGTTACACTAGGCAATTCATATTTTTGTAAATGTCTATCCATATCACCTAGATTGCCATATCATTGGAGATGATAACTTTTATTGCCTTAATTTCCTCTTCATTAGAGGTGAGATCTCCTTTTTCATCTTGGATACTGTCAATTTGGTTTTCTCATTTCTTTTTTTTTTTATTATATTGACCAGTACTTTGTCAATTTTATTTGTTTTTTCAAAGTACTAGCTTTTAGTCTTATTCATTGAATTCTTGAATTTGGCTATAACATTCCTGGGTGTTGACAGATGGGGATTAAGTATAGGAGGTGATCTGTGGAATCTTTCAATGTCCACTTTTCCCTCTTGTTCTAGAATGTCAGGGCAATTTTCTTGGATAATTTCCTGTAGGATGATGTCCAGGGTTTTTCTTTTGGCATGGTCTTCCAGTAAACCAATGATTCTTAAGTTGTCTCTCTTGGAACGATTTTCTAAATTTTCTGTTTTGTGAATGAGATGTTTCATATTTTCCTCAATTTATTCATTATTTTGATTTTGTTTTATAGTTTCCTGCTGCCTTGTAAAGTTGCTTGCTTCTAATTGTTCTATTCTGGATTTTAAAGACTTAATTTCATCCCTGATGTTTTGGTCATCTCCCTTTCAATCTTTCATCTCTTTTGCCTCATTTTCAAGCTGATTAATTTTGGCTCTCAAGACACTATTTTCTGTTTCCAGATGACTTATCTTACTTTTTATGTTCTTTTCCCAGTTGTCTTCAGCCTCCCTTAATTGTGTTTTGAATTTTATTTTGAGTTCTTCCAAAGCCTGTGTCTAATTCCCTGGAGTTTCTGTGTTTTTGTTTGGTGTTCCTTCATTCTCTTCTGTTACATCTGCTCTTTGTTCATTGCCTGGATAGAAGCTGTCAATTGTAATTTCTTTTTTCTTTTTCTGTTGTTTGCTCATATTTGCCCCTTTTCCACCCCCTGTGCCCCCCCCACACCCCTGTAGTTGCCTGTAGTCTTGTTCCTCTCATTATGTACTGGATCTGTGGGTATGGGCTTTTCTGTCAACCTTTACCTTTGGAGCTTAACAAGGTTCTCAGAATTATCTGTTGGTGAGGGGTTTTGGAGCTTGATCTTCCCTGCCCTCTGAAGGCTTAATAATATTGAGCTAAGGGGAGTTGACCTTGCAGAGCTGGATGTGCCCTGAGGCCAAAACCTCTAGAAAAGGGGAGGGGCAATACAGAGTATCTAGGCTGCGACTAGTCTGCCTGCGCTTCTCCAACTGCTTCCCTGCTGCCTGTGTTCAGAGTCCTGAGCCTGGCACAGCTTTGCCCACAAGGTACTCCCTCCACACTAGTGCCTTTGCCTTCTGGGAGATTCCAGTCACTACTGAAGGCTCAGTGCTATAGGTGGGGGAGGGGTCCAGCAACCTTCTTTCTTCCTTACCCTTAAAGTGGAGTTTTCTCAAATTCAGGCTTTTTGGATGCATACCTTTTAAGTTGAGTCTAGTAGAAGGGTTCCTTGTCTCTATCCTGTTGTTAGGTTTGGTTTTCAGACCCCTAGGAGCATTTGGTTTTTAATCAGTGAGGAAAGGTTTTCCAGAGGTCTGAACTTTTGTTGCCTCTAAGCTGCCATCTTGACTCTGCCTCCTTGTTATAATTTTTAGCATCATCATATGGCTCAACTTATTCTGAGCTTTGAAGTTTCTAATGTAATTATAAGATGATATGGGTTTTTGGAGTATTTATACTAAGTTACTTGATCTGTATATGGAGTTTTATAATCTGCATTTATCAGTGTGTTCCCTGTGAAGTCACATTGGTTTCTTTTCTTCTTCATCAGAATCATTTGTGTTTCTCTTGACAACATTTCACTTTTGGGGGCTTCTTGTCTCCCTTGATCCAACTTCTCCTGTAAAAATTTTCAACTATGAGATCCTATATATCTTTTCTTTGCTCTCCTCAAATCAAGGATACATATCAGACTATTTCTGGCTTTCTCCTTATCTCTACTGAATTTTAAGTTGTCACGTTCTCTTCCCTTCAAAATTTCAGTCTTTTCTATTTTATAACCAAACTTCTGAATTCAGAAGTAGAGTATTAATTGGGCTGTAGTCAGCAAAACTTGAGTTCAAATCTTACTTCATGTACTTTGTAACTTCATGTCCCTGGGCAAGTTGTCAAACCACATCCATTTTGATGATTTTCTCATTTGTAAAATGACAAGAATATCACCCACTATCTCTTGGGGTAATATGAGATAATATATATAAAGTGTTTTGTAAACCTCAAAGTATCATGAAAATGCTAGTTATTATCATTATGATGGCATATTTATTAAAATACTATAATCAACAGGAAGTATCACCATTGCTCTAGTGCATAGAGGAAAGAGATGCACATGATGCAACTATGTAAATCTCTATTTGAAGTATAAATGTAAGACAGACTAGATCTCTAATTTCTCCCCCCCCCATTTCCATAACAAATATCCTTGCTTTGTGAAAGATTAAGAACATACTTTATATAGCACCTTAGAGTTTCATAGTTCTCTATACCCACCATGACCCTTCTAACAGCTCTAAGAAACAAGTAGTACAGGTGTTATTATGCCATTTTTATGTAGAGAACAATTAAAGCCCAGAAAAAAAAAAAACCAGTCACTTCTCTGAGGTCATAAAGTAATTGAGTCAGGTTTTGAATATTCATTTCAATTCAATACCCATTGAAATGTCCATGGATGGTATCTGGTTGCATATGTGTTTATTTCCCCCATTAGATTGTGATCTCCTTGAAAATAAGGATTGTTTTTTTGTTGATTTTTACTTTTCTTTGTATATCCAGTGGACCACAAGGTGCTTACAACATAGTTTGCTTAATAAATGTTTATTGACTGACTTTCTTAAATTACACCATTGTGACTCACCTAGGAAGGCACTGACTGAGATTGTATAAAATGTGCCAGCAGGGTAGATGTTGACTAAATGTTTGCATGAATTAATTGAATTAATGAATGAATGGATGTATGGATAGACATACAAATGAATGATATTGATGACATTTCCTTAATTGTAGGGGCTAAGGCATAATGGGGTAGTGAGACTATGAACCCATGTAGTTTTCTCATAATTTTCTGCATCTGCGCTCTTTCTGGAGGATTCTTGACACCTGCCAATGGTAGAGAAAACAATACAAAACAGAGAAATGAGGGTTTTTTTTTTATTTAATAAGCAAAAATAATAGAGAAAAATAACTGCTTACATAGCTGATCTAGAATGAGAATTAGTCATTATCATCAAAATCTGTAAGGCAATGAGACAGGAATGATACTGTGCACTTGAACAATACCTAGCCTCACCTCATTGACATTCAAATGATTATTGATGGGTATTATTCATTGTAATGATAATAATATATTATTACTATTCATTATGAGTCAGAACCATTTAAATGCAAAGGAGTAGTTGGATGGAATGCAGAAGGATGAGACAGATAGGGCCTCAAGGGAGGTGGAGGATGTGCCCCAGATAGAAATTCTGAAAATAGGAGTTCTAAGGTAGAGAAGAAGAGAGTTGTTACCTGGGACCAAATGTTTGACTGGATGATTATTATATTTGGTAGCCCCAGAGTAGGGTCGTATTCCAGAGTTTAAAAGATTTATATCAGCATAGGAGCCATACACCAAAGTGACTCTCACAATGAGCTTTAATCATAAGCCATTATCTTATGTGGAGGAAGGTTTCCAGAGGTAGGACTTTGGTGCTCATGAGTGAAGGGAAAATGTGGTTTCTGGATGCATTATGCCCCAGGGGGACCTTCTGAAATTTTCTAACATAAACACTGGGTTTGGTTATGTGTATAAGTATTTATATGTTTTTAACTAATTTATATTATGTAAATAATTTGTGTTAAAGGGATATTCTGCCCAAGAAACTCACAAGAAAAGGATAAGGCTTTAATGAAAGGAGTGTGTGTGTGTGTGTGTGTGTGTGTGTGTGTGTGTGTGTGTGTACAACAAATGCTCCAAAGAAAGGATCTCAAATATTTCAGAAAGAGAGCTCTATATTTTATATAATTTCATACAAATATCCCACCATACAGCTGTAGAATTCCTTATCTGAAATAGCCTCTCTAAGAAAAGTTCTGTGGTAATCAATTAGATACCTCACACCTCTCAGACTAATCCTTCTTATGCAGGAATCTGAACCTGTTATTTCTTTGTTCAAGATCCTACAATGGCTCCCTATTATCTGCAGAAGGCAGCTAGGGGGCATTGTTGGAGAAGGAAATGGCAAACCACTCCAATATCATTGCCAACAAAATGCCAAAGGGGTCATGAAGAATCAGGCACAAATGAAAAATTACTAATGAAGGGACATCATGGAGTACAAAGAATTAGACCTAGAGTCAAGAAGATCTTTTCTAGTGGTGGTCACTTCACCTCTAACTGCCTCCGTTTCTTCAACTGTAAAATGGAGATAATTAGAACATCTATCTCACTGGGTTGTTGTAAGGCTCAAATGAGATAATATTTACAACATTCCTCTTAGCTCAGAACCTGGCACATAGTGTTTTATACATTCTTATTCCATTCTTCCTTTCCTACTGAGTAAGATTAAGTTCTTAGTCTGATATTTAAGGACCTTCACAAACTAGTTCCACCCAATATTCCAGCTCATTCCACTCACTATTCTCTTTATTGTCATTGTTCAGTCATTCCATTGTGTCTGACTCTTTGGGACCCTGTCGACCATACTGTCTATGGGATTTTCTTGGCAAAGATATTGGAATGGTTTGCTATGTTCTTGTCCAGTGGATTAAGGCAAATAGAGATTATGATTTCCCAAGATCACATAGCTAGTAAGTATCTGAGGTTACATCTGAACTCAGATCTTCCTGACTCCAGTCCCATTGCTTTCTCTGTTGAACCATCTTCTTCTCTTTAAATTATGCCCAGATAGCATTATCACCATAACTTGTAAATACACAGGACTTTCCTCCCACCACAACTTCTTGCTAATCCCTAAGGGTGAAATATTCTTCCCAGGTATATGATAGTAGAGAAGATTAATTGTTATTGAATAAATACATGAACTGAATAAGTAAAAACAGTAATATCTCATCCTTATATTAAACCTAGAAGATATGTAGTTCAAGTATTATTGTCCTCAATTTCCAGATGAGGCTCAGAGATTTTCACCTGTATATCATCACAGAGCTTTTAAGTATTGGAGTCCAGAAGCAAACTGAGGATTCCTGATTTGGAGTCCAGTATTCTTTCTTCTTCACTGCACTTTTTACACTACCAATTATTCATCATACTAGACATGTCACAAAAGACACAAAAGGTAAGTAATTTATCAAGTGAACACCAGTTACTCAATTTAGTAAGTAACAAGATAGTATCTGGATAGTCATTGTATAAAAATGATACCTTCCCTCCATAACTGACAAAATAAATGGAAGCTGAAACCCAAGCTGCCCTGTGCACTAAGAATGTAGCTGTCTGCCCAATCATGACTTCTATCTTCATTATCAGAGATGAGGTAAAGGCCAGAAAGGGAGAAAAATTGTACAATCAGCTGAATGTCCTCATGGCACTTTCATGGTGACCCTAGGGTTGGTGGTATAGATTTCCCCAATGGAAGGTCTCTAAAAGGGGAGAGCAAGCAGAGAATGAATTCTCAGGTACTAGACTCCATGTTCTACAACTTAATCATCTCCTTCTTGGTCAGGAAGAGGGGGCTCAATCCAGCATCTTTGGATATCATAAGGAAAAGAAAGAATCAAACAACCAATAAACATTTATTAATCACCTACTGTATATCAGGCATTGGTGATACAAATTACAAAACAGAACTGTTCCTGTTCTCAAGTAGCTCACATTCTGCCAGAGGAGCAAATGATATGCACATAGATGAGTAAACACAAAATTGTATAGAAAGTAAAAAGGAAGTCAATAAGGTAGACAGAGCAGATAGGCAACTCAATGGACTGAGAGCCAGGTTGCCAGATGGGTGGTTTTGTTTTCAAATCTGGCCTCAGACACTTCCTAGCTGTGCAACCTTGGGCAAGTCACTTAATCCCAATTGCCTGATCTCTACTACTGCTTCGAAACCAATACTGAGTTTTGATTCTAAGATGGAAGGTAAGAGTTTAATAAAAAATAAATCTGGCCTCAGATACTTCCTACTTGTGTGACTGTGGGCAAATCATTTGACCCTGTTTGCCTAGCCCAAGCCCTTCAGTCTTAGAGTTGTTACTAAAACAGAAAACAAAAGTTAAAAAAAGAAAGTCAATGAGGCGGGATGGGGAGTGGGATTGGGAGATTAGCAGCTTGGAAGGATAAGGGATGAAGGAGGTGGTACCAGAATGGAGCTTTGATGAAAACCAGGGATTCTAAGAGACAAAGACAAGAAAGAAAGAAATGTATTCTAGGCAACAGAGACAAACTGCAAAGGCTCAGAGGTTGTCTTATAAGAGGAACAACAAGTATAGTTGTTTATTTGAAATAAAGACAGAGTAAAAGGGTGAAAGCCTAGAAGAGTAAGCTGGAGCCAGGGTTTAAAAACCAAACTAAAGAATTTGCAGCTTATTCTAGAGATGCTCTAGAAACACTGGCACTTTTTGAGAAGGAGAGCAACATCTTGAGACTGCTTTTGGCATCTATAAAGTATAAGAACTGGATATACTTGGGATGGGGTGAGGGAGGTCCCAGAAATAGCTTGTAGAGGGTCTCTCAACATTCTTATAGCAGTTCTCATCTATTAAAGCTTACAAATGCACTAAGACTTTTGGGATCCCCTGCACTATTTCTGTGACTCTAATGGGTCTAAGTATTTATAGAATGCTGATACCACTTGCCTACTCCAAGATTTCCCATTCAAATACCATGAAGTTACTAACTCTTAATTAAGTTAAAGCTATCTCTGGCTATGTGGTGCCTCTCCCTATTCCTAGTAGCACAGTTCAAAAGCAGCTGATGCCCCAGAATCAGATTCCAAGGATCAAATATGAAGCCCTGTTTCTAGAGCTCGGATGTTCTTTTCAGTTTTAAACTTGGGTCTTTGCATTTTTGTCTTATAAAAAAGCAGAGCTATTTAAATGATCAGATCTTTATGAATAGTTTACATGCAACCAAGAAATTAAATTGAGTAAAGTAATCCCCTTCTCTATTGTGTGAAGGCATCAACAGACAGGTCAGTTACACTGCGTAAACTCTGAAGGACAGATCCACTCCACCAACCACTTGTATAATCACAAATGGGAAAGATTGTCAACAATTCCATCAGCAAATACTTAGTTCCATGATATGGCTACTCCTTCCTCCAAATCTTCACCATCCACACTCACATACACACAAAGAATAGAGAAATTTTCAGGAAAAGAAGATAATTAGTGCAGATTTTTTCTGACTATTTATCAAGTTACTGATGCAGGTCCCATTTCTTGGGGTGTGACATCACGATGACTGCCTCATCCAGCTGGACATAAGGTTGCAATTTCAAATAGAGAGACAGTCAGAGCTAGGGGGAAAAATGCTGGGACACTAAGATCTCATCTCCCCACAAATGCCAATGGATGATTAAAAAAAAAACGAGAAAGTGAAATAGAGAAATCAGTTGATTAAGAAACAAAACTGTCTCTAAATAGAATGTCTTTCAAAGTTTTCATGGAGAAATCAGAGTGTCCTTAAAGACAGCCTTTTCTTTTTTAAAGACAGGGTCAGTCAAGGGCAACCAGTCATTTATCTCAGAGGTGGCAGGAGTCTATAACTTAAGGACACCCCACTTGAAAATGACAGTCATTGGGAGGCTGCTTTTATGATATCTGCTTTTTCCAAGCTGATGATTGTGTAGAATTCAGTAGTGGTCACTCAGTCCCATGAATCAAGCTGTATTTCACCAAAGTCATTCTCTTGGTGCTGATATGTCTGTCCCTCGTTTATATTGATATGGGGATTTTTTGGCATGGAAAAAACTGAATAATTCATTGTGTGGAGAATCTGAGACATTTTCAGAAGATCAAGACACATTTTGGAACAGCTTCCCAAATACAGCTTGCTAGGTTTTTGATGAAGGAAAGACTTTATGTATCCAAAACTTTAGAAAGTTCTTAACTAACTGAGAATATAGATCCTCATATCTGATCCTAAGGAAGAGGATTTGAAGGAGGCAATGAATGTTGACTGTTTTAAGTTAATGTTAAATGTCAGTGGGAAAGTACTAGGAATTCTGGCACGCTAGAACCAATGTGTCTACCTACCCAAACACTGCCTGCCTTATATGGGAGGACAATCTCCCCTAGGTTAGGTACAATGTATATTAGGAAAGGTCCATTTCCAAGAGAGTCCTGCCCTTCCAAATCCTGCTGCTCCAATCCCAATTCCAATCCCAAGTGGAAAGGAGGTTGCAGTAAGGGGAAAGTGGTCTCAGCAGTGTCAAGAGATAAATGGAGGACCTGGAGTTTCAGGCCAAGATACCAATGCAGGGAAGATAAGTCCCCTACCTTGATATCCAGAAGCAAAACCCTGGCCTCTCTGAAGATTTTACATACACAAAGTTGGCTATTATTTATTTGCAGGACCCAGTGTCACTTCTGCTCACATGTGAAATCCTCAGAATAGCTACCCTAAGTTCATGATACACAAGCTCTCCAAATGATAGCTTGCAAGCCCCTATTAATGTGCTTCTTTTTCTTTAATCATCTAGAAGGCACAATTACTACAAAGCAAAAACATTTAATGAACATAGGAAGAATAGATATTGAAATTGATAGAATATACTTTTACCATCAATGCATAAAGTAATCAAATAGGAATAATGCATGAATTTATGCATGATAATACATGTTGTTGAGAATGCAAGTAAAGAGGCAATTCCTTTCTCCAACTCTACAGGAATCTTGCTGTCTTCTGGTAATATCATTGTGTTCGTCTCCCTAGGACTCCTCTTTTTTGGGGTATGGCATCTTGACTCTAGTAAGACTCTTTTGTTCCCAATATTTCTTTGTGTTCTCTGATACTATATTCTGTACTTTGTGTTTAGAGGTCATCTCTAGGTATCTCAGCTTTAGTTGGCTAGAGTAGAGTGACTAGAACCTTTCTCTGGTAATAATAGAAGGCTCACAGGTCTTCCTCACTATTATATTCAGTTAGTATAAGCCATAAAGAAAGCCTATAAGTTAAGAGATCTCCCTACCTCGAGTCTCTTGACTGTCTAATCTCCATCTTCCTCACAGCTGCCAAAATGATATTATAAAAGCATGGACCTTACTTTACTTCCTTCTTCAATAAGCTCCAGTGGCTCCCTATTGATACTGATCAAATACAAATGCTTTCATTTGGCATTTGAAATACTTTCTAACCTGGCTCTAATATATTCCTTTAGAAGGATCACACATTTCCTCATCCTACTCTCATCACGTAGTCAAAATGGTTGCTTGCTGTTCTTCACACATAGTATTTCATCTCTCATTTCTACCTTAGTACAAACTGTTTCCCAATATTCTTTCCCTGGAGAGAATTCATTTCTTCCTCCCTGTTACGTCTTAAAAGTTTCTTTTAAAGCTAAGTTCAAGGGTTGTACTTAGCTACGTACTTAGCTGCTATCATGAAATACATATGTCGCTCTTCATTCACATTCCATCAGCTTCTTTTGGTAGTGGATCTTTTTTTTTGTCATGAGTCTCTTGAATTATCTTAGACCCTTGCATTGCGGATAGTAGTTGACATTCATAGTTGATCATCATACATTATTACTGTTCCTGTGTGCTGTTCACTTTACTTTGCATCACTTATATAAGTCTTTCCAGGGTTTTTGTTTATGATCATCCCATTCATCAATTCTTATAGCACAATGGTTTTCCACTTCAAACATTCAACCATTTCCCAATTGATGGACATCCCTTCTGTTTCCAATTCTTTGCCACCACAAAGAGAGCTGCTATAAATGTCTTTGTAATGAATTTCTTTTCAATAGAAGTGGTGGATGGCTGGGTGCTGGGTTTGAAGTCAGAGGAACTAGGTCTAGTTTTTGCCTCTGCCATGTAATACTTATATGAACTTGGACTTTACTTAAGTTTTCTCTATCCTCAACTTTCAATGTGGTTGTTAGAATACATAATTTTTCGGGTCTCTTCCAGCTCTAAATACGTGATCTTATGGTATGTGCCATAACACCCTCTAAATTATAAGCTCCATTAAATCAAGGACTGATTATATCTGAACTTAGTATCTTTCCCAGGTTCTGACACAATGATTTTTATTCAGATGTTGAAGTGAAATAGTGTGTGTGCTTGTTGAATTCATTCTGTGGATTTTGTCCTTTGCTTTAAATTATGGTGAATTTTTAAAGCAATTGTCATCTACCATATTAACTATCCCTCCCAGATTTTTGTCATTAATCACTTTGAGATGCATGTCTTCTATGTTTATCCAAAAGTTAATAAAAATGTTAAAAAGGCCAGGGCCATGATGATCTCTTTTGGATTCCTGCCCCATCAACCCCTAATGTGGCATATGTGATTACTGAATGATTATCAGTGATCTTGGAAAAGTCTTGGAGAAAGAGAAGGACCAGTATTTAAATAAGAGGAGAAGACAGAGTGTATAAACTAGAGTCCAGTGATTTTGGCTGTGATTACTAGTTTTAAAAAAATTACAATGCATTGCTATCAGGAAGATGGCCCAAGATCATGTATTATACAGCCTCTTAAACCAAAGCAGAGGAACAGAAAACAAGGCTACAGAAAGCTTGGCATGAGACTCAACTGAGATACAGCATTCAGAGATGAAACTGCCAGAAAGACAACAAATAGAAAACAGATCATATTTGTCAATATTTTTAGAACAATATATTTTCATTTTCTATGACAGTGAAACCTCCATATTTGATTTCCCACACCTTTGTACCTGATGTCCAGGGTGAGGATGTTGAAATGGCACTTGAGAAAATAATACAGGGAACAGCAGCTGGACTAGACCAAGAAATACTGAGGAAATCCATGCTGGAAATGACATAATCTAGAAAACATTTTACATATTATCAAAAAGACGTAAACATAACAAAGGAATGGCTAGGGGTGAAGTTGGCAGGAAAGAACAGAAAGTGTCTTGGGCAAAGTGGATAGAGACCCCACCTCAGAGTCATAAAGACCTACCTAGTTTCCATTTACATTTTTGACATATTGAGCAAAGAATTTAAGTCCTTACTATATCAGGCAGCTACCTAAGACTTTAAGGTCAGGGTAATTTGAAAGCTGTGATCAGCATTGCTGGAGAGAACTTCTTGAGAGTTTTCTACACCAATAAAAAACACAGGTCTGGATAAACAGACAAACAAATAGATAAATGGATGAGTAAAGAAATAATCAAGTAAATAAATAAATGAATATTACTATTATATTACATATACTATATGTTATACCATAATATATACACACATTTGTGTGAACATACAGATATGTTGTTTGTTGTTATTCAGTCATTTAGTTGTAGTCTACTCTTGGTGACCCTGTGGACCATATCATATGGGTGTTGTCCATGGGGTTTTCTAGGTGAAGATACTAGAGTGATTTGCCATTTCTGTCTCTTGTGGATTAAGACAAACAGAAGTTAAGTGGCTTGTCCATGGTCACAGAGCTAGTAAGAGCCCAAGGTGGGATATGAACTCAAGTCTTCCTTACTCTAGGTTCAGTGCTCTATTCATTGAGTCACCGAGCTGCCCCTATAAACATGCATCCATACATATGTAAACATATATGTGCATGTAAATATAAATATACTCAAAAGTATATCTGCATATATGTACACTAGTAAGTGTGTATGTGTATTGTGTGTATACAATACATTACTGTATTACTATACAGTTGACAAAGTGTTTCACCTAGTTATCTCATTTGAGTCTCGCAATGACCTAGCTATGCTAAGTGCTATAGGCACTGTGTCAATTTTAATACAGAAAAAGGTTGTGTTTGAGAGAATAAGTGACTTGCCCGTGATAACCAAGTGGCAAGGTAGATAGAACATTGGGCTGCAAGTCAGAAAGACTTCAGTTAAATGCACTTTAAACCTTGCTAGTTGTATAACTCTGGGATTGTTATTATTTAACCTGTCTGCAGTAATTTCCTCAGCTGCAAAATGAGGAACATACTAGTATTTAATTCCAAGGATTATTGTGAGGATCAAATGAGATAGTATTTGCAAAGTACTTAGCCAAGACAACAATTATTGAATGTCAAAGGAGATACTTGAGTATAGGTATTCTTGGTTGCAGGTGCAGTCCTCTATTGATCTTGCCATGCCACATTTCCACTATCCCCAAATTATTACTGACCAAAAGGCAATGGAGGAGACATCTATAATAACCAATCCATATGCCTTTTCTTATCTTTATGAGAGCCTTATTAGATTGATCTTTACATACATTGAAGGCATACTTGATGGAAATATTAGAATCAATCATTAATGTCAGTAGGCATTCATTAAGCACTTACTATTGTTAGGCACTGTGGTAGGAATTGGGAATATAAATACAAAGATTAAAACTATCCCTATGTAGTAGGCATGTATATGTTTGTATATATATACAAATATATGCATAAATAAAATGTGTAAGATATACCTATATATGTAATACAATATATATACACATATAAATGTGTATTGTGATATATGTATAAGTGTTATGTGTAGTAAGTATACACAAGCATAAACACACACATATATCTATAATATACATATGTAGTTCCACACAGAGAAGTACAAAGAATATAAATACAAATAGATATGAGGTACTTGGGGAAAGAAAAAATTATCAGTTGACAAAATCAGAAAAAATATTAATTAAAAGATGATTTTTAAGGGGAGACAGAGACAAGACTGCAAAGTAAAGTCAAGGATTTACTGAGCTCTCCCAAATTCTCCTCCAAATCCCATATTGAAATGATAATTCAATTAGATGCATTGATATGCTCTTGGGGTGCTTTCTCAAGATGATTGGGGAAAAAGGAAAAGAATCTACATGCTCTAAAATATTGATAGCAACATTCTTTTTGGTAGCAAAGATCAGGAAAATGAGCAAATGTCCATCTTGGCAAATGGCTGAACAAGTGACATATGAGAGTGATGGAATACTACTGTACCATAAGAAATGATGTGCAAGTTAATTAAAAAAAACATTGAAAGGCCTATATGAAATTATGAATAGCAAAATGAGTGGAACCAATATATACAACTATAGAATTAATTGAACAATTACCTATAAATGTCCACTTCTAGAAAGAACTGTTAAATAGAAACACAAAAGACATAGTTAATATATACACATTTTTTTTTGGTAAATAATGCTTTCTTTGAGCAGGGAGGGAAGAGGAGGGAAATACTTGGAAATTTTAATACAACTAGCAAAAATTAAAAATGAAAACAATGTCTCAAAATAGCATCAGCAAAACCAACAAAAGCATGGGATAAAACAATTTTCCTTTCCTTCCAAGATGAATTAGAAGGGAGGCAGGAAAGGCCTGTGTTATTGGGGTTAGAATGGCCATATCTCAGGAAACATGATCACAGTAAACTAGCAACAGGCTTGGGGGCAACTGATCAGTGGCAGCAATAGCTGTCAGAGCTCTTTGCCCAGATGACAGAGGGATTAGACAACTGGTCAGAAGAGATTTCAGGGGACCCTTAGTGAGTGCATGACTTCATTGTATTGACCATATGCAGGTCCAGGTTACAATATCAGGCCAAATAAGAACACTAACATGATTAGGGACCCTGGTTGCATTTCTAGTATATGAAGTAATAACTATGGTCATTCATAGACCAAACCACAGGGCAAGAGATCAGTGATCACACCTCTCCTTATATTATATTACTTTGGAAGAACTAAAAATTCGTAGACCCCCAGCACTAGCTCTGAACATAGCAGTCTGGGAAACCTGAAACTTGGGATAATGGCTTCTCCATATCATTAGCAGAGTTCAAATTTAATATAAAGATAAAAGTTAATAAATAGGCTGGACACATGAGTAAAAAACAAAATACCTGACTACATATTGTTAGTACTGGGTCAGGGAAGATCAAAACAAATTCACAAAAGTCAACAAAACCAAAGCAACTACATGCTAAGTCTCAAAGAAAAATACAAGTTGTTCTCTGGCCATGAAGAAGCTCAAAAAGTATTTTAAAAATAAAATAAGAATTTCTGAACTAAGATGTCTGCAGAGTAGTAGAAAGGGTCTTCTTCTACTCACCACCGACTGACATAAAGCACCTTACCAGGGCAAAAATCAAAATAGGATGAGTAAAAGGGCTCTACCATAGGGCACAGGTAGGGTTTGGGTATTTCCACACTATGAGAGGATAAAATTACTCCTACAAAAGTGCAATCTGATCACCCCTTCCCCACTCCACCTACAACACCAGAATCAGAGTGAGTGAGGGGGAACCTCTAGGTCCAAGTTGGGTGGGGTGGGGTGCTGGCTGAACTGGCTGAGGACACCACAGACTTACCCATGAAAGCAGCAAGATTTGGGACTGTAAGAATTAAATTTAGAGTTTGGACTTAAATTATATGGAATAACATGGTCTCTGAAATTATTATATCTCAAGTCAGAAGTTTACTTATCAAAATAGAGGGTAAAAAATGAAGTAGAGAAATGTGAGAGAGGTTGGAGAAAATACCTATATTAGTAGTCAGCCAGGAGGGCCAGTAGTGAGTGACTATGAAGCCTCTTCCAAGATGGAAGCTAGTCTCTTAGGAAACTAGAAAAGTAGTCAGCCCTTTTTACTCACCCAAAGTAGTATAGGAGTCAGAACCCAAGTTGAAGCCAAGCTCCAAGGCCAGGATTCAAGCTGCAGTCTCCAGCAAAGCTCCCTTAAAGACTATCTCCAGGAGGCACACTCCATGAGACTCAACTTCATGTGACTCCTGCACTGAAGAATTTTGTGGCTTTTATGTAGTTTCCTGTCTCCTCCCCTCATTACAAGGGCCAATCACAGCTTCCAAATACTCTAATACTGCCCAGGTGTCAGTGTTTGTGGGAACCAGTTCATACCTTCTGGGGAGGTAAATGCCCATTGAAACAGTTCACAGTTTATGAGGGTGTGAACTCTTGAAATAATTCAAAAGTTTCTGACTGTTTGAGTTAGAAAAAAGAATGGAGCTCTCCATTCTCCTTGGTATCTGAATTGTCTCTTTCTGGCATCTTGTAATATTTTCTCCTTAACTTGGAAGGTCTTGAATTTGGCAATTACATTCCTGGGTTCTTTTTTTAGCCAGTCTTGCTGGCTAAGTGGTTTTCTAGCTCCTCCATCTAGTCCCAGTTTGTGTTGATTCAATCAAAAGGTAGACAAAAGTGAGTTAACCCTGTCTTCACAATCTAGTGAGGTACTTAAGTTAGTGTTAATCAAAGTTATAACTCCAACTAGGCAAAGAGAATGAAGGATTCCCTTTTCACAAGTGTAAACTCATAATAGACAAAGAGAACCAAGAATTTCCTAAGGACCACTGAGCTTGGGTTTAGAGATAAGGCAGAGAAGGACTGCCCACAGCAGCCACAGCAGAGACTGAAGAAAAATAGCCTCAGGGCAAAAACTACTCTGTAACTCAATAAGCAGAGAGTTGCCTACCCTCCTCACTCAGACTTCTGGCTGGGAAGAGAATAAAAAACTAACACAGCAATGGCCACCAACACAGACCAACTACAATCTAAAACTACCAAAAGAAAAAAACTTCTGACCCTGGATAACTACTATGGAGAAAAATAGCAGACTATACAGGAGATAGCTGAGAGCAACAAATAAGCAAATATATCCAAACTTTACCCAAAAAATGGAAATTGGTCACAAACTCTCAATGAACTCACATATAGGTTTAAGAACCAAGAAAGAAAGATAGAAGAAACTTGGCAAGAAAAGTGGAAGTAATTCAAAAAGAAAATAACATTTTAAAAGACAGAATCTCCCACTTGGAAAAAGAAGCCCAGAAATTACATGAAATGATAAGCAAATTGGAGACCAGAATTGACCTGCTGATAGCCATGAAAAGTAGGATAGACCAAACCAAAAAGGAAAATCAAAAGATCAAAGCTGAAAACCAGTCTTTTAAAAACTAGGATTAGGCAAGTAGAAGTTAATGATCTCATGAGAAAGCAAGAATTGATGAAGCAAAGTCAAAAGAATGAGAAAATAGAATGAAACATGAAAAATTTCATTGAGAAATGACAGACCTGGAAAACAGGTTCAGGAGAGACAATTTGAGAATCACAGATCTATGTAAAAACCTTAAAACCAGAAACCTTGACATCATATTATAAGAAATTATTAAAAAAAACTGCCATTTTTCTTGAACAAGAGGACAAAATAAACATTGAAAGAGTCTATAGATCACCCTCTGCATTAAATCCCCAAAAGAAAACCCTAGGAATGTAATTGCCAAATTCAAGACCTTCCAAGCTAAGGAGAAAATATTGCAAGATTCCAGAAAGAGACAATTCAGATACCAAGGAGAATCAATTAGGATTACACAGGATTTGACAGCCAATACAATAAAGGACTGCAAGGCTTAGGAACATGATATTCAGAAACACAAGAGAATTTGATGTTCAACCAAGGTTCATCTACCCATCAAAACTGACTATATACTTCCAGGGAAAGTATGGGCATTTAATAAAATAGAAGATTTCCAAGTATTTGTAAGGAAAAAAATAGAAGTAAACAGAAAATTTGATGTCCAAATACAAAATTCAAGAGAAACATGAAAAGGTAAATGAGAAAGAGGGGAAAAAAATTAAGGGCATCATTAAGGTCAAATTATTTATATTCCTATATGGAAAAATGATATTTATAACTCTTAGAAACTATATTCACTGTCATAGTGGTTAGAAGAATTATTCAAATGTAGAGGTTGGGGTACTAAGTGGTTTAAGATGATATGTAAAAAAAAAAAAGAAATAGTGAGGAATAGAAGATGGCACCAAGAGAAACTTGAAGGAAGAAGAAAATAGAAGAAATTATATCACATAAAGAGGTGAATTGGAGGGGGAGGGGAATAATACTGTAATAAGAAGGAAAGAAAGAGATTGCTAATAGGCAATACTTAAAGCTTATTCTCAGTGGAATCAGTTCTGAGAGGTAAGAATATCTAAATTCTTTGGGATATCAAATTCTATCTTACCCTACAGGGAAGTTGAGAGGGAAAAATCAAGGGGGTGAGTGGGGCAAGGAGTACCAAAAGTGAGGGAAAGAGATGTGGGATGAAATTTAAAAGACCCTAAAGAAAAATAAGAGGGAAATAAGAAGGGAATTGGCAGGAAGGGAAGTAAAATAAGCCTGGGAATTAGGGGACTGATAAAAAGCAAAACCCTGGTGTAGAAGGAAATAGTAAAAGATAAAAGATCTGGATTAGGAGAAGGAATCAAAATTATGGGGAATACACAGCTGGTAATCATAACCCTGATTGTTAATAAGATGAACTCACCCATAAAATGTAAGCAAATATCAGAGTGGATTAGAAACCGAAATCCTACCATATGCTGTCTACAAGAAACACACATGAGGCAGGTAGATAGACACAGGGTAAAAAGTAAGAGGCTGGAGCAAAATCTATTTGGCATCAAACGAGAAAAAGAAGGCATGAGTAGCAAGCATGATATATGACTAGCCAAATTAAAAATAGATCTAATTAAAAGAGATAGGGAAGGTAATTACATCCTGATAAAAGGCATTATAAACAATGAGGAAATAAAAGTAATCAACATGTATGTGACAAATGGTAGAGCATCCACATTTTTAAAGGAGAAAGTAGGGGAGCTTGAGGAAGAAATATATAGTAATACTATAATAGTGGGAGGCCAGAACCTTCTTCTATCAGATCTAGATAAATCAAACCAAAAAATAAATAAGAAAGAGGTAAGAGATGTGAATGTAATCTTAGAAAAGTTAGAGTTAATAGATATGAGGAGAAAAACAAATAGGGACAAAAAGGAATACACTTTTTCAGTAGCACATGGTACATTCACAAAAATTGACCATGTACTAGGGCATAAAAGCATTCGAAATAAAGGCAAAAATACAGAAATAATAAATACAACCACAATGCAATGAAAATAATAATTAGTAAGGCTCCATGGAGAGGCAAATCAAAAATTAACTGGAAAGTAAATAATACGATTCTCCAAAATTGGTTGATTAAAGAACAAATCATAGAAACAATTAGTAATTTCATTGGAGAAAATGACAATAAGGAGATATCATATCAAAATATATGGAATGCAGCCAAAGCAATACTTAGGGGAAAATTTATATCCCTGAGTGCATATATTAATAAATCATAGAGGGAAGAGGTCTATGAATTGGGCATGCAAATTAAAAAAAAAAACTAGAAAGAGAGCAAATTAAAAATCTCCAGATAAAAATTAAATTTGAAATTCCAAAAGTTATAGGAGAAATTAATAAAATTGAAAGTTAAGTAATGATTCAGTTCAAAAATAATACTAGAAGCAGGTACTTTGAAAAAAAACATATAAAATAGATAAAATACTGGTTAATCTAATAAAAATTAAAGAAGAAAACCAAATTAACAGTATCCAAGATGAAAAGGGAGAACTCACCTATGATGAAGAGGTAATTAAGGTAATTATTAAGAACTATTTTGCGCAATTATATGGCATCAAATATGACAATCTAGGTAATATAGATGAATATTTACAAAAATAAAAACTGCCTAGATTAACAGAAAAGGAAATAGAATACTTTAATAATCCCATATCAGAGACAGAAATCAAATGAGTCATCAAAGTACTCCCTAAAAAAAATTCTTCAGGACCAGATGGATTCACAAGTGAATATCAAACATTTAAAGAACAAGTAACCCCAATACGATATAAACTATTTGACAAAATAAGCAAAGAAGGAGTTCTACTAAATTCGCTTTATGACACACATATGGTACTGATGAGAAATAAAACTACAGACAAATCTTCTTAATGAACATAGATGCAAAAATCCTAAATAGAATACTAGCAAAAAGACTTCTGCCACTGATCATGAGGATGATTCATTATGATCAGGTGGGATTTACACAAGGAATGCAAGGATGTTTCAATATTAGGAAAACCATCCACATAATTGACCATATCAACAAGCAAACCAACAAAAATCACATGATTATCTCAATAGAAGCAGAAAAAGCCTTTGACAAAATACAAAACTCGTTCCTATTGAAAACACTCTAAAGTATTGAAATAGAAGGGCCTTTACTAAAAATAATAAAAAATATATGTTTAAAACTATCAGCTAGCATCATCTGCAATGGGGATCAACTAGAAGCCTTCCCAGTAAGATCAGGAGTGAAACAAGGATGCCCATTATCACCTCTGTTATTTAACATAGTACTAGAAACACTAGCAGTAGCAATTAGAGAAGAAAAAGAAATTGAAGGTAAAAAAATAGGCAATGAGGAGACCAAGCCATCACTCTTTGCAAATGATATGATGGTCTACTTAAAGAATCCTAGAGAATCAACTAAAAAACTAGTCAAAATAATCAACAACTTTAGCAAAGTTGCAGGATACAAAATAAACCCACATAAGTCATTAGCATTTCTATATATCTCCAGCACATCTCAGCAGCAAAACTTAGAAAGACAAATTCCATTTAAAATAATCCTATGCAATATGAAATACTTGGGAATTTCTCTGGCAAGACAAACACAGGAATTATATGAACACAACTATAAAACACTTTCCACATGATTAAAATTAGTTCTAAACAATTGGAAAAATATTAATTGCTCATAGGTAGGACAAACTAACAATAAAAATGATAATCCTATCTGAATTAAATTACTTATTTAGTGCCATACTACCAAGAAACATTTTTACTGAATTAGAAAAAAAGCTAAAACAAAGTTCATTTGGCAGGACAAAAGATCAAGAATATAAAGGGAAATAATGAAAAAAAAATGTGAAGGATGGGGGGTCTAACAGTTTCAGATCTTAAACTGTACTACAAAGCAGGAGTCACCAAAACAACATGGTAATGGTTAAGAAACAGAAGTGAGAGTCAGTGGAATAGACTGTGGGTAAATGACCTCAGCAAGATAGTGTATAAAAAACCTTTGGAACAAGAACCCACTATTTGACAAAAATTACTGGGAAGATTGGAAAACAATATAGAAGAAATTAGGTTTAAATTACCATCTCACTCCCTACACTCAGATAAATTCAGAATGGGTGAGTAACTTAAATATAAAGAAGGAACCTATAATGGAATTAGGTGAACATAGAAGACTATACCTGTCATATCTATGGGAAAGGAAAGGTTTTAAGACCAAGCAAGAGATATAGAATATTACAAAATGTAAAATGAATACTTTTGATTACATTAAATTTAAAAGTTTTTGTACAAAATCAATGCAACCAAAATTAGAAAGGAAGCAACATACTGGGGGGAAATCTTTATAACAAAAAAACTCTGACAAAGGTAATTATTCAAAAATATTGGGAGCAAAATCAATTGTACAAAAGAGCAAGTAATTCTCCAATTGATAAATGGGAAAGGGACATGAATAAGAAGTTTTCAGATGAAGAAATCAAAACTATCAATAAGCACATGAAAATAGTGTTCTAAATCTCTTTTAATTAGAGAAATGCAAATCAAAAAACTCGGAAGGACCACTTCACACCTAGCAGATTGGCTAATATGACAGCAAAGGACAGTAATAAATGTTGGAGGGGATGTGATAAATTTGGGACACTGGTGCATTGTGGATGAAGTTGTGAATTGATCCAACCATTCTGGATGGCAAATATTAATAATATGGAAGTAGGTCTTGATCAGTGACACATGTAAAACACATTGGAATTGTTCATTGGCTATTGGAGGGCTGGTGGGAGGAGGAGAAGAAAAGAACATGAATTATGTAACCATGGGAAAATATTCTTAATTAGTTAATTAAACTCAAAAAATAAAATAATATGAGACACACGAGACATATTAGGAAAAGAAAAAAGACTGATGTGAGAAAACTGTGAAAAAAGTCAATAAAAAATTCTGAAGACAATAATGCCTAAAAAATAAAAAAAAAAACACAGAATAATCCAAATGGTAAAAGAGGCATAAAAATCCACTGAAGATAAGAACTTATAAGAAAAAAACAACTGGGTAAATACAAAAGGAGTTATAAAAGTTCACTAAAGAAAATGATTACTTAGAAATTAGAACTGGGTAAGTGGTCACTAATGATTCCATGAGACACCAAGAAACAATAAAGCCAAAAATTTAAAGAATTTTTAAAATAGGAGGAAATATGAAATATCTCATTGGGAAATCTATTGACCTGAAAAATTGAGTAGAGATGATTCAAGAATTATTGGAATACTTAAAAGTCATGGTCAAAAGAACAGCCTAGATTTTATATTTCAATTAATAATCAAGGAAATTGATATCCTAGAATGAGAGGATAAAATAAAAACTGAATGAATCCACCAAAAACTTCCTGAAAGAGATTGCAAAATGAAAACTCAGAGTAAACATACAAACTAGAAAATGAATTTTTAAATCTCCAGTCAAACATTAAACTGGAAATCTTGAAAAAGAAAAGAGAAATGAATAAAATTAAAAGTTTCATAAAACTAGGAACTAGTTTTATGGGAACAAAGCACTGGTTGATTTGATTTAAGTAAAAGAAAGAAGAAAATCAAATTTCCAGTATCAAAAAGCAAAAGAGTGAATTAATTCAAAGCCAATAAATGCCACAATTTCAATTAAATAGATAAATATTTTCAAAAATGTGAATTTTCACATGAGGAAATAGAATATTTAAATATCACTGTCTTAGAAAAGAAGTTGAACAATAAGAAGATTGGATTTTGGAGGAAAGTAACCCATGTGTGTGACAAGGAAATCACTTTAAAAGACTGATATATATTAATTTAAGGTCGCCAAGGAATTCAGCTATGTAATTCCTAAATGAAAACTCAAGTCAGCCTTCAACCTTTTATAGAGTTTAATTACAAACAGGAGGAAGAAAGGAATTAGAGATAGAGAGAGAGAGGGAAAGAGAAAGGGGAGAGAAGGGAATAGGGCTTAAATACCCCTTCTGTTTAGGCTGGGCCAAAAGGCCCAAACCCTTAGATAGCTGAAGCAAAGAAAGGAGATCAGTCCCTATTACTCATGTGACCAAAATGGAGAAACAGTCTCAGGGGCCTCCACTTCCAGCTTCCTTCAGAGCAGCACAACCTCTCAGAGCCAAAAAACTCTCCAACCAACCACCCTCAGTCCTTAGACCCCTCTCTCTTTAAGCAAACCATCCAAGTTCCCTCCCCTCAGTTCTCACATCTACCAATCACTGTCCATGTCTTCCCTGTGCCAATGGTGGCTCTAGCTTAACCCAGGACCGCCCAGAGGTCTGTGGCTTTACACATGTCTGTTGAAGGTCATATTCTCAAATAATTAAATTTTGATCTATGCTGCAGCCCTTCCTAAATCCTGTTAGGACTGAGTGGGGTGGAAATTGTATTTTCCAAGACCTGGTTCTGTCACTCTATTGTATCAATTCTAAAATCAATCATGACTCAAAGAAATTCCTGTTCTATGCTTAAGCATAGGTCAAAGTCCTTTCCATTGTTCAGCAAAAGGTTTCTGTCCTAAA
Organism: Monodelphis domestica; assembly: GCF_027887165.1. NCBI lineage: Eukaryota > Metazoa > Chordata > Mammalia > Didelphimorphia > Didelphidae > Monodelphis > Monodelphis domestica. The sequence goes on along the minus strand of NC_077228.1, from coordinate 57,737,576 downwards.
GTAATCTTAAGAAGGGAGGAGGAGGAACCTCCCATGCCAATGGGGTTCACATTTTTCCAAGTATGAAATTTCCCAATGGTGAAATTTCCAACATTTATAAGTCTAAGAAATTTTAAGGTTTACATGTGTGAAAGAATGGGCAGTCCTGGAGAGGAGTGTCTATTGTGATTGGTAGATGTAAAAATTTAGGGGAGGTGACACAAGAGAAAAAGATCTTTCACAGACCTCAAACTCAATGTATGTTCACACCTTTATGTAGTTAGTTCACACCTTTTGTGGTTAAAATGGGTAGATCTACTTTAAATACTGGGTTAACACTTTGGGATTAAAATCTAAAAATATAACAGGGATTACAATTTTATCTTCACTCTCAAGGAAGAACTAAATACCTTCATTTTTAAAATCAGGAGATAGCCAAATCCACTCTTCACAACAAGCCATCAATAAATTCCTTAAGATAAAATTGTTCAGGGTCTGACAGATTCAAAAGTGAATTTTACAGAAGATTTAAAGAAGAAAATAATTCTAGTACTATAAAAACTAGTTGTAAAAGTAAGCAAAGAAGTTCTACCAGATTTATTTTATGAAACAATTATGGTGCTGACCCCTAAACCAAGAAGAGCAAAATCAGAGAAAGAAAACTGAGACAATTTCCCTAATGAATATCAATGCAAAAAATTTGAATAAAATATTAGCAAGGAAATTATGTTAATATATAACAAAGATCAAAATCTATGACCATAGGAGATTTATAACAGGGATACAGGCTAATTCAATCAGCATAACTGGTCATATTAAAAACAAAAGGAAAAAGGAATCATGTGATTCAGTAGAAAAAAAAACTTTGTTCAAAATACTACATTCATTCCTATTTAAAGATAGAACAATTAATGGAATTTTCTTTTTTTTTCTTTTTTTTATTTTTTTTAATATATTTTATTTGATCATTTCCAAGCATTATTCGTTAAAGACATAGATCATTTTCTTTTCCTCCCCCCCACCCCCCATAGCCGACGCGTAAGTCCACTGGGCATTAGATGTTTTCTTGATTTGAACCCATTGCTTTGTTGATAGTATTTGCATTAGAGTGTTCATTTAGAGTCTATCCTCTGTCATGTCCCCTCAACCTCTGTATTCAGGCAGTTGCTTTTTCTCGGTGTTTCCACTCCCATAGTTTATCCTTTGCTTATGAATGGTGTTTTTTTCTCCTGGATCCCTGCAAGTTGTTCAGGGACATTACACCGCCACTAATGGAGAAGTCCATTACGTTCGATTATACCACAGTGTATTAGTCTCTGTGTACAATGTTCTCCTGGTTCTGCTCCTCTCGCTCTGCATCACTTCCTGGAGGTTGTTCCAGTCTCCATGGAACTTCTCCACTTTATTATTCCTTTTAGCACAATAGTATTCCATCACCAACATATACCACAGTTTGTTCAGCCATTCCCCAATTGATGGGCATCCCCTCATTTTCCAGTTTTGGGCCACCACAAAGAGCGCAGCTATGAATATTTTTGTACAAGTCTTTGTGTCCATTATCTCTTTGGGGTACAGACCCAGCAGTGCTGTGGCTGGGTCAAAGGGTAGATATTCTTTTGTCACCCTTTGGGCATAGTTCCAAATTGCCCTCCAGAATGGTTGGATCAGTTCACAACTCCACCAGCAATGAATTAATGTCCCTACATTGCCACATCCCCTCCAGCATTCATTACTTTCCTTTGCTGTAATGTTAGCCAATCTGCTAGGTGTGAGGTGATACCTCAGAGTTGTTTTGATTTGCATCTCTCTGATTATAAGAGATGTAGAGCACTTCTTCATGTGCTTGTTAATAATTTTGATTTCTTTATCTGAGAACTGCCTATCCATGTCCCTTGCCCATTTATCAATTGGAGAATGGCTTGATTTTTTGTACAATTGATTTAGCTCATTATAAATATGAGTAATTAAACCTTTGTCAGAGGTTTCTATGAAGATTTTTTCCCAATTTATTGTTTCCCTTCTGATTTTAGTTATATTGGTTTTTTTTGTACAAAAGCTTTTTAGTTTGATGTAGTCAAAATTATTTATTTTACATTTTGTGATTCTTTCTATATCTTGCTTGGTTTTAAAGCCTTTCCCCTCCCAAAGGTCTGACATGTATACTATTCTGTGTTTACCCAATGTACTTATGGTTTCCTTCTTTATGTTTAAGTCACTCACCCATTTTGAATTTATCTTGGTGTAGGGTGTGAGGTGTTGATCTATTCCTAGTCTCTCCCACACTGTCTTCCAATTTTCCCAGCAGTTTTTATCGAATAGTGGATTTTTGTCCCAAAAGCTGGGATCTTTGGGTTTATCGTATACTGTCTTGCTGAGGTCGCTTTCCCCCAGTCTATTCCACTGATCTTCCTTTCTGTTTCTTAGCCAGTACCAAATTGTTTTGATGACTGCTGCTTTGTAATATAGTTTTAGGTCAGGGACTGCAAGGCCCCCATCATATGTGTTTTTTTTCATTATTTCCCTGGATATCCTTGATCTTTTGTTCTTCCAAATGAACTTTGTTATGGTTTTTTCTAAATCAGTGAAGAAGTATTTTGGTAGTTCAATGGGTATGGCACTAAATAGATAAATAAGTTTGGGTAGGATGGTCATTTTTATTATATTGGCTCGTCCTATCCATGAGCAGTTAATGTTTTTCCAATTGTTCAAGTCTAGTTTTAGTTGTGTGGCGAGTGTTTTGTAGTTGTGTTCATATAGTTCCTGTGTTTGTCTTTGGAGATAAATTCCTAGGTATTTTATTTTGTCTAAGGTGATTTTGAATGGGATTTCTCTTTCTAGTTCTTGCTGCTGAGCTGTGTTGGAGATATATAGAAAAGCTGATGATTTATGTGGGTTTATTTTGTATCCTGCAACTTTGCTAAAGTTGTTGATTATTTCAATTAGCTTTTTGGTTGAATCTCTAGGATTCTTTAAGTAGACCATCATGTCATCCGCAAAGAGTGATAACTTAGTCTCCTCCTTGCCTATTTTGATGCCTTCAATTCCTTTATCTTCTCTAATTGCTACTGCTAGTGTTTTTAGTACAATGTCAAATAGTAGAGGTGATAATGGGCATCCTTGTTTCACTCCTGATCTTATTGGGAATGCATCTAGTTTATCCCCATTGCAGATGATATTAGCTGTTGGTTTTAGATATATACTGTTTATTATTTTTAGGAATGACCCTTCTATTCCTATGCTTTCTAGTGTTTTTAATAGGAATGGGTGTTGTATTTTATCAAAGGCTTTTTCTGCATCTATTGAGATAATCATGTGGTTCTTGGTAGTTTGCTTGTTGATGTGGTCAATTATATGGATGGTTTTCCTAATGTTGAACCAGCCCTGCATCCCTGGTATAAATCCTACTTGATCATGGTGAATGATCCTTCTGATCACTTGCTGGAGTTTTTTTGCTAGTATCCTATTTAAGATTTTTGCATCTATATTCATTAGGGACATTGGCCTATAGTTTTCTTTCTCTGATTTTGACCTGCCTGGTTTTGGAATCAGTACCATGTTTGTGTCGTAAAAGGAGTTTGGTAGAACTCCCTCTTTGCTTATTATGTCAAATAGTTTGTATAGTATTGGGATTAACTGTTCTCTGAATGTTTGATAGAATTCACAGGTGAATCCATCAGGCCCTGGGGATTTTTTCTTAGGAAGTTCTTTGATGGCTTGATGGATTTCAATTTCTGATATGGGATTATTTAAGAATTCTATTTCCTCTTCTGTTAGTCTAGGCAGTTTGTATTTTTGTATATATTCATCCATTTCTCCTAAATTGGTGTATTTATTGCCATATAATTGGGCAAAGTAATTTCTGATGATTGCCTTAATTTCCTCCTCATTGGAGGTGCTGTCCCCCTTTTCATCTTTAATGCTGTGAATTTGCTTTTCTTCCTTCCTTTTTTTAATTAGATTGACCAGTACCTTGTCTATTTTGTTTGTTTTTTCAAAGTACCAGCTTCTTGTCTTATTTATTAAATCAATAGTTCTATCACTTTCGATTTTATTAATTTCTCCCTTAATTTTTAGGATTTCTAATTTGGTTTTCTGCTGGGGGTTTTTAATTTGATCGCTTTCGAGTTTTTTCAATTGCATTTCCAATTGATTGGTCTCTGCTCTCCCTTGTTTGTTAATATAAGCTTTCAGGGATATGAATTTGCCTCTGATTACCGCTTTGGCTGCATCCCAAAAGGTTTGAAAGGATGTTTCGCCATTGTCATTTTCCTTGATGAAATTATTGTTTCTATGATTTCTTCTTTAACTAAACGGTTTTGGAGTATCATATTGTTTAATTTCCAATTGGTTTTAGATTTGGTTTTCCATGTACCATTACTAATCATTATTTTTATTGCCTTGTGATCTGAGAAGGCTGCATTCATTATTTCTGCTTTTTTGCATTTGTGTGCTATGTTTCTGTGACCTAATGTATGGTCAATTTTTGTGAATGTGCCATGTGGTGCTGAGAAGAAGGTGTATTCCTTTTTATCCCTATTTATTTTTCTCCATATGTCTATTAATTCTAATTTTTCTAAGATTTCATTCACTTCTTTTACCTCTTTCTTATTTATTTTTTGATTTGATTTATCTAAATTTGATAATGGTTGGTTTAAGTCTCCCACTAGTATGGTTTTATTGTCTATTTCTTCCTTCAATTCTCCTAGTTTCTCCATTAGAAATTTGGGTGCTATATTATTTGGTGCATACATGTTGATTAATGATATTTCCTCATTGTCTAGAGTCCCTTTTAACAAAATATAATTACCTTCCCTATCCCTTTTGATCAGGTCTATTTTTGCATTGGCTTTATCGGATATCATGATTACCACTCCTGCCTTCTTTCTATCAGTTGAGGCCCAGAAGGTCTTACTCCATCCTTTAATTCTGACCTTGTGGGTGTCAACCCGCCTCATGTGTGTTTCTTGAAGACAACATATGGTAGGGTTTTGGATTCTAATCCATTCTGCTATTCGTCTACGTTTTATGGGTGAGTTCATCCCATTCACGTTCAAAGTTATGATTGTCATTTGTGGACTCCCTGGCATTTTGATTGCCTTCCCTAATACTAACCTTTTCTTCTTCGGCTCTACCTTTTAGTCCAGTGATTTACTTTGAATCAGTCCCCTTGTCCCCTCCCTTGATGTTTCCCTTTTTAGTCCCTCCCTTTTTGTTCCCTCCCCCTCCCCCCTCTCTTTCCCTCCCTTTTTGTTCTCCCTCTCCCCCTCCCCCCTCTCTTTCCCTCCCTTTTTGTTCTCCCTCTCCCCCTCCCCCCCTCGGTTTTCCCTTCTCCTTACCCTTGTTGGGTAAGATAGAATTCAAGATCCCAATGGATCTGGATGTTTTTCCCTCTCAGAGTTGATTTCCCTGAGATTGAGGTTTAAGTAAAAAAAAAAAACCCTCTCTTCCTCTCCTTCTTATAGGAGTTTTCTTCCCCTCCCCTTCCCATATGAATCTTTGTGTGAGAATGATTATTCTATTTGGTCTTTCTTTACCCCCTATTTATACATTACATTTTCCCCACATGTTAGTATACATAGATTGATATAAATGTAGTCCTTATAGAAGAGAGTTTGAGTAAAAGAAGAAGATAACATTTTTCCCCTTTCCTTAATATTTACCTTTTCAGGTATTCCTTGCTCTTTGATTTTCGGTATCAAACTTTCCACAGAGCTCTGGTCTTTTCTTTGCAAAAAGTTGGAAGTCTTCTATTTTGTTGAATGCCCATACTTTCCCTTGGAAGTATATAGTCAGTTTTGCTGGGTAGCTGATTCTTGGTTGGAGACCCAGCTCTCTTGCCTTTCTGAAGATCATGTTCCATGCCTTACGATCATTCAGAGTAGAACTTGCAAGGTCTTGTGTGACCCTGATTGGCATTCCTTTATATCTAAATTGTCTTTTTCTGGCTTCCTGTAGGATTTTTTCTTTTGTTTGATAGCTTTGGAATTTGGCAATTACATTCCTGGGAGTTGTCTTTTGGGGGTTTAGTGTAGAAGGTGTTCTGTGAGCTCTGTCAGTGGCTGTATTGCCCCCTTGTTCTAGAATCTCTGGGCAATTTTCTTTGATTATATCTTGTATCACCATGTCCAGTTTGGTGTTTATTTCTGGCTTTTCTGGGAGTCCAATTATTCTTAAATTTTCTCTTCTCCCTCTATTTTCCAGATCTATCACCTTGTCGGTGAGATATTTTATGTTCTCTTCTAATTTCTTGGTGTTTTGGCTTTGCTTTATTAGTTCTTGCTTTAAAGCCTGGTTTTCTTTTACAGTTTGGTCAAACTGGTTTTGTAGATGCGTGAATTTCTTTTGCATTATTTCCCACTTTTCCTCCCAGAGGGCTTCCATCTTTTTGGTCATTTCTGATTCAAATTCTTCATGGGTTTGTGGAGAGTTTCTATTTCCTTTGGAAGATTTTGGAGAATTTTCTTGTATATCTTCTTCTATCTGCTCTGTATTTTGTATTTTGGCTCCATAGAATGTGTCCAAAGTCACCCCTTTCTTCTTATTTTTCTTGGTATTTTGGGGCTTCTGTGCTTCTGTGGAGTTTGCTGCCATCTCTGAATGTGGAGGATTAGCTTTTCTTATCTCTGTCTGGTGATCAGAGGCTTTAGTCCGGGGCAGATTGTCCCTTCTATGAGCTTTCCCTGGGTTAAACTGAATATGCCTCACTGGAACTGGAATGGAAGGGTCTGACCACGAGGCCACACTCTCCCCCCGGCTCGCTTTCCGGAAGTTGCCTTCAGAATCGCTGGCCGTGAGGCTGTTTCCTCGGCCTGCGGGGGGATGGGCTGCAGCTAACCCAAGCTCTGAGGTCAAGAACTTTCACTGAGACTTGGATAGCAGGATCCAGCCCGTGAGGCTGTCGTGCCCGCCCTGAGGGTTGCTGTTGTTTTGACCAGCTCTCTGCAGCGGAAGCCCCAGGCAGTAACTTTCACCAGGACTTGGGTAGAAAGCCCTGAGGGTTGTGGTTCGGAGGACTCTGCTCTCTGAGCCCGGCCGGGCTGCGGCTTCCGGGAGCCTTGGACTCTGCGCTCCTACCCCTGAGGTCCGAGTGATCTCGGGTTCTGGCTTTTGAGGGGAGCCGTACCTTTTGAACCGGGTCCAGGTCCAGGAGGAGGCTTCCCAGGGTCTGTGCTGTTGATCGTTTTGAATTTCGGCGCCTTAGGAGCTTATAGTTTGAGATCGGTCGGGAAGGGTTTTCCGGAGATCTGAACTTTAGCTTTCTCTAAGCCGCCATCTTAACCGGAAGTCCATGAATCTATCTCATTGAGGAACAGAAGGGAGTCTCCAAAAGCTCTATGTACAACAGATCCCAGAATTTGGTTGGTTGATTGATGTTGATTATATGGACCTCAAAAGAGTGATGGTGGCAGGGGAAGATTACTACTTAAAAGATATGTGTTTCTATTTTATGCCATTTGTCCTCCTCAGCTTGAGGTACGTGACAGCGATCCTCAGAAAACCAGGAGTTCAAACTATGTCAACCTCATATCCAGGACTGCAGGTAGGATGTCACAGACAGCCTGGCAATCTGTTATTTTCCCAGATATGGGATCTAATAGAACACAAGTTTCTGAATGGCAGTATCGTATGTGACCGATCTGAAGGAAAGCTGTCTGCGGGCGTCCTCCCTGTCCAAGCTCCTAACACCCACCTGGAATTTTCTTTAAAATTATAAGTAGTTTTTATCTAAACCTATCAGCAAACATTATTACTAATGTAGATAAAGTAGAAACCTTCCCAGTAATATCCAGGGTGAAGCAAGGATGTCCATTTTCACCAATACATTTCAGCATTACACTATAAATGCTAGCTATAGCAATGAGAGAAGAAAATTAAATTGAAGGTATTAGAATTTGCAATGAGGAAAAACACTATGACACTGCAGATGATATGAAAATATACTTGGAAAATACTAGGAAAACAACTAAAATTGTTTTAAATAACAACTTTAACAAATTTGAAAGATATAAAACAAATTCATATAAATCATTAACATTTCTTTATATTACCAACATAGTTCAAATTTGCAACTATACCCAAAGGGTTACAAAACTACATATATAATAATTATAATAAGGTATAAGGCATATACCTTAACCCAATAACACCACTACTAGGTTTGTTTTCCAAAGAGATTTTTTTAAAAGAAAAGAAAAAGGATATGTATGTACAAAATATTTATGATAGCTGTTTTGTAGTCGCAAAAATATTTGGAAATTGTCCATTAATGGGGGAATGATTGAACAAGTTGTAGCAGATGACTGTGAAGGATTACTATTGTACAATAATAAATACTTGCATGAACTGATGCAAAATGAAGTGAAGAGAACCAAGAAAGATTGTTGACAGCAACAGCAATATTGCATTTTGATCAACTGTGAATAAAAGCTATTCATAGCAATAAAGAGATTGAAGACAATTATGAAGGTTTATGTTGTAAAATGCTATCCATCTCCAGAGGATGCACTGTTGGAGTATAATTACAGATTAAAGCATACTGTTTTTTAACTTACTTTTTCTTTTCTTTTTCTTTCTTTCTTTTTTTTGGTCTGTGTTCTCTTTTACAACATAACTAATATGGAAAGATTTTTTTTTTATGTGAATGCACATATATAACCTATATCATATTGCTTGCTATATCAGGAAGGGGAAAGGAAGGGAGGGAATTTGGAATTCAAAATTAAAAATGTTAAAAATTATTTTTGCATATTATTAAAATATTAATTTTTAAATTGAGTACTTGAACTACATCTGGAGGGAAGAAAGAGATTCTATGATGTGAAGGCAGAGACTGACTTGCAATCCAGGCATGGTGGATGACTGGTACAAAGGAACAGAAATTAAAGGAGAATGTTGGAAATAAAAGAACAGAAAAGGCTTCTTCAACAGGATTGTAGAATGTAGGAAGGAGAGCAATGTACAGTGATATTGGAAAGAAAGTTAGAAAGAAGTTGTGAAAGGCTTGAAGAACTAAAATGAGTTTACATTTGATCCCAGAGATGGCAGGGAATCATTGTAGTTTATTAAATACAAGGGTGACATGGTCAGATCTGCGCTTAAGGAAAATTGCTTTACCAATTCTAGGCAATGGAATAGCTTGAGAGGAAGAAACCAATTAGGAGAACAGCAGTGGTGAGATTCCAAGCTAAGGTTGTAGCTTTGTGATCAGAAAGAAATCAGATGAAAAAGATGTTGCAGACAGAGAAATAGCAATAGAAAGGAACAAGAAGCCTTTTTGCAAATAACTTTCTATAGCAAATCATATTTTTACAGTCAAATAATTGGTTAAAAAATGCAGAGAAGACTCCATTGTGTTGATTATGACAACAACAATAACAACAGAAGACTTCTGAGAGGAAAATAACATTAAAGGCTTTCCTGTAACAAAGAGTCCTTCATATGCATGATAAAATCATACAAGATTCCTTTAGAAACAAAATCACAGAGATACATCTGTTTAGCCACCACCTGATCATCAATATCAAGTGAAGAATAAACATGGAAGTGAATGGTACTGTCAGGGGGAATGGCCTATGTATGCATAGCCCAAAAGGAAGAGGAATTCCATATAGATAATGAGGTCTTTCTGATGCTGCTGTTAGTAGGCAATTTTATTCTCATTGTATCAAGCTCCTGAATTTTTTTGGATCTCTTCAAAAAATATATCCATGATTACTAGAAAGATAAAAACTAGAGGGGGGAAGTGGATGAAATATACCAATGGTCTAGAAAATGATTTATAGTTGGGGTCTACTTGGTCATGGGACTACTATGTAGATTACATACACAACACAACAAGTATGTAGATTAGTCACTTTCTCCAAATCTCTTTGTTCTTTCCATGCTTCCCCATCAAAAATGTGTATTGGACTTTAAAGTAATTATAGTTAAATGCCTAAGGAAAAAAAAAGAGGATAGACTCTCTCAAAGGTAAATTCCTTTCTGATTTAATACCAGAGGATTCTATTTAGTGTATAAAGCATTCCTTTCCCAACAGCTTCCATGTGCTAGGAACACAGGCAAGCTATTAAGCTGATGCAGGGTTCAACTTATGGGTAAAAATATCCTACTGATGCAATTTTTTTTCACGAACACACATTCATTCTCCCATATCAGAGAAGGCAATAAAGTCATTGTCTGCATATTCATGTAAAGGAAAAGAAAGTAGAGCAGAAATTGGACTGGCTGCAAAAATGCTGCCTTCTGACTAGGGTCTGGATCTACCTAGAGATGCTCTAAGATGATAGTAACAGAAACTATTATCCACCCTGTAACCATGTAAAAAGCAGAAGATGCCAATTCTACCCAGTTACATGAAGGAAAAGAGAGTGAAGAAAGAAATCAGGTAAGATGCCAGCATTCATTGCTGGATCAGGACACAGAAGGGGAAAACTTATGAAGAACTCAAAGTATTTATAAGATTCAGACCAGAAAACCCTAGAACTTTTAGTGTAAGGAGACCAAGACTACTCACCAGAAATGAATAAAGGTCCAGAAAATGAATAATAAAGGAATTTACATATATGCATATAATATATATGCATCTACACACACATATGAACATCTCAACAAGAACACAACATGCAATAATATATATAATATATATCATCAGAGAGGATCCCCAAACTAAAAGAATAACTAAAACCTCAAAAGGAATACAAAGCTTTCTTACAAATATTAGAAGAAAAGTCAACCAATGATTAATGAAAGACAAAATCCTAAGGGCAGCTCAGGAAGGAACATCAGAACATTTACAAAGAGGAATAAAATTAATTTTAAAAGATATTATGATGTAATATAGCTAAGAAATTAGAACTCAACACTGAATTTAAAAAATGTAATTATCAAGAATTCACAATAGAGAAATTAATAGATTCAAAACACAAAAATACCCAAGTTCAGGAAAATTTAATGAACGAGAAGCAATGATAACATTTAAAGAATATATTAATTCAAAGCAACTGATCTTGAAGAGAAGATGCCCAGAGACAATTTAAGGACCTTAGGTCTCCCAGAAGAATGTGACACATTAAAAATAACACTACCACCCTGAGCTATCACAATGTAGAAAATAATAAAAGAAAACTACATAATTTCTTCATATAGATATGTAGTTTGTTGCCTAGATTATTGAGTCAATATATTAGGGGTTAGATCATAGATTCACTGAAGTATATTGTCAGAGATGTCAGAGACCCAACCTGCAATCAAAATGAAATAATTTCTCACTTGTGTACATTTTGACCCTCAGATGCATAGTATGTTGTCATTGTTGTTTATCCTTTGTTTTTGAAGAGGACCAATGATGTCAGTAGGTGGTATCTTGACCTACATATGAATTGTATTTAAGTGAGGCAGAGTTGCATAATATTGTCAACCTTACTTTCTCTTCTGAAATCATCAAAGTCAAGTGATAAGACAAAATATTTGTCTCAAAAAGGGAGTATTTATTAGTATGTATGGACAGAATAATTTCTTCTCACTACCATTTTAATTTCCTTTTTTGAGTATAAGCATCACATTTTAGGCTTATATCCTAGGTACAACTCTGAGTATGTCAAGACCTCATCCTTAAAACAAAAACAAAAACAACAACAACAAAAAAAAACAGACCATTATTGTCAATAGTTCTCCATTGATCATTGAATAAAATCCCCAAATTCTTTAGACTAACATTCAAGTTCACTTCAATCTGCTTGATCCCTTGATATTTATAGGCCAATGTTGCTGATAATCTAACTCTGTGTTATCTGTAATTCATAAAAGTTTTTATATTGATTGTTGGGGAAACTTTAGCAATTGTCTGTAAGGCTCTGGTGATTTGTACTAACAGAAGTAGCTATGACACCTCCCAGTGGTGATTAAATACAGTTTTCCTCATTAAGAAGACAAAATATATACTTATATATCACCACTATCAGCAGTGGAACAAGAGTAAAAATTCACAATTCTTGCAATCCAAACATCTTGCTAATAAAGATCATTCTTCTTCTCTTCTCTTGACCTCCTTCTCTTGCCCTATGACTAGAACACTTGCATAGTATATCTTCTGCAAGATGTGAATTATATGGAAAGATTTTTAAGAGAAGTGAGGACTGTGTCCCCCTACAAACAAATGAAGCATATAGTAGGTGTGAATTGTATGCTAGGCAGTTATAGTAGAGCAGCTAGGTGGCAAGGTGGTTATAGTGCCAGGTCTAGAGTCAGAAAAATTCATCTTCCTAATTTCAAATCTAACCTGAGAAACTTAGCTGTGTTACCCTAGATAAGTCACTTAACCCTGCTTAGCTTAGTTTCCTCATCTATAAAATCTATAAAATGTTCTTGAGGAAGAAATGGTAAATCACTACCGTATCTTTGCCAAGAAAATCCCAAATGGGGTCATAGACAGACAAGACTGACAAACAACTTAACAATAAATTAGAAGCAGGGGATAAAAACACAAAATGAGTCCTTGCCCTTAAGAAGTTCATATAGTTAGGTTCCCATTAGTGGAAATAACGAATCCCTTGAAATGGTTCCATGTATTCAAATTTACAATATTCAAAGTAATTATGTAAAATATGGTCATTGGTTCCAGCCCAATGGAAACATTCAGTGCATATGTGAATAATATGATCACTTACCAGGATTCATTATTCTCACTAACTATATTCTACTGTGGTAGGGGTTCTTAACCTAGAGTCAATGAATTTTTTCATAATATTTTGATAACTCCATTTCAGTATAAATGGTTTCCTTTGTTATCTCTGGATTTTATTTTGTGAATTAAAATATTTTTTAAAGAAGGGCACTACCAAAGGGGTCAAATGATATAAAAAGGGTTAATAATGTCTGTACTAGGGAGATATAACTCATATATGAGATTGAGGACCAGAGTTCTGTAAATGTATCTATTGTCATTTGGTCATATAGTAATGTCTGACTCCTTAAGAATCCTTGGATCACAATACAATAAAATGGGCCCTTCTGTTCTCTATAATCTCAAATCTGTCCAAGTTCATGTTCATTGCTTCCATGTCACTATTTTCCATCTTATCTTCCTCTGCCCCCCTTTTCTTTTGCCTTCAATCTTTTCTTATGTTAGAATCTTTTCCCATGAGTCTTGTATTCTACATAGACTACTTGGCCAAAGTATTTCAGCTTCAGCTTCAGTATGTATCCTTTCAGTAAATATTTTCAACGGTTCCTTGACTGATAGGTCTCCTTGCCACCCAGTGGTCTTTCAAAAATCTTCTCGGGCTCTAAAATTAAACACACACACACACACACACACACACACACACACATTGATTCTGCAGTGTTCAGTTTTCCTTATTGGTCAACTCTCACAGCCATACATTGCTACTGGAAAAAAGTCAGTTTTGACTATACGGACCTTTGTCAACAAGGCAATATCTCTACTTTTTAGCATGCTGTCTGGATTTGTCATAGCTTTCTTTCCAAAGAGCAAGTGTCTTTTAATTTCATGGTTATAGTTGCTGTCTCCGATGATCTTTGAGCCAAAAAATATTAAATCTGATACTGTTTCCATTTCTTCTCCTCCTATTTGCCAGGAAGTGATGGGACCATTTGACATGATCTTATTTTTTCCCCTTAATGTTAAGCTTTAAGCCAACTTGTATACTCTCCTCTTTCACTCTCATCAAGAAGCTTCTTAATCCCATTGAATCTTTTGTCAGAAAGTAAAAAATGAGACAAAATCCTCCAATATTTTCCAGTTATTCTTGGGTAAAAGATGAAGTGGGATAGATGAACTAAGAAGGATTTGAAACTGGTTGAATAAAAAATATCAAAGAGGAAAGTAATAGAGTTGTGGGATTCTCTGCTCTAGTCAGATTATAGAAAAGACACTGATAAACTGAAAAGCATTCTGGAGAAGCTAGCCATAATAGTGGAGTGCATTGAGATTTCACCAAATGTTTTGACTGAAAGAATGTCAGATGTTAAAGCTAGAGAAGAGAAAACTTAGGAGAGAAATGATAGCCAACTTCAAGTAATTATAGTGTGATCATGTGGGAGGGGGATTAGACCTGTTCTTCTTGGTCCCAGAGGCCAATAGCTAGACTTTACTGAAAGGCAGATTTTACCTTGGGAAATAAAAAAGCTCCCCGTTAATTGAGATCTGTAAGTGAAGGATAGATAACTACTTGTTATGTATGGTGAAGAAGGGATTCTTGATCTGGGGGAGTCTTGAACAAGATGGCCTCTGAGGTCCCTTCTAATTCTGAGATACTATATAATAAGGTCCATAATAATGATGATGATAAACTATTTTCATAAATAAAATTGAAGGTAATAACCTGTGACCAGAGCATCATGTGCGAGCCATGTTTTAGCTTTAGAGATGGGTATATGTCGGTGATATTTCTATATTCTCTCTCCTTTTCCTTCTCATGACCAAAGGCCCAGTTCTAGAAGAAATTTAGGTGGAAATGGGGTTTCTGGGTGCACTGCTGAACATAAGCTCTTTCTTCGATTTAAAGTAGAACGGAACCTCAGAGGCCATCTATTAGCATTTTATATATAAGAAAACTAAGGGTGGGAGATATTAAATTGCTTGCCTAAGGTTACACAGCTCATAAATGGCCAGGCCATGAATTGAAACCAGGTATTTTAACACTGAATAAAGAGCTTTTCCCATTGCACCAGAGCAGCAAAGCTAAGGGACTACAAGAAGGATGAAAACCATAACTTGGGTCTCAGACTAGGGCTTGAATCAGGTGATGTCAACTTACCTTAGCCATTGTGGCTGAAGAGAATGGATTGGCCATGGCATTTAGCTGGTACACACAACACTGCTCCACAGTCACTGAGAGGACCGCCAGATTTACTCTGCGGTCCCTTCCTCTTTCCATTTGTTTCAGCCCCTCTGCCAGAAGACATCCTTATTTATGGCCTCTGCATATGTTCTTGGGATGTTTCTACTTAGCAGAACATGAATGTCAATAGGTTCTGCTGTTTTATTAGGTTTATCAAGCAGCAGTCGATCTGGTCTGCTGGCCAGAACGTGGGGATCTGCTATCCTAGCTTCGTCCTAATACAGATGATAACATCTGCTTTTGAATACAGCCTTGGAGTCACGCTTACAATATGTCAGAGTTACATTAAAGCGTTGACGAATCCTGTTTAAATAAACAAAAACTAAACTAACAGAGGGCCTGGCTAGGCCATCTGAAAATACTATACAGTTTTCACATTTGAACAGTCAGTAACAGAGCTCAGCCTTCCTGCTCTTTTTGGAGTCAGTGTTTGGAAGATCTCAAGAAAAGCCTTTTAAAAAATGAAATGGAAGCAGCTTACCGAGCAGAGGGAAGAGATGCCCTAACCATCTTAGAAATGCATTAGGGGTTGCAAATGGACATGAGGCTTCATTGAAATAGGAGACTTTTTTTTGGGGTTGGGGGGAGACTTACACTTTCAATATAAGTGGCTTCCTCCTCAGCAGTGTATTGTCTTAGAGAATAGTCTAGAGCCCTGAGTTGGAGTGATTTGCCAAGGGTCACATAGCCAGTTTGTTTCAGAGGCAATTTTCGTGGCATCATCTAAACTAATATTGTGGGTGGGTAATGTGTAGATAGATATGTGTTTGTAATGGTTCAACAATTAACCCTGAGGGTTGTGGCTTGGAAAACGTATTCATAACATCATAGCAACAACAACAACAAAAAAAAAACAAGCCCCTGATTTGTAGCATATGGCAGTTTCCAACTTATAAATGTTCACACTAAAAAATTTAACAATTGACTCTCACAAGACAGAAAAAAACTGGTTTCAACACAACCCTGAATACCTACTTGCTCATTTCTTGTTAAATCTCAAGATATTCATCATTAGAAAGTTGGTGACCAAGCAAGGATTTGGAGTGGGAGAACCATCCCAGTAACAATAGGTATGCTGGGTCATCATGAGTGACTATTATAACTTAAAGAAATAATTATAGTTGCCTGTAGAGAGAATACATGTATACGTTACATATACACCAATGGAATCATGGATCATCTTAAGTATTTAATGGCAAAGTGATTTTTTACAGTTTGTTTGGGAACTTTAGAAGTTCGAATGTGTCTAAGCAAAATAATTAATGGCCTTCCATCATTACAAATCTTTAAATCATTGCTTGTATGGGCAGTGACATTATGTAGTGGAATGCATGTTGAATCTGGAGTCTAAGTTCCATTCAGATCCTACCCCTGCTATTTACTACCTTTGTGACCCTTGACAAATTTCTTTGCCTGCTTGGCTCCAGCTTCCTGATCTGTGAAACTGGGCTGCAGTCTCTTTATTTAAATGTAAAATAAAGGTTTTTTTTTTTCTTTTTTGAGGCCACACCTCATACCCAGCAAATTGCTAAAAGAGAATAGTCAATTATGTGGAAGGACTGTGGAATTATGGGTATATGCCCCTACATTGTTAGTGGAGCTTTGAAACATTTTGAAAAGCAATTTGGAATTAGGCAAATATAATCATTAAAATGTTCATACCTTTATACTATTAGGATGATACCCCAAAGGAGAATTCTGATAAGAAAACAATCATTTTATACACCAAAATATTTAAAGCAGCAGTTTTTGTGATAACAGAATTTAGAAGCAAAGTAGATGTTCATTCACTAGGGAATGGCTAAACTAATTGTGCACCATGAATGTAATAAAATATTAAAGTGCTAGAAAAAAGTGATGAATATGATGAATATAAGACACATTTTTTGCTGCTGAGTCTTTTCAGTGGCATCTGATTCTTTTTCATTCCAATATTGAGGTTTTCTTGGCAAAGATATTAGTTTATTAGTGTGGTTTGCCATTTCCTTCCCCAGCTCATTTTATAGATGAGGAACTGAGGCAAACAGGGTTAAATGATTTGGCTGGAGTCACATAGTCAGTAAGTGGCTGAGGCCAGATTATCTACTGCACCACCTATATGCCCCATAGAGAAGCATAGAAAGACTTAAATGAACTGATGCGGAATGAAGTAAGTAGAGCCAAGAAAATACAAACACTGGTTACAATAATATAAATGGAAAGAACCACAAAAGAAAAATAAACAAAGTTAATCAAAAGTCAATACTACAAAGTTACAATGAAGAAGCAAGCATAGCACCAAAGAAGAGAGATAAAAAGACATCCCCACCTTTTTGTAGAGGTAGGAGGTCCATGAGTATTGTACATTGTTCATATTTTCAGATGTTTTGTATATATTGATCTGTTTTACTGATTGTTTTCCCTTTTTGTCTTTAAAAATGTTATTTGTCATAGGAGATGGCTCTCTCAGAGGGGAGAGAGGAGGAATACTGGCAAAAATTTTGGTGATAGAAAACGAAAGACATCAATAAAAATTTATTTAAAAAACAATGTGAAGGGTTGGACTCAATGTCCTCTCTAAGGTCCCTTCTAGCTTTAAATCTATGATATGATAATATTAGAGATGGTGGACCTGTTGGGGCTACCTCCAAGGATTTTGAGTGTTCAAATGAAGTAAATGTTTTACTGAATATCTCAGAACTAGTAAGGTCAATCTAGAGGGAAATGGGCTACATGTAGGCTCTTCTGACAATGAAAATCCAGGAAACAATTTCTTGAAACTGGAGCCAGGAAATTACAGCCTATTTAGCAGCGTGATATAGTATTCTATTCAATCCAAGCAACATTGATTGAACGCCTACCCTGTGCTATCATTGGGCTCTTTGCTGTGGGGGGTACAAAGATGACAAACACCAAATGTGTGTTTTTCAGTTCCAGATAGAGTATGATGGGGACAAAGGAGAGATCCAGATAAAGTGTTCCAAGGAGAATGGAGGTGAGAGAGCTCACATTCATCTGTATAAATAAGGATGGCTTCATGAAGCAAGTTGTGAGAGCTTAATCTTGAAAGAAGTGAAGGATTTTAGTAGGTGGAAAAATGGGAGGAAATTCCCAACCTTAGGGGGAGGCTAAGTTGGGGTAACTGTTAAGAAGGGGTGTTGCTAGTGGATAGAGTGCTGAACACAGAATGAGGGAAGACCTGAGTTCCAGTCTTTCCCCAGACCCTTATTAATTATATTACTTTTCTCAAGTCACTGACCCCCTACTAGCCTCAGTTATCTCTATCAGTAAAATGGTGATAATGGCCACATTCTCTTCACCAGGTAGAGATGTGAGGATCAAAGGAGATTGTGTCTACAATGTCCTAAAAGTCTTAGTTCAGGTTTTAGTTTTAATGCTGAAAACTATTTAAAAGTTTTTCTTTTCTTTTTTTTAAAGCTTCAATAGCTATTAAAGCTTAAACTGTCATTAAGACTGCAGGGACAATCTTTAGTAAAGCATTCGGTAAAGCAAATGTAACATAGGTTTGATTAGACCCAACTTGCTACCTGGATCTGAAACCAACTCCAGAAAACTTAACCCTTCAAGGCAGGAAACTCCCCTCCTGGGCTTACCTGTCTTACTTGGTAGTTTCCTCAGTTATCTACTATATTGAGAATGAACTCCTCTCATGTGTCCCTTTGCATTCCAACTGTCTTGTCAAAAGCTGCCTTCCAGATCCTCATTTCCCATATCTTAAATCAAAAGCCAATCAATTCTGTTCTTGTTCCTGGAAACGATGTCTCATTCTAGTTCTCTATGGCTTCTTTGTCTCAACTAAAGTCCCTTCTTCTCCCAGAAGCCTTTGCTAGGGCAGTTTAAATCTTTAGCAACTTCTTTTATAAATTACCTTCAATTAACCCCGTGTATATTTTTGTGTGTTCATAGTTGCTTGTATGGGGTCTCGTCCATTGGACTATACGCTCCTCAAGGGCAGAGAATGATATTTTGCTTTTCCTTGTATCCTCAGTACTGTATAGTATGTGGTATATAGTAGATGGAGTCAAGAAAACCCGTTTAAATCTTACTTCAAACACTTTGCTTTCATGTGCCACCTTAGGGAAATCATTTTGGCTCTGTTTCCTCATTTATAAAATAGGTATAATATACCTGCTTTCCAAGGGGGTTGTGGAGATAAAATGAAATATTTGTAAAATGCTTCACAAAACTAAAAATACGGGACAATAATGATTAAAATAAAAATTAGGGTTTGTTGAATTGGCATAACTACAGCTCAACTCACTGTCCCTGTAATCTTTTAAGTCAAAATACTCCTCCCTCTTGGCCACTATTGTCTCCTCTATTAGAATGTAAGAACCTTGAGAGCAGGAAAGATTTCCATCTTTGGTATTCATAACCCCAAAACTTAGAACACAGTAAATATTTAATAAATGTACTTCACTAATTCATTTCACTCATTCATTTACTCACTTAGCATGGAGTCTGTTAAGGGAAGCAGAATTAGGAGACGCTGGAAAGGTATATTTAAAGCACAGTAGTTCATGTTTTTGCCTAAAGGCTGTAGGGAGTCATGGGAATTATTTGAGTGGAGGAGTGACTTGGTTAGGTGAGTGCATTTAGGAAGGCTATTTTGTCATTTGTGTGGAGAAAGGTTTAGGAAAAGGAGAGACTGGAGACAATTAGAAAGCTATCATAATAGTCCAAGGAAGGAAAGGGACTCTTATAGGACAGACTCAATTTTAATTTTTAGTTGTTAATAAGAAGTATTTATGAACTTACACCAACTATGCTAACTGCCCACCCTTGAATTGTCAGTGAACCTTAGAACCATTTATTTCCTTTTTTTTTGCATAATGGTGCTGGTCATGTCACTGTTGTTTAGTCACTTTCCAGTTAGATTCAGTTAGAACCCATTTGGAGTTTTCTAAGTAAGGATAATGGAATGATTTTGCCATTTCCTTCTCCAGCTCATTTTATAGATAAGGAAACTGAGGTAAACAGGGTTAAGTGGCTTGCCCAGGGTCACAGGTAGAAAGTGCCTGAGATGAGATTTGAACTCATGAACATGAATCTTCCTGACTCCAGGCCCAACATTCTACCCATTGCAATGCTTAGCTGTCCTGGACTGCAGCTATAAACACAGTCCAATAGTTCTGTCTCAAAACAACCTGAGATACTGTATATAGAGTGAGAGGGAGGGTATTGGTGGGACTAGATGGAAGGTCTGAGATTACCAATTCAAAATAGAATTCTACTTACTGATTGCATGCCAAAGGAATCCAAATGGTCAAAGGTTTATGTAGAAACATGTACAAATTTCCAGTTGATGTGAGCAAGAGGCATGTCTGTATAGTAAGAATTATTTGACTGTTGAAATGGTTTTGAACCATTATAAACATGGTGACCCAGAAAATGGAGGAATTGAGGAGATATTTAGAAAATGGAAGAGTGGTACTGGAGGTAATGTAGTGGTACTGTACCTGAGGAGTTTGGTGGAGAAGTATAGACAGCAGTAGGACGGCAAGTATAGAGTTACAAAAAGGAGAATTGTCAAGAAGGATATTTTGCTGTCATATTATTTTCAAGTCTGAGAACATTCAAGAGTTCTTATAATCATTGAAATAATTTCAACACTACAGATAAGATCTTTTTTCCTTCTTTTAGGAAAATAAATGGCATCAAACTACTATAATCATAGCAATTTAGCATTAATACTAGAAACAGTGCATGGATGGTATCATTGAAAGAGCACTGGAATCAGATTAGGGAAGTTAAATTTGGAACTTCCTCAACCTCGACTAACTCATCTCTGAAGTCATTGAATTTTATGGAGGCTCAATTTTCTTAACTTTAAAATGATAATAATCATTACCTACAAAGATGTTAGAAGAAAGTACTTTATACATGTTGCTTATTATTTATTTTAAAAGACATTCAACCTTTAGTTTCTAATTATTGGTAGTTTCTCTCATATTTAGAGTGACAAAAAGAAAGTCGAAAGAGGGGACTACTTTTTTAACCCTCAAAAATCAGATATTGATTCATCAACCAGTTTAGAGAGAAAACCAGATATTTTAAAATTTAGTTTGAATTGATTGCAACTTCAGATACTATTTTTCTTTTCCAGATATTTGAGGCTATTTTATGGGCATACCTAGTAATCTTTTTTTTTTTGTTTGTTTTTTGTTTGTTTGTTTTAAATATATTTTATTTGATCATTTCCAAGCATTATTCGTTAAAGACATAGATCATTTTCTTTTCCTCCCCCCCACCCCCCATAGCCGACGCGTAAGTCCACTGGGCATTAGATGTTTTCTTGATTTGAACCCATTGCTTTGTTGATAGTATTTGCATTAGAGTGTTCATTTAAAGTCTATCCTCTGTCATGTCCCCTCAACCTCTGTATTCAGGCAGTTGCTTTTTCTCGGTGTTTCCACTCCCATAGTTTATCCTTTGCTTATGAATGGTGTTTTTTTTCTCCTGGATCCCTGAAAGTTGTTCAGGGACATTACACCGCCACTAATGGAGAAGTCCATTACGTTCGCTTATACCACAGTGTATTAGTCTCTGTGTACAATGTTCTCCTGGTTCTGCTCCTCTCGCTCTGCATCACTTCCTGGAGGTTGTTCCAGTCTCCATGGAACTTCTCCACTTTATTATTCCTTTGAGCACAATAGTATTCCATCACCAACATATACCACAGTTTGTTCAGCCATTCCCCAATTGATGGGCATCCCCTCGTTTTCCAGTTTTGGGCCACCACAAAGAGCGCAGCTATGAATATTTTTGTACAAGTCTTTGTGTCCATTATCTCTTTGGGGTACAGACCCAGCAGTGCTATGGCTGGGTCAAAGGGTAGATATTCTTTTGTCGCCCTTTGGGCATAGTTCCAAATTGCCCTCCAGAATGGTTGGATCAGTTCACAACTCCACCAGCAATGAATTAATGTCCCTACTTTGCCACATCCCCTCCAGCATTCATTACTTTCCTTTGCTGTTATGTTAGCCAATCTGCTAGGTGTGAGGTGATACCTCAGAGTTGTTTTGATTTGCATCTCTCTGATTATAAGAGATGTAGAACACTTCTTCATGTGCTTGTTAATAGTTTTGATTTCTTTATCTGAGAACTGCCTATCCATTTCCCTTGCCCATTTATCAATTGGAGAATGGCTTGATTTTTTGTACAATTGATTTAGCTCATTATAAATATGAGTAAACCTTTGTCAGAGGTTTCTATGAAGATTTTTTCCCAATTTGTTGTTTCCCTTCTGATTTTAGTTATATTGGTTTTGTTTGTACAAAAGCTTTTTAGTTTGATGTAGTCAAAATTATTTATTTTACATTTTGTGATTCTTTCTATATCTTGCTTGGTTTTAAAGCCTTTCCCCTCCCAAAGGTCTGACATGTATACTATTCTGTGTTTACCCAATTTACTTATGGTTTCCTTCTTTATGTTTAAGTCACTCACCCATTTTGAATTTATCTTGGTGTAGGGTGTGAGGTGTTGATCTATTCCTAGTCTCTCCCACACTGTCTTCCAATTTTCCCAGCAGTTTTTATCGAATAGTGGATTTTTGTCCCAAAAGCTGGGATCTTTGGGTTTATCGTATACTGTCTTGCTGAGGTCGTTTTCCCCCAGTCTATTCCACTGATCTTCCTTTCTGTTTCTTAGCCAGTACCAAATTGTTTTGATGACTGCTGCTTTGTAATATAGTTTGAGGTCTGGGACTGCAAGGCCCCCATCATATGTGTTTTTTTTCATTATTTCCCTGGATATCCTTGATCTTTTGTTCTTCCAAATGAACTTTGTTATGGTTTTTTCTAAATCAGTGAAGAAGTATTTTGGTAGTTCAATGGGTATGGCACTAAATAGATAAATAAGTTTGGGTAGGATGGTCATTTTTATTATATTGGCTCGTCCTATCCATGAGCAGTTAATGTTTTTCCAATTGTTCAAGTCTAGTTTTAGTTGTGTGGCGAGTGTTTTGTAGTTGTGTTCATATAGTTCCTGTGTTTGTCTTGGGAGGTAGATTCCTAGGTATTTTATTTTGTCTAAGGTGATTTTGAATGGGATTTCTCTTTCTAGTTCTTGCTGCTGAGCTGTGTTGGAGATATATAGAAAAGCTGATGATTTATGTGGGTTTATTTTGTATCCTGCAACTTTGCTAAAGTTGTTGATTATTTCAATTAGCTTTTTGGTTGAATCTCTAGGATTCTTTAAGTAGACCATCATGTCATCCGCAAAGAGTGATAACTTGGTCTCCTCCTTGCCTATTCTGATGCCTTCAATTTCTTTATCTTCTCTAATTGCTACTGCTAGTGTTTCTAGTACAATGTCAAATAGTAGAGGTGATAATGGGCATCCTTGTTTCACTCCTGATCTTATTGGGAATGCATCTAGTTTATCCCCATTGCAGATGATATTAGCTGTTGGTTTTAGATATATACTGTTTATTATTTTTAGGAATGACCCTTCTATTCCTATGCTTTCTAGTGTTTTTAATAGGAATGGGTGTTGTATTTTATCAAAGGCTTTTTCTGCATCTATTGAGATAATCATGTGGTTCTTGCTAGTTTGCTTGTTGATGTGGTCAATTATGTGGATGGTTTTCCTAATGTTGAACCAGCCCTGCATCCCTGGTATGAATCCTACTTGATCATGGTGAATGATCCTTCTGATCACTTGCTGGAGTCTTTTTGCTAGTATCCTATTTAAAATTTTTGCATCTATATTCATTAGGGAGATTGGTCTATAGTTTTCTTTCTCTGTTTTTGACCTGCCTGGTTTTGGAATCAGTACCATGTTTGTGTCGTAAAAGGAGTTTGGTAGAACTCCCTCTTTGCTTATTATGTCAAATAGTTTGTATAGTATTGGGGTTAACTGTTCTCTGAATGTTTGATAGAATTCACAGGTGAATCCATCAGGCCCTGGGGATTTTTTCTTAGGAAGTTCTTTGATGGCTTGATGGATTTCAATTTCTGATATGGGATTATTTAAGAATTCTATTTCCTCTTCTGTTAGTCTAGGCAGTTTGTATTTTTGTATATATTCATCCATTTCTCCTAAATTGGTGTATTTATTGCCATATAATTGGGCAAAGTAATTTCTAATGATTGCCTTAATTTCCTCCTCATTGGAGGTGCTGTCCCCCTTTTCATCTTTAATGCTGTGAATTTGCTTTTCTTCCTTCCTTTTTTTAATTAGATTGACCAGTACTTTGTCTATTTTGTTTGTTTTTTCAAAGTACCAGCTTCTTGTCTCATTTATTAAATCAATAGTTCTATCACTTTCGATTTTATTAATTTCTCCCTTAATTTTTAGGATTTCTAATTTGGTTTTCTGCTGGGGGTTTTTAATTTGATCGCTTTCGAGTTTTTTCAATTGCATTTCCAATTGATTGATCTCTGCTCTCCCTTGTTTGTTAATATGAGCTTTCAGGGATATGAATTTGCCTCTGATTACCACTTTGGCTGCATCCCAAAAGGTTTGAAAGGATGTTTCGCCATTGTCATTTTCCTTGATGAAATTATTAATTGTTTCTATGATTTCTTCTTTAGCTAAACGGTTTTGGAGTATCATATTGTTTAATTTCCAATTGGTTTTAGATTTGGTTTTCCATGTACCATTACTAATCATTATTTTTATTGCCTTGTGATCTGAGAAGGCTGCATTCATTATTTCTGCTTTTTTGCATTTGTGTGCTATGTTTCTGTGACCTAATGTATGGTCAATTTTTGTGAATGTGCCATGTGGTGCTGAGAAGAAGGTGTATTCCTTTTTATCCCTATTTATTTTTCTCCATATGTCTATTAATTCTAATTTTTCTAAGATTTCATTCACTTCTTTTACCTCTTTCTTATTTATTTTTTGATTTGATTTATCTAAATTTGATAATGGTTGGTTTAAGTCTCCCACTAGTATGGTTTTATTGTCTATTTCTTCCTTCAATTCTCCTAGTTTCTCCATTAGAAATTTGGGTGCTATATTATTTGGTGCATACATGTTGATTAATGATATTTCCTCATTGTCTAGAGTCCCTTTTAACAAAATATAATTACCTTCCCTATCCCTTTTGATCAGGTCTATTTTTGCATTGGCTTTATCAGATATCATGATTACCACTCCTGCCTTCTTTCTATCAGTTGAGGCCCAGAAGGTCTTACTCCATCCTTTAATTCTGACCTTGTGGGTGTCAACCCGCCTCATGTGTGTTTCTTGAAGACAACATATGGTAGGGTTTTGGATTCTAATCCATTCAGCTATTCGTCTACGTTTTATGGGTGAGTTCATCCCATTCACGTTCAAAGTTATGATTGTCATTTGTGGACTCCCTGGCATTTTGATTGCCTTCCCTAATTCTAACCTTTTCTTCTTCGGCTCTACCTTTTAGTCCAGTGATTTACTTTGAATCAGTCCCCCTTGTCCCCTCCCTTGATGTTTCCCTTTTTAGTCCCTCCCTTTTTGTTCCCTCCCCCTCCCCCCTCTCTTTCCCTCCCTTTTTGTTCTCCCTCTCCCCCTCCCCCCCTTGGTTTTCCCTTCTCCTTACCCTTGTTGGGTAAGATAGAATTCAAGATCCCAATGGATCTGGATGTTTTTCCCTCTCAGAGTTGATTTCCCTGAGATTGAGGTTTAAGTAAACCCCCCCCCCCCTCTCTTCCTCTCCTTCTTATAGGAGTTTTCTTCCCCTCCCCTTCCCCTGTGAATCTTTGTGTGAGAACCATTATTCTATTTGGTCTTTCTTTACCCCCTATTTATACATTACATTTTCCCCACATATTAGTATACATAGGTTGATATAAATGTAGTCCTTATAGAAGAGAGTTTGAGTAAAAGAAGATAACATTTTTCCCCTTTCCTTAATATTTACCTTTTCAGGTATTCCTTGCTCTTTGATTTTCGGTATCAAACTTTCCACAGAGCTCTGGTCTTTTCTTTGCAAAAAGTTGGAAGTCTTCTATTTTGTTGAATGCCCATACTTTCCCTTGGAAGTATATAGTCAGTTTTGCTGGGTAGCTGATTCTTGGTTGGAGACCCAGCTCTCTTGCCTTTCTGAAGATCATGTTCCATGCCTTACGATCATTCAGCGTAGAACTTGCAAGGTCTTGTGTGACCCTGATTGGCATTCCTTTATATCTAAATTGTCTTTTTCTGGCTTCCTGTAGGATTTTTTCTTTTGTTTGATAGCTTTGGAATTTGGCAATTACATTCCTGGGAGTTGTCTTTTGGGGGTTTAGTGTAGAAGGTGTTCTGTGAGCTCTGTCAGTGGCTGTATTGCCCCCTTGTTCTAGAATCTCTGGGCAATTTTCTTTGATTATATCTTGTATCACCATGTCCAGTTTGGTGTTTATTTCTGGCTTTTCTGGGAGTCCAATTATTCTTAAATTTTCTCTTCTCCCCCTGTTTTCCAGATCTATCACCTTGTCGGTGAGATATTTTATGTTCTCTTCTAATTTCTTGGTGTTTTGGCTTTGCTTTATTAGTTCTTGCTTTAAAGCCTGGTTTTCTTTTACAGTTTGGTCAAACTGGTTTTGTAGATGCGTGAATTTCTTTTGCATCATTTCCCACTTTTCCTCCCAGAGGGCTTCCATCTTTTTGGTCCTTTCTGATTCAAATTCTTCATGGGTTTGTGGAGAGTTTCTATTTTCTTTGGAAGATTTTGGAGAATTTTCTTGTATAGCTTCTTCTATCTGCTCTGTATTTTGTATTTTGGCTCCATAGAATGTGTCCAGAGTCGCCCCTTTCTTCTTATTTTTCTTGGTATTTTGGGGCTTCTGTGCTTCTGTGGAGTTTGTCATCTCTGAACGTGGAGGATTGGCTTTTCTTGTCTTTGTCTGGTGATCAGAGGCTTTAGTCCTGGGCAGATGTTGGTTCTATGAGCGTTCCCTGGGTTAAACTGAATATGCCTCACTGGAACTGGAATGGAAGGGTCGGACCACGAGGCCACACTCTCCCCCTGGCTCGATTTCCGGAAGTTGCCTTCAGAATCCCTGGCCGTGAGGCTGTTTCGTCGGCCTGCGGGGGGATGGGCTGCCGCTTCCCCAAGCTCCGAGAGCACAGACTTTCACTGAGACTTGGATAGCAGGATCCAGCCCGTGAGGCTGTCTTGCCCGCCCTGAGGGTTGCTGTTGTTTTGACCAGCTCTCTGCAGCGGAGGCCCCAGGCAGTAACTTTCACCCAGACCGATGGGCTCTCTGCAGCGGAAGCCCCATGCAGTAACTTTCACCCGGACTGGGACTTGGGTAGAAGACCCTGAGGGTTGTTGTTCCTCAGACCCTGCTCTCTGAGCCCGGCGAGGCTGCCGCTTCCGGGAGCCTTGGACTCTGCGCTCCTACCCCTGAGGTCCGAGGGATCTCGGGTTCTGGCTTTTAAGGGGAGCCGTACCTTTTGAACCGGGTCCAGGTCCAGGAGGAGGGTTCCCAGGGTCTGTGCTGTTGATCGTTTTGAATTTCGGCGCCTTAGGAGCTTCTAGTTTGAGATCGGTCGGGAAGGGTTTTCCGGAGATCTGAACTTCAGCTTTCTCTAAGCCGCCATCTTAACCGGAAGTCCCCCTAGTAATCTTTTATGGGACAAGGAGATGCTAATCTTCCAAGTGATCAAAACTCATTCCCAAAGTTCTTTTTTTTTTTTAATTCTTGGTCTTAAGACAGTTCAGGAATGAGACATTTTTAATCTTCTTCTTCCTGCCATTTTCAGTCATTTCCCATGTCTTGTTAGTCAATTTATTATTTTTATTAGTATTATGTATGTAGGGAATGAGTAATTTAAAATAATGAATCAGTCACTAATTAAAATCAACTTGGCACCAAGGAGAGCCCTCTGTCCAGGTGTTCCAAGTGGAGGCTTGGCTCTCCAAGCATCATCTCCTAAGTGTCTCCCCTGATCCCTTGTAAGGTTGACTTGGACAGACCATCCCTTTGTGCCTAGGGAAGGGAGCCCATCACTTTAGCTCTCTAAGACCTCCCCATTGTGCCACTCCCCTCCCTTCCTAGACCCTGGCTTGCCCAGTTCTCCCTCCTCTATGTCCTGGCTCAACACCATGTCCATCCCCTGCCTGTCTACCTGAGGCACCGGCTGTGCTTTATGAAGTCTGAAATTTTCAACTGGTTGTGTCTTTCCATGCAAACTCATTAGGCACTATTTACACCCACTGCAGCTGCGAAGAGAGAGGTTCTGAACTCTGGCATTCTACAGTAGGCTTTGTTTCTCATTTACATTTGCATATTAAAGTGTTTGCCTGAAATAGGCTATTGAAATTAATTCAGGATTAATTGGTGTCTTTATCTCATTAGGACAATCTAATTTAAGGATGATGAAATTGTTTAGCCTCCCGTTTGCATAATTAGATTGCTTTGAATTGCTGTCATTATTGGCTCTTTAGCATCATCTGTAGGCCTCAAACAGACAAGAGCTTCAACCTCATAAAGACCAATCATGTGTTACAGCAGAGCACTGTTAACCCCTTTTAACCCAGACTCTGTCAGATTAGCAGTCACACAATAGAATGGTCTTGTTCCCTGGGAGCCACAGGAACTCCTTGATTTTCCAATCCTAGAGATCTGGATTCTTCTCCTTCCCTATATTTATCTTTGGCCCATACATGAAAGCTCTCTGTGAACACCCAGCTACCAAGGGACCTCTTCCTGGCTCCCCTTCATCTGGGCTCTGATAAATTCAAGTTTATACTGAATTTTAAGGTTAACAAAGACTTTCTGGGGGAGGTAGTAAAAGTTTTATTATCTTTTCCATTTTGTGGATGGAGAAATTAAGGGACACAGAGATGAAGTGACTTATCTAGGGTCTCAAGAAGAAGCAAAAGTTAGCATTTGAGCAAAACTACGGTCGCTTCAAATCAGTCTTTCAGGAGAACAGGAGAGACACTTAAGAGATGATGCATGGAGAGTCAAGCCTTCACTTGGCACACCTGGACAGAGGTCTCTTCTTGGTGCCAAGTTGGTTTTAATTAGTGACTGATTCATTATTTTAAATTAGTCATTCTGCAAATATTTAATACTTATATAAATAACAAATTGACTAACAAGACATGTCAAATGACTAAAAATGGCAAAAAGAAGATTTAAAATATTATGTTACTGAACTGAGATCAGATCTTCTGATTCTAAGATCAATGACTTTCCACCAGACCATGCTGCTGTACATCTCAACTCACCACATAAGCATTCTTATCTACTCTCCTCTATTCATAAATGCAGACAGTGCTTGAAGACTTCTGCCAGGAATCCCCAAGCTATTGGGCTTATACTTGGATTTGTTTCCTTTCCTGGTAATCCAAGTTTAGCCCACAGAACCCACTATTATTGGGTTAACTCCTTGGGGACCAGCAAACAAGATTCTACAAATCGTGCATTGCTATTCTGAGAGGAATAGATAAATATTATGGCACAAATAATTTAATTTGCATTATATCCTATGGATTAAGGAATGAAAATAGTGTTAGAAAGTTCTAGTAAATTTAAGTCAATAAATATTCACTGAATGCATATCTTATGTTAGACACTCTACTGGGTTCTGGGAAAACAAGGAGCAAAATGAAAGTCTTTACCCTCAAGGAGCTTATGTTCTACTGAATCTCTAAATAATTAGCTTTGACTTGGGTGACCTCAGACAAGTCAAATCCCCTCTTTCAAACTCAGCTTTCTGAGGTCTGAAATAAAAGATAGAATAGATAATATCAGAGTAGCATGGAATATTAGAGTTGGATTGGACTTTAGAAGTCAACTAATCCTAGTTGTACATAATAATAATAGCTAACATTTAGCTAGTCTTTTAAGGACTGAAAGGTTCTTTAGAAATATTTTTCTTTTGATTCTTGCAACAACCTTTAGGGGTAGTTGCTATTATTATCCTCATTTGAGATGAAATGAGAAAAAGGAGACTTGGTGCCCAAGATCACATAATTAGTGTGTATCTAAAGTAGGTTTTAAATTCAGGTCTTTGTGAGTCAAATCCAGCTCTTGACAACAATATCTACTACCTGAACAGAAATAATAGCATTACACTGTTAACCAGTAATCTAATCATTGCTGGAAGAACCCCAGGGTTGAAAAACTTAGTATCTCCCAAGTAAATATATTGTACTTTGGATTTCTTTCAAAGTCATTTTTTTCTTCTTTGCATTGAACTGAATTTTTAAAGTTGCTCCCAACTCCTATGTCCTATGGCTCCACTCTGTACCAACCATTAGGCAAGAAGACTTTACTGGGATATAAAAATCTAAAAAAGTAGCCTTTAAACTGAATTCAACGTGTTCTTTGAAGTGGTATTTAACGAAGGAAATCATTTGAGAGATAACCTACCTGGAGAAATTAAAGTGGTTTAATTAATTAAATAGCAATCTATAAGAATCTCCCTAAATTTTGAGCCAATGTGGGATTTGTCCCCTGAAAAGTTGAAGCTGTCATTGACTCTGGCAGTAATGATAATAAGAAAAAAATTTTAATGATAACTAGAATGAATATAGTGCTTTACTCTCTTTACAAATGCCATCTACTTTATTCTCACAATGACCCTGTGAAATAGGTGCAGATATTATTATGATTAGAAATAGGGAAACTGAGACAGGCAGACACTAAATGACTTGCCCAAGGTCAAACAACTAGGAAGCATTACAGGCTGCATCTGAACGCCAGTTCTTCCTCATTCCAGGTCCTATATTCTAACTGGCAAGTCACCTAGAAATGACAGATTCATAGAATGTAAGAGCTGAAAGGTAAGAGCCCATTTAGCTCATGATCTTCATTTTCCATATGAGGGAGTTAAGGCCCAGAGAGGATAGAAGTTATCCTTTCAAAATCACATAACAAATGAGGATGTGGAGTTTCCAAAATTTCCACATATTCAAAGATGCATCAATACCTTGTTGTCATGACAACTCTTGTGCTTCCCTTGCTTGGAGCATCTTTAAATGTACTTAGAAATGGCTCTCACTCCTTAATGGAAACCACTGCCTAACAAAGCAACCCTTCCCAAACTATTATAAAGGAGGTAGCTAAAATAAAAATGAGGGAAAATATTATAGAGCCCAAATAAGCAAACTTTAAGCTTGAACTTTAGGACATTGTTATCGAGGGTTTCCCTAATTATACATTCCTTTATATGAATTGCTGGATATTATTTCTTCTCTGTATTCTAAAGATAAAGGGTTAGTATTTTTATCCCCATTTTATTGATGAAACAAATGTTGTCTGGAAGAGTAGTAATGATATATCTAGGTCCCTAAAGTCCATGGAAGAGGGAAGACTTTAAATGAGATTCCCCCTTCCCCACTTTGAATTGTATTTATAGCTAGCTTGACTTCCAAATGGTAGGGATTTTATTGTGCTTCTCACTACTAATGTGAACTCAAACAATTTACTTAACCCTTCTGGGACTCAGTTTCTCTTGTTTATAAGTCAAGTCAAACCAAAAAGCACTTAAGTGCCTATTTTGTAATATTAAGGTGTTGATCTAGAAACCTTCTAAGGTTATTTCCAGCTTGAAATCCATTTCTATAAAGGTTTTATTAGACTGTAAATGCTCAACTAACATTAAGTAACATATGTATGTATACATATATATATATATATATATATATATAGTAGCTAGCACTTATATAACTCTTTTAGTCAGAAAATAAACTGTTATTAAGCACCTACTATTTGCCAGGAACTATGCCAAGTGCTGGGGATACAAAAGGAGTCAAAAGATAATTCCTGCCCCTAAAGAGGTCACAATCTAATTGATTTCAGGTCTAAAGCTTTTAAGGTTTGTGGAAAGTGTATTTGGGTTAGAATGATGAAAAATAAGTTTTAGTCCTTGCTCCTAAGTAAAAATTAGTTCTAAGATGATAGGTCAGTGACTAGCTTCTTTGGGCCCCCATGTCATTGTTGCTAAAATGAGAAGTGGCTTAGTTGCTTTCTGGAGTATTTTCCAACTCTATCTTTTCTTTTATACTTGTATTCTCAGTGGTCAGTATGTAGCTAATTAATAAGCTTATTAATAATTTTAATTCATTCATTTTAAATTTCTTTTAATATTTCCAAGCTAATCAGTCTCTTCAATTTGCTTTATATAAGGCCATATCTGGTAACAGATATTGAATACTGATATGATATTGTCCCATGACAATGTTCAGGAACTTTTTCATCAAGTGGTAAAAAAGTCACAATGACCACCACTTCACTGTGTCCTTGAACAGAAGATACCCTCCCAAGATCAGATGAGAATGAGGGCATCATTGTTCAGTTTGAAAAATGGAGGTGCTTCCAGGAAATGATCACCTACAATCTGGACCACCCTCACATTCCCAGCTGCATGTGAAATACTAGTTTTATAGTAAATGGATCACCAGTTTTACCCCGTTGTAATGAAAACTAGAGCACAAGCGAGGCTGCTTGGTGAGTCAGTTCACGTTTGGCAACATCTGGATATGTCTCATCACATTGCAAATTTATGACCCTGGAAACAACATGCTGATGTTGATGATCTTTTGCAAGAAGAACCCTGAGTTGTAAACCTATGACCATTGCCAAGGCAAGGGGATAGAGTCAACTCTCTGATCTGACAGCTCTACTGGTCTGGGTCAGGCAGTTAAAGAGATGGAATGTTCACCTGTCCTAAACAGAGATGGTTTGTGAGAGCAAAGCAGAGAAGAAAAATTAAAGAGTAAAAGTAGCAGTGGCCCATTGGCAAGGCTGAGAAAGCTAGGGTAAGGTTTCAAACTGATCAAATGCAAAGAGGTAGATAAAAGTCTTTGTCCAAAAGTTGGACTATTTATTAGTTCAACCAATGGAAGTAGCATGAATTTAAGATATACTATTAGTTTATTCCTGTTTTCTTCTATTCAGAATATGGCTGAAGGAGTCAGACAAACTAGCAAAGGTGAAAAATAATCATTCAAAATATTAAAATGAATCAAGCAACTTTCTCTCATGAAAATCAAGTTATGGGAATGTTAAGATATTCTTGAATTAGTTTATAGATATGAAGTGAAAAGTAGGATATTATTTATAAAATATTACAATCTATAGATGGAATAAATCAATATGAGAATAAATAAGACATACATTAAGAATTTATTATGTGTAAAGTATTAGGAAGACATTTTTTTTCAAAAAGTGAGACAATTCCTGTTATCAAGGAGCTCACATTCTTATGAAGGAAATAGCACAGGAATGAATGTCTTCACTTTGTCTCCCACATGCTCAGGTTCCTGACTTCTAAAAATATGACACAAAATAAAATTTAAATGTTGTCTAAGTATCTAAATAATTAATCAAATAATCTCAAGAAGCAATTATTAGGTGATTTCTACATGACTGGTACTGTGCTAAGAATTGAGGATATGAAGAGAAATGAAAATAGTCCCTGCCCTCAAGAAGCTCACATTCTAATAGGGAAGGCAAAAACAAAAACAAAAAAGGCAAGGAATTATGAGTGAACTATTTTAACAATTTAACTTGGAGATAATTTCAGAGGCAAGATCCTAGAGTAAATGGAGATCAGGAAAAACTTCTTGGAGATTTTAAGACTAACTAAAACCTGAACAGATTCAGGGAAATTAAAAGGCAGAGATGAAGAGGGAGGCCAGGCAAAGGTGACAACCAGTGATACTACACAAAGGCAGGAGAGATTTCTTTGTATGAAGAACAATAAGGAATCCAGATCCACTCAATTGTAGAGTAAATGGAAGGAAATATAATAAAATTGGAAAGTAGAAAGGGGCTAAGTTATAAAGGGCTTTAAATGTCCAATCGAAGATTTTATATTTGATCTTAGAAATAATAGAGAGCCAATGGAGTTCATTGAATAGGAGGTTGACATGGTTAGACTTGTGTTTTAGAAAGATCACCTTGATAGTTGAGTGGAAGATAAACTAGAGTAAGGAGAGAATTGAAACAGGGAGACCAAACATCATTCTAATGTAATAGTCCTGACGTAAGGTGATGAGGACTTGCACCAGGATGATGGAAGTGTCAGTGTAGAGAAAATGCCATATATGAGATGCTGTAGTTAGAATTGAAACTATATGGCAGCAACAACTTGGATATTGAGTATGAAAGAGAGTTAGTTATCAAGGATGCTGTGAGTCTGAGTGACTCTGGGAGCATGTTGGTATTAACAGCAGTATTAAGAAAGTTAGCAAAAGTTCATGTGGGGGTGGGAAAGGTGAGTTCCATTTTGAGGATGTTAAATAGAACATGACTATGGAACAACCAGTTCAAAATGTCTCATAACTAGTTGGTGATAGATGACTAATAGTTATATAAGAGTTATATAAATATGGGAATTGAAGACTTGGGAACTGACAAGATCACCAAGTGAAACATATAGAGGATAAAGAGAAAAAGGCCCAGGATGGAGGTCTGGGTAGCACTCATGATTAGCAGACACAACCAGAATAAAAATCTATAAAAGCTGACTTGGTTAGAGTGGCCAGACAGGTAGGAGGAAAATAAGGAGAGGTCAATGTCTCAGAAACCTGGAATATCAAGGTGAAGAGGATGAAAAGGGTTTAAGATGAAGATTTAGAAAAGGCCATTAGACTTGAAAATTAAGAGATAACTTTGGAGAGAAGAGTTTCAGATGAATGATGAAGTAACAGACACCAGAATGCAGAGAATTGGAGAGAAAATGAGGAAAGGAAGCAGAGTCAGCACATATGGGTAGTTTTATCGAAAAATTTATCCAAGATAGGGAGGAGATATGTAGGATAACTAACAAGGAAGGGACTATCAAGTGAAGGAATTTTGAGTATGGGAGAGTTATGTGCATGTTTGTAGGCAGTAGGAAAGTAGCCAATAGACTGATTGAAGACTAGTGACATAGTAGAGATGATAGAGGGGTCAATCTGTTGAAGGAGACTGAATGGAATGGTATAATTTGTGCATTTGAGGGGTTTATCTTGGCAAGAAGAAGGTAACTTCTTCAAATGAATCAGAGGAAAGGAGAAGCAATAGGGAAAGTCATCTGAGTGATATACATTGAGGAGGAGGCAGGAAGAGAGGGCTTCTGCAAGTGGCTTCATTTTTTTTTAAATTATATATTCAGCAGAAATCTCAGTTGAGAGGGTTTGGGGAAGAGGAGATATTAGAGTAATGAAAAAATTTTAAAAAGCTACTGTGATAAGAAGGATATTCAGTTAATCAGAGAAATATAAAAAGATCACCTACTGGCAATGAAGACCCAATTGAGATTATGCATCGTATTTTTGTGATTTTTCACTAGCTCATTTCATTACTACATGAATAGGAACAAAGGCAATATATGACAAGCATAATACAAGGCTGGGCATGGCATGGCATGGCAAGATCAGAAATAGGATAATGGGGCAGAGGACTTGAGAGAAGATAGAGTTGGACTGGTTTACCAAAGGTTGAAAATGAGAAAAGAAGGAGAATGCAGTTGGTGGTCTATGAAAGAATAGGAATAAAGGGACTGGAAATCTTGATTAGGACAAAGAATAATTTTAGGATGAGACAGAGAGAAGAGTAGAATGGTGAGAGAGTATGATCAGATAAAAGGATTTCCAAGTTCATGATAGAAGTAGAACACCTTTGAGTGATATAAAAGTCATGACTACCTCTTTGTAGAGGTAGAGTAGAGGAGTAGATCACAGAAAATGAATAAATTGAAGAACTGGCAAGTTAGGATATTTAAGGAAATACTG